>NW_017728949.1:19214298-19221393 GCF_001723895.1 Crocodylus porosus | reverse complement strand
CAGCTGACTTCCTGCCCTTTGGGCAGGGGGCTGGACTCGATGATCTCCCGAGGTCCCTTCCAGCCCTAATGTCTATGAAATCTATGAAATACTAACCCCTGCCCCACATTTTGTTTTCTTAACTATTCTTTCATTAGCAAACCTTTAATTTTCAAACTTCTTAAACAGATATTATTCCAGTGTAATATAGAATACTTTGCTTACTTAGCAAGATTTAGGAATTATATCTGTTTTTCAAAGTCCTATATAAATATGGGCATGACATACCTAAAGACCTAGAGTAATGATACTTAAGCTATGGATCCCAGAGCTGTGGCAATTAATGCTGCCTCCTCTCCCCCACCCATGCCAAATTTCTGCACCTATGGGGAGCCCCATGGGTTGGGGTTGGATTTGATGTGCAGGGGCACTCTGCAGCAGGATACAGTATGCAGGATCGTACTGACCCCATGCACCAACCGCATGGTGGATATGGCCTGTGAACCAAACCTGTATCTGGAATCCAACATATGGACCAGCCCTGCACCACTCATCTAGCTCATCAAGCACCACAAACCTAGAGTACCCAGGCCAGGTGACTGAAATGTCATCTTTATCAGCACTATAATTTCAAAATGTAGTTTTGGTTGTATATCAGGTGAATGATATGGCAGAATCTTGTAGAATTTCTGTGACCATATAATTAAAGGCTGTGTTGTAATGAAAAGACATACTAGAGCAAATTAGTTATGTGCAACTTTTAACTTTAATATTTCTTAGTGTTTAATTTTGCAATTTGTTTAAATTTAATTTTTAAGCAGAATTCTAAAGTTTTGAATGGTTACTTGTCCTTTTTCTTGATTTTTATGTCATTTTACTTCACATTTTATTTTCTACTTCAGCTAGACTTGTTCTCTTTTTCCTTTTTTTTCTGAACAAATAATTAAAATACGCTTGCGTGGGGAGTCTGCTTTAGCTTTGGTGAGATGCATTTTAAACTTTGCTCGCTTGCCTGAGCACTGTGGTTGAAATAGAGCTGTTTGTGTAGTCTGTAACAGTAGATGGTGCTGTTGGATTGTATATCTGTATTTCTGAGGCATTAATAGAAGTACATGCTCTGGAGCCTATATTGTTTACAGTGATAAATGAATGATTTTGTAGAACAATTCACAGATTTTAAACTCATTGCAAGAGAACATTTGTTTTACAGCATTTCTTAAAATTATATTTTGCCTGTTACAGTTTTTAACAGTAGTAATGACTCCGGCCTCTCTTCAGCCCGCACAAATCTTTTAACTTTAGAGCATCAATCTGGAATTAAGTGAACTGATTGACTTCCCATGAGTAGAGAGCAGTGGCTAGCCATCCCAGTCTGAAGTCAGGTAGAAGGCAGGGCAGCATGGCATATTAGAGACTGAGTAGTTCAGAGTCATAACTTTTGCAGACAACGGTCTACTTTGTCAGATGTTGCAGATGAACTTGTAGTTATTAGTTAGGTGTTCTAAGTGTTCAAGCTGAGGGCTGCAGTTGACAAGCAGAGGGAGTCTCATGTCCTTAGCACAAGGTTGGTATTCTAGCAGGTAGGAGCAGGGTCTGAATCTGGCTCTGTCAATTTGAATAGTATGGTTTTGGGATTGTGCTGTAAGTGAAAGAAGCTGTGTGTAATAGGGAGGCCTCCTCATCAGGTCTTCGCCGACTGTCCTGCTCCTGGGATAACCACCCACTTCATTCTCTTGCCACGCCTGGATGGAAAAATATCAAAGTTGTTACTAAGGTGGGAGACTACCCATTACTCACCCTGCTGACAAGGGCCTAATACCCACTCCGACTTCCCCTCTATGGGCCCCATGTCTTGCAGATGTTATTCTGGTGTTACTTCTCTGGTCTATGGCTGGAGCAAACAGGACACACAGTTGTAGCTCTTTTCTGCTGCCCCAGAGGACCACTCACATGCCACCCCTCTCTCACCAGGGTCCTACTTATTCTGCTAGCTCTCACTCAACCTCTTTCATGCTGCCTTCTCTCAGGGGCCACACTCATCTCACCCAGCCTTACCCAGGTTCGGGGTTACCTCTCCTCTCCTCGGGCAACCCCAGCGCAATCTGTTGGGCATCTCCCACTATCCTCACCTGAGCGTTGACTGAGTGATTGTATGACTGTAGACCTGTTTTGCTCCTAGCCCCTAGCCAGGCCACTGTGCCCCCACTGGGCCTCCTTGCTCACCCACACTCATGGTGCCACTCTGTTCATTGCCCTGCTCACTCAGAGTCTCACTACTCATCGTGCCTCTCACACTGGGTCTCACTTGCACCCCCAGGCTTTCCCCTGGGTGTGGCCCCAGGTCCCTCCTCCAGCCTGAGGTCTGCCTCAGGGACCTCTGCTTGTTAGTACCCCACCAGGGATGTGGGGCTGGGGTTATAAGGCACCCCAACCCACGTTTCACTGGGGAGGTAACTGGCCTGGCATTTTCTAGGGGCTCCCATGCCACTAGGAGCCCCACCAGACCACTCTTCCCCAGTAAGATCCAGTTTTGTGTCTTACCGAGGACACGGGGTCACCTCCATCCCATAGCCCCTGCCTTTACCTCTTGACTCTGGCCAGAGCAGCCTCTGAGCCTGATGTTACCTGCATCCTGCAGCAAACTGAAACATGGCTTATATCCCTGGGTCCAAAATGGTTGCCCTCGTCAGGCACCTAGCTGCTGCCTGTTTTCTGCCCTCAAAGTGGCAGGCACCAAAGGTGCCTTGCCATACCCTACTTCAGAGCCCTTGGATACAACCTCCAACTCCTCCCAGAAAATGATGACAATCTCAAAGTAGCCTTGCAGAGAAAGGCTGTCCTGCCTTGCAGGCAGCCTCCCCACCTCAAACAGTGTATCTCTAGCAACAGACTACCTAACACCTATTTTCAGCAAGCCACCAGGCCTTTGTACAAGCCCAGTGCCAGTTGTGTAGCCTCATCAACACAGACCACATAATTACTGGACCAAATAATAAGTTAATTCACTGTTTTCTCTAACAGCATCATACATGCCATCACTTGTTTACAGTGGAGAAATGTAAAAAAGTGAGTGCATACCTGTACTGATGTCAGTTCCAGAAATACACAAAAGCCTGTGTCAAAACACTTCAACCTACCTAGGCATTCTGTCACTGACCTCAGAATAGCTGTCCTTAAGTAACAAAACTGTCAAAAAAAGGCTTGAATGGGAAATTGCAGAACAATAAATCATCCATAGACTGGATTTTAAGTGTGGTCGCAGTAGAGACTGTAGATTCTTATCCCATTTCCTTGACTTGCTTTTATAACCTCTATGTCCCTCATTGGATTAACTGCCCTATTTTATCCTTTTAACCTAGTCAACAGACCTTTTCTTCTCTCAACACTGACCCTTTCCCCTACTCTAGATATTTTAATTCCCCTCTGTTAGTACCCCTGCATTCTGCAAGTCTATTCATATCATCTGATGAAGCAGGCCATCACCTACAAAAATTGTATGTCTTTTTGAACCAGTTAGTCTCTAATGTGCCACCTTGCCCTGCCTTCTGATGGACTATAATAACATAAAAGCTGTTGCTGAAATACTTTTAAAAACATGCTTCTTGTCTTTTTCTTTATATGAGTGTGTGAAAGTTGTTTTTTGCAGGAGTGAAATAAATGTTCAAATTTAAATCACTCAATCTTTGAATAAAATGCTTACTTTAACAAAAATGTTTCTGTTAATTTGCTTCAATTTAGTTGGAAGGGAATGGACAAAAGCAAAATGATAATGGCTAAGCATGCAGGTGACACACAAGATTATTTGTGGTCTGTGGAGATTTTAGCAATCACCCCATAGGCAAAAGTGATATTCTTTTGCTGCATAAGTTCCCATATGAACATCACCTTTAATTCTCCTTTCTTGTTGTAGTATTCTGTTATAGAATAAAAATGCTTCACATAAGAATGCAGATGGAAACCACATTGTCTCAAGAGTAGATCATAGCATGTTTCCTACAGTTGCATCTACATTAAGTCTATATCTCAACTTTTTTCCCCCAAGTTTCAACATAATCTTTTCCTTCTACTAGCCCTTACCTTTGTTTGGCTTTCCCCCTTACTACAAAAATTCATAAAGGAATCAGTTTTTAATCAGTGGCCTCTTTATGGCTGTATCAACTTCCTTAACATGGTCCAAACAACCCTGTTGGTGTTTACTAATCCATCAGTGTCTATAATTTTTTTTCCATTCTTCTTCCCATTTATCAGCTTCTCTTCTGTTAACCTAGTTTCTTTTAGTTCATTCTTATCATCAGGTTTTGCCTTTTGCCCCTCTCTTTTACTACCTCATTTGTTTCTACACCCTGAATTTTCTCTTTTGCTCTGTCTCTAGAAAAAAACAGACTTGAAGACTCTCATCTAATGCCATAATACTGCTGTCATCTTCCTTGCTGATGCGATTTGTTCTGCTGTATTCCTTTTTGTTCACATCTGTTGGCTTTGGCTTTCTTATTGGTAGCCCTTTATGATGCCCCAGCCACTTGCATTGAGCTGTGTCTAGAATAGACAGTTTGTCAAGACTGAATTTGTCTTCTGTGCCTCTTAACCCAAGTTGGAGGTTACTGTGTAAAGTGCTGGTTAAATACAAAAGGGATGATACCTGTGATACAATCTTTCAGTGTTTCCTAAATATCCATGGGTTAGAGGTGTTTTGAATAAAGGGGGTGTGGAATGAATTCTAAAATTCATTCAGGAAGAGAGTATGAGACTACTCTGCCAGAATCTCTCATTTAAACTAAAGGGACTTGAGCATGTTCACTAATGACAGCATAGCAGTGGGGAAGAGGCTGTCTTTGTAAGGCTGTTTCCAAGCCATTTAAAATTGTATAGATAAAGGCAGTTTAAGCTCTATCTCGGGCAGACAATTATTTTGGCTGTGAGCTGCTTAATGAGTTTCGTTGAACTGTTGAGGGCTGTATGGTTAGCCCCACCCCTTGACAGTTGCCCTGCCCCTTGGTCACCATATTGGGACTGGACATCCCAACCCCTAGGCACTGACCTTTGCCACCAGAACTCTCTCCCCTTACCCCCAGAAATACTCCTTTTGGGACAGAAGGTTGCCATCTTGGAACCAGAAAAAAACGAAATCGTACACTAGAAGTCAAACACATACTAAAGCATATTTAAATTATATTACAAAAAATATTTGTCATGATTTGTGTTTGTATACTATATATAGAAGGGATTGCATAATAACTCAAAAATAAAGTGTGACGGGGCTGTCATGAGGCTAGTCCTGATGTTAGCCTGCCCACCTGTCTAGGGCAGTCTGCCCTGTCTCGTCTGCCACAACTTGGCATATAAAAGAGAATGTAATAATGTGGCAGGCTGCCCATTAAATGCCCCAATGTGCAGGGTGTTATACAGAGCTCCAGCCTTCCCTATACTGTATCCCATGCCATCGCAGATGGTATCCCAAGTTTGTGACATCTCTGGCCTGTGGGTAGGCCAAACTCTGCCCCTTGTTGGGCCTCTTACACTGTGCCCTTCTCAGGACCCCAAACATGCTGCCCACTTCTGGGTCTCAATCATTCTGCCCCTCACTGGGCTTCACTCATCCTGCCCTACTCTGTCCAGCCCTTTGGGTCCCCCTTGGGTCCTACTCTACATGGCCCTTCAGGCTTTTTTGCTCACATACTCTAGCTGGCCCACATGGAGGCCTTCAGGCCATCCTTACACAGATCCTACTGTATGTGGCTGCCAGCCTTCTGCCCCAAACTGGGCTGAACTTGTCCTCTAGACCCTCTCTGGGCCACTCTTCTGCCCTCTTGATGGGGCCACTACTCAGTCCCCTTTTACTGGGGCCTTGTGGTCTTACACCTCATAGGGCTCAGTTGTCTATAAATATGCCTTGCCCCTTTCCTGTTCCTACAGCCAGGTTACCCACCAGGTTGTGGGAGCTGAGGCTATAAGGCGCCCCATACTTGCCTTTTACTAGGGAGGCAACTGGTGTGGCATTTCCTGGGGATCACCCCACCACACGATTCAACCCTAGCATGGTGTAGTTTTACATCATGCCCCAGGACCAGGAACCTCCTGCCATCCCCATAGTTCCTTCCCTGTATCTCCAAGTTATGAGAGCAGTGGTTCCAGCCAGAGGGGAAACATCTCCTAATGGCCATATGACTGCTGTTTGGGAGCGCAACCACTTGCAGACTGCTATGCTGCTTATTCTAAGCCCTTAAAGTGGCTTACTCTTTTATATTGTGTGTGGGGTCTTGTGGGGGAGTGTGTATATATGGTGTCACGTTGGGTGGAGTGTGTGTGTATGATGTGGAGTGGAGGTTTATGAGGGTGCGTGGATGTTGGGGGGGCATAGGGTATGTTGGGTTGTGTGTATATGTGGGGGATTGTGGGGGTGGGGTGTGGGTGTATGAAGTTTGTGGGGTATGAGGGAGGGTGGGAGACGTGGGGACACCCCACACATTCCCCCACGCAGCCCTCACTATCAGCAACAGCAGGCAGGGGTCTCAGGGAGCTTGGGTCTGGAGCAGGCACTGGTGCCTGGCAGGGCATGGCTCCAGCCAGTGCTGCATGCAGGGAGAGAAGAGTCCAGCCTGCCCTGCCACCTTTATCATGGGGGTTCTGTGCCACATGCCTGCAGCTCCCGCACTTGCACCGGGGGAAGCCCCATGCTGGACTCTACAGGGAAACAGGGGATGGGGCTCCCTTCACTCCTGGGGGAGTCCGCGGACCTGTGCAGCAGGGGGTGGGAAAGGCAGCCAGCTCCAGTGCGGGAGCTGCAGGTGCATGGATCCTGTGATAGAGGCAGCAGCAGGAGCTAGCTGGGAACTGCAGGGACTGGGCTGGCTCCTTCTGCATTCTGTGATCTTGCTGGTGCAGCCAGGACCTGGTATGGCACGGAGCTGGCCGGCCCAGCTGGGCACCTCCTGACCAGCATGTGGTTCCGAGCTGCAATGTTGGGACCGCCGAATGCAGCAGGAGCCAGCCCAGTCCCTGCAGTTCCCAGCTGGCTCCTGCTGCCACTAGCCTTGACCTCTGGTGCCCTGCGCTTCTGCCTGCTGCCACTTTTACCCTGCATCTGCTACCACTGCCTTTTCCTTGCCACTACCCTTT
>NW_017728949.1:19173015-19214198 GCF_001723895.1 Crocodylus porosus | reverse complement strand
CACCACCCTCTGCCTGCCCTCTGCCCTAGCAGTGTGTGGTTCTAGCAGCTGCAGGGCTGGGACCACACAGTGCAGCAGGAGCCAGCTGGAAACAGTGTGGTGCTAGCTGGGCCAGGTGCTGTGCTGGTGATCCCCCCTACCTGCCCCACCCCTGCCCATTCTTATCTGATTCTCTACTCTCAGGTGTGGGGGGGTGATGGAACATCCCCCTGGGTGCCAGGCCAGAAGCCTCTGCTAGAAAGAAATTTCTGGCTGTGGGCTGGGGGGGGAAGTTGGGGTTGGAGAGGGACTGGGCGGGCCTTGCTGCTGCTGCTGCTGACTTCTCCTGGGTCCTACTGCTGCTGGCACAGTGTCATCTTTGACAGGCAGCCATGGGAAGATAATAATTAATTTGCTAATTTTTTTAGGGGTCCCATGGGCTGGATAGAATGGCCTGGCAGGCTGTATTTGGCCCGCGGGCCTTATTTTGCCTGCCTGTGCTTTATCTGGAAGCCAAAAGGGTGATTCTAAGTGATTTTTCTCTCCCTCCCTGCCCCCCCCCCCTTTAATCTCCCTCATTCTAATGGGAAAATGGACAAAAATCACCAGAATGGTCATGGAAAAGCCAATGGAAAATGGCCTATATTCTTCCTTAACATTATTGTCCCTTGCAAGCTTTTTCCCGTGTCCAGAAATACGCCCCAGTGATTGATATAAAATCTAGTCAATGAACTAGGAAAGGCTATAAGAGTGATATAATGGACTGGGAGCTGCACTGAAATTCAGAAAATCTAGATTGTATTTCTAGCTCAGTTCCTGAACTGCTGGGTTCCTCAAATTATCTAGAAATAACATCTTCCTCCCCCTGGCCCCATTCTTGATTCCAAAATCAGTGAAGGCTGATAGATTTCCATTGAAGTATATTTTAAATATAAACTCCAGGTAAGGATTTAAGGGGGAAAAAAATCAAGCCCAGTGTTATGAACTGGATCTCTAGAAACCCTGTCTTTGTGTAAGACATTGTGGAATTACAAAAATGTACTTAAAAACACCTATAATTTAAATCCTGTTGGATATGTATTTGTTGGTTTTCTCTTGTCTAACTGTACAGTAATGTATAGAGGTACTCCCATCAGCATTTAGAAATTTGAAGTACACTGTTAAGAAGCTCAATTTGTTCTATGTACTATGTAACTACTATATTGTAGTTACTTTTATCTTGGTACATGATGGATTGCTTTAGATATCACTATGTATATCCTGCTGCAAAATCTTTTGATCTTTCAGATACTGTTTATAAAATTTGCTTTTGTTTTCCTATTTTGTCTTATGGCAAAATGAAACAATGTAGATGCATTTAAGACATGTGGTATTAAAGATACTGACTTAGGCAGTAAATTATAGGAATTCTTCATTGAGTGATCCGGAAATAAATTAAAATGTAACAAAAGAGCCGATGAACCGTTAGATGTAATCTGCAGCTCATAGCACATAAATTTAACATAATTAGGATACTGTTTGCCTTGTCAAGCTAGTAAATTTTAAAATTACTCTGACTTTCAATACAGGAGAAGTATAGTATTATGATAGGAAGGTTTATTGTTCATTAATCTGAATTATTTTAAGAGGAGAAACAGAGAGCCAAATTGTTAGATAGGGAAGTCAATTTGCACCATCTCAGAATCTAGCAAAATTTAAATTTGTTGGGGTTAGTGAAGCAAATAAAATGGGTCAGTCTTTGATCTCTGTTGCATTGTTTTAAATCCAGACTAACTCTACTGTAAATGACAACAAAATCTAGTCCAGTATTTCTAGCTTATAGTAACATAAAAACAAGTTTAGGTTTGTAGTATGTGTTCTTGCTCAAATAGTCTGGTAATCTATTATGTGAGTTTTTAAAATTTCATACAACTATTTTCTCGAATCATTTCTGCTGCACTTGTAAAGAATTTTTTAATCTTCAATCTTATTCTTTTAAGAAATGTCAGATACTGTGTTCCAAATTCTCAAGTTTATACCCCCCCCCCACAAACATGGGAGATTGATTAGTTTGAGTGCTTCTTCAAGTCTTGATCAGAGTCCAGAGTCTCTTCATTTCATTCTGTTTGCTTCTCTGATGCATATCCTATTTCAGACACTCCCCTGCTTTTTGCTATTCTCATTCAGAGTTCCCCTTCAAGGCACCAACCTACTGAATACTTTATGTATATCCAAATATTGAGCTTGATCTGTTGCAGCTTGATCATACACTAGGCATGGTTTTGAGAACCTGGAAGTGGAGAGACCTTCGCTGTCTGGAAAACGGTTTGATTAGGGATACTTGGAAGGAAGTTGAGTGGCTGAAACCTACTGTGGTCTACTGGTGCATAGTAATAGGGTTTGTGTGGGTGGAGAATGTCAGTTTCAGATGGAAGTGACAGGTATTTGATCTGAATTTCCTCCAAGATTAAATTTGAGGACTTTTTTCAAAATAATTTTTCCTTATAAGTATAGTATCTGTAAATAAAAAAATCAGAGAGATGACTAAGTTCTGTCAGACATGTAACTGGCCAGCACTGCACCCTGAGAAGTCCCATTTTCCACCTCTCTCTGTACCTTGCTTTCAGGGTTCTGACTTCAGAGGATCCAGCAGCAGGAAGTGATATGGAGGCAACTGGAGTTTGCTGCTGCTGGAAGCAATGTGGACCAGTTTTTTGGCCACCAAAAAGTGGTGTGTCTTTGGCTGCTTGACATGGGTGTCGGTGGCCAAAAAATGGACTGCTGCTCACTGCTGCTTGACAGAACTGTATTTTCCAGACTGCCCTTCACACTCTGCATGCCTCTGTGCTGCTGCCACTTCTCTTCTCCTGGAGCTTAAGATACAAGTTTTCAGGAGGAGGGGACAGCGGGGTGAGCCACCTTCTGCTCCATTCTGGGGCTGCCCCCATTAGACAATGTTTGGGGCTTGTGCCCCACCCATCCTTACACTACTGAGTTCTTTTTTATCCATTTACATCAGGGGTGTCAAAGGTATGGCTCGCAGGCCAGATCTGGTCCATTGAGCCCTAACATCTGACCCACAGTGCTGCCCATGGGTCTTGGACTAGCGCCATATTCATATGTGGTGCATACCAGAGTGGCCCCACATATGGTTCACAGCATGTGGGCCACATGTGGGGCAGGCTCCAAGACCACAAGGACTGACGAGTTTAACACCCCTGATTTAGATGATAGTTTTCTGGAAGTTACTCTCTGCTATTATGTATTTGCACAATGGGGCCTTTGGGTGTATCTACAGTTATAAATAAGAATATTTTATTATTTACTAACTGAAAATCTTTGCTCTTTTAGTTCTACAGACTGTATATAGCTGTGGAAGAGAATTATTAAACTGTTTCATATTCTGAGTTACCTTTAGTAGTTGTGATGAGCAAGGTGATGTGATGGTTGTTGTTTTTTTTTATAACCATCTCAATTTTTCTTTGAAATTGACCTGTTCCTATGGAAAACAATAAGACTGTTGAATTGTGAAATTTAGAATTCGTTGGGTTTGGGTTTTTTTGTTTTTTTTTCTCACTGTCCTGTATATAGAGAGAAGCCTGAGAGTTTTGGAATGCAGTTAAAGGTGGAAGTTACTACAGAATGGTAATATGGTGGAACTCAAAGACTGACCCTGCAGTTTAGACTACTGTAAACAAAGGGAAGACAGAAATAGAAATGTGGGGACATGGTGCTGGGAGGTGGTACTCATCTTTCTCAGATAAATAGTGGTGTGTTCTTCGGGGATAGTTGGCGTTGAGTCCCTTTTCTAAGTTCTTGTATCTTCTCTTGCTTTCCTCTGGTGATCAGTTTAATAGAATGGGGTCTTCTGATTACTGGACGCAATACTCTTTTAAGAAATATCCAATTTCTCTAAAGGGAAAGGGTGTTCTCATTCTTGTAAATGATTTTTCCTTTTCTACATTTCTGAATGACATAATTCCCCTTCCTTTTTTTTCTTCCTCCCTTAAGCTATCCACTTCACTCTAGATAAGCTGCATCTGGTATATAAGTCTGATAGATTTTTTTTTTAAATTGGTTGCTGTACAGTGTGCCAGATAAGTAGTCATCTTTTTTAGTTATGATTAAGTAAAATATTTGTTCTTATTTTGGGTAACACGTCATGTAGCACTTAATGATGTGAACTGAAATTGTAAACGTAGAGCTATTCATTCACCAGCAAGGAGTAGTATCTTGAAAATAAGGGTGCTTATTGTGTAGGGCAGAAACGCGAAAGAGTATGGTACAATTATAAGCTCTGACACAAGGCCAAACTGTATCTTCTTGAAATACAGCCTAAGTAGACTGTGCAAACATTGAAAATATGATTGTGTGAATTTTATTGGGCTCCTTGGTTTTGCCTTTGAGTCAGTCTGATTCGGCTTCACCCTCGAGCAGAACTGAAGTAAATCAAATACAATAGACACGTGGATCAGATTTCAACGTCTGATGTAAGAATTTAAATGTCATTTTTAAAGAAAAGGAATATTTCTAGTCTTCAGTTAAGAAGGGAAGAGTTTGAGAACATAAATTAACAGCAAGAATGCATTGTTTGCATCCGGAAACCTGCCTTTAGCAGAGTTGAGCCAGAAAGCAACTTGTCTGAGAGTTTTCTTACCACTAAGAAAGATAAGATCCCTGCTATTCTAAAGAAGATATGGTTGAGTAGGGTATGATTGGGCTCAAAGTCATCTTGGGCTCCTCTGACTGAATTAGAAAAGGATAAATTCAGGTCAATCTCCGTGTCATCATCATTGCATCAAATGAGAGTTTTCTCAGTAGCTTGCACAGATCATAATGTTGTTTTGCTTATTACTGTTTTTTATCAAAAGTATCCATCATTGCTGATATTTAAAATGATCTTTGGACTGTCAAATTAATGTTTCATAATGATAATTGAGAGTTTTAATCTCTTAGAGCTATTGTTTTAAAATTTTCTCTGGCCTTAGGATAGATGTCACTGCTTTAGTTGCCGTCACTTGGTTTTGAATGTTTTTCTTTCTAATTATCTAAGCTCTAGTTCTCTAGACTATTGGTGTGTTCTCAGAATGGTACTGTCAGAGGTGTGGCTGCTTACTAGCTTAGCCCAAAGAAAGCTGTGGTTTAAGTAGGAATAGGTTGTTCTTGAATATCAAAGTTATGAACATTTTGAAGATGCCAGTGAAAGCATGTTCAGAAGACATCTCCACATATGGAGGTCTACCCTGACATCAAAATGCACTTAGTCATCTGTTCCTCTCTTTGCTCAGATTTGATTACAAGTTAGACAGCAGCTGGCTAAAGCCTGTTTTACCACAGTACTGTGAGAGAGAGTTGCGTGTGTGAGATGGGTGGGAGCAATGGGGAAAGGAAATGAAAGGAATTCTCTTGCTAAAATAAACATTATAGGAGAATATAGGGGCATTGCTGCACAGTTTACTTACTGCTATGCAGTGGAATATGTGGGTTCCTATCTCATCCCCCTATTAAAAAGTACCTCTCCAGCAAGAGGATAACAGTTTACTAGTGCTAGCAGTTAATCTTGTGTTCTGTGCCCTGGATCTAATGGGCCTGTATTCAAATTTAGCTTGGTTACCTGGGTTGAGGATTCAGTATGATTTAGTATGCTGCAAGTCCTCTTTTTATTTTCTTTACTCTGTTTAATTTTCTGAAGTGTGTTAATATTGCAAAAGCAGGCACTCTGTGCATGTATGTATGTAAAAAGTGTTTATGTAAACACACACTTAACTTGGATATTTATGTATCTATGTATGATATTTTTGCACCTACCTGTGTAAAATATATGCATGTTTGTGTATATAAATATGTGCAATATTTGAAACTGAAAGCTCACACTACACTAATGCTACATTAAGTTTTAATAGTTAAAGACAGACCCAAGAAAAGCCAAAGTCAGGATTCCTGCAGGAATATTAGCACAGGGTGTGCCAAAAAATACGGTTTTCATCAAGAATAGAGACATATTTATTGATGGCATTGATCCTTGTTTTCTTAGAAAGCTAGAAATATAACCTAAAATGTATAATACTGTACGTGCTCAAAATGTCCACTCCTGACATCCAGGCACTCTCAGCAGCAAACAGTGATACATTTGTGTACCTTCTTTGACATGCTTTGCATGTTGCATGTACTCAGCATATAGAGTATGTTGATGTTCTTGTTTTAGTTCTGTTTTAAATATTTGACTTGTTAAAAAGCTATAAAATATAGAGGGGAACACAATTTGACTGAGTTAACATTGCTCTTGGGACCTTTTCTTTCCTTGCTTTTTAATTTTATTTTAATTGATCTTGGCTTTTCTCTTATAAACATGTTTTAAACAGGTGAATGGGAGAGAATGTAACCAGTTGTTGTGGATTTAGTGTTCTCATTCCTGGAAAAGCATGTTCAGTCCTAGGAACATTTTACATCTTTTTTCTTTGTCATTTTCAAAACAATATTTAAGGGTTAATTGTCACATGTGCCTCTTGCAGATGGTGGGAATGAACTGCAGTGTTTAGTATACTGTGCAGTTAATCCTGCAGTTTGATGAATGGACCTTGAATAGACTAGGGGAGTTTGTGGTCCTGATATAACAAAGGGTTAATGGTTCTTGTTAAGCCTTACTGTATTAATACCGTGAGTTATTAAGGGAGACAGTGAGACATAGCACCCTGGTGACTGTTGCTGGCTGTGGATTGTAGCTTTTAGCCTGGATGGCATCTCTCCTAACTGCGACTTTGAATATGGGGACTTTGTTCAGCATTGTGAAGCGTCGCTATAAAAGGAGACGTAAGAAACGTTCTGAGAGGAAAGGTATTATATTAATTTTCGTATTGTCACTACAGTTATTGGTGAGATTTTGTTAAATAGAAAATAAATGGGTTACGCTTTTAGAATTGTGCTGTACCTTAATTATTAAATGTATTAGAATTCCTTTTAAATCTGTTAAAATTCTGTTTTTAAAAAGATCCAACTTTTCCATTATGCTTTGTCTGTTAAGCAGCAAAAGCAATCAACTTCAAATGGAAGCCACATAATTTTCCAACATACTTCATTTTCCTTCTTTGCTTTAAAAGTTTGAAATGTTTATTTTTGGACAGAAGTGAAGCTGTTTTGAAGTTGCACAACTTTGTGTATTTTGTTTATTTACTCCCCCCTCCATTTTTTTTTTTTTTTTTTATTGCCAGACTTTATCTGCCTTGGAAGATGTCCAGAAAGAATATATAAAATATTATTTTTTTAAAGTTTAAAATGAGACTATCTTTAACAGCAAGTATAAATTAATCTAGCTATTTAGACTACTGTACATTTTTTCTCACAGATTTGGTGAAAAGATGCATACAAACCTAAACTGCATTTAGATTTCTGTTGATGTTCCTGCAACCACTTTTCTGGTATTCAGATATTTAGAATAGGCAAAGTAGGAAATATTCAGTTTCTTAAATTATGCCAAGTACTCATGCCTATGGAAACAGTAAAAGCATTACTGAATCACAGTATTTACTAGTATTATGTCCTGTAGTATTCTGTATCTTTGTATAGTTGGAAAATATTAAATATCACTGGGGCACACTATTTTAAAGATATAACTTATAAAATATGTGTGTGTGTGTTCACTTGCACGTGCGCGCATACACGCACACACGTATAAATAAATAAAAAATAGTGTGCCCCAGTGATATTCAATGTTTTCTAACTATACAAAGATACAAAATACTATAAGCCATAGTACAAGTAAACACTGTGATTCAGTAATGCTTTTACTGTTTCCATAGGCATGAGTACTTGGCATAGTTTAAGAAACAGAACATAATACAAAATACATTATATAATGTATATAATATAATAGATTAATACAATTAATATATTGTGTATAATATTATACTGTGGTATTTCATAAAATGTGTAAAGCTTATGAAGCATAAGGTTGCAGTTTTGTTGTTATGTAATATTTTTCTGACTATTTCCATGCAGGTATAACTCTTCTAAATGTCACTCACCTTTATATCTGGTTGGTTGACATGGCTCGCATGTAGTATATTTAGCAGTACAGGGTCCCCTTGTTAAATGCTGTTTGGATTAAAATACAACAGTAAATGTGTTTCTATTCAGAAGCTTTTAACCATATTAACTGCATTTAGTTACCAAATCCCTCTGGCTATATCTTAAAAAAAATCTGTATCTTTCCACATGCTTTAATTATATACATCAAACTATTCTAATATCGTGCTGCTGTATCTTAGAAGACAGTAGAAAGACAGTAGAAACTTTGAAACAGTACCCCTAAGGAAGAGTAATAGCTGTTCTAACCTGGAATCAGGCTTTTACAGCATTTAGTGTTTTTTTTAAAAACGTATTACTTACGGAATTTGAGTATTTGAACCCATACCGGCATTATCAGACATGTCTTTATGATACCTTTACTCTTCAGAAGCATTATAAATTGCTATAAAAGTAATTGTATTTTTCTTGGTTTTTTGGGGGTGTTTTTTAATGTTCAAACATTATGGATCATTGTAGTTTAGAACTGGTTATGGGGGCAAAAATCTGGGAGGCTAAGTTATTGGATTTGAAGATGTTGACCTGGCAGTTTGAATGTAGATACCTTTTTATGGATTTTATTATCACATGGCACATTTCACTAAAAGGCAATTTGGCAATTGTTTTCTTAATAATAATTCTACTGCTGGCAAACATTGTTTCCGGTTAGAAGTATTGCTTAAAGTACATGATCTCTTCTGTCCATAAATTCAAATTAATCATTAAATGAGTCTATAATAAAGCATGACAAAATGAACATTTCATTAGACAGTCTGGTTGAGCAGTGATAAAAAAAACTTTTCTAACTCTCCCTTTTTATAATTTTTTCTTCCAAATGCACTTATGTTTTGTAATTAAAGTAATTAAAGTCACATGATCTAAATACTTTATAAAATACATCTATTTTATTGAACCCAAAAGTGTACCGAAAGAGAAAACTGAGGCTTTGTAAATTTCTGCACTAGTATAAAGAAGTAAAGCCTAACCTTTAAGCTTGTTTAAAGTACAAGTTGCAACACAACATAGACCACTTAAGGTTTTAATGAGCATATACTTCTGATTAAATCCAAACACATTTTATTTTTAAAATTAAGACTTATAAATTCCTTTTATACTAATAAAAATATTTTATACTGTTTTTTCAGACAGCAATAGAGATCTTTTGTCCTGGTGAACTCAGTGAGCAAGGATGATTCCTAACATGTGTTTTAATTTTGAATACATTACATGCCAGTAGTTGGTTTTGCTTTTACCCTGCTGTTGAGCAAATATTTGCTTATGTCTGACATCAGTAAAGTGGAAATGTGAATTTCATAAATGTTGTTTTTCTTTTCATACATTATAATACAGTTTTCAGTCTTTGAAATGTCATATAATTCTACAGGAATGTTTTTGTATATTTCAGGATTTTTTGTATAACACAACAGTTCATTATTTTTAGTAATACATTAAATATCTGAGAAGTCAAAATATTTTCTTCAAAACATCACCTGAACCAAGTTGTTTGTGATTAGAAAATTGATCAAGTTTCTCTTTTCAGAAAAGGAGCTTATTTGAGGAGGTAGAACCCTAAGTTTAGATTCCTGTCTCTGAAAATGGTAACTTGAACTTTTGAAGCATGAAGAAAATGTCTTGATGGGAGGTGTTGCAAACTGAATTGCTTTGAAAATCTGGTCCTGAGGACTCAATTCTGTTCTCATTGAAATCAACATAAAAGATGATCCATTAAGTTCAATGAAAACACAGTAGCAAGAGCAAGCTCATGTTCATTGTGTGTGCAGTTTTTTTCTATCTAAAAGATTAAAATAATCCATCGTTTATTATACAGACTCTTAAAACATATTTGTTTGGGGGTGGGAATCAGACTCTTGCCTCTGGCAAGTTTTAGACTCTTGTAGACATTTGCAAGTGCAGTTAGAACCTTCTGGTTGCCTGTGCCCATCTCGGTCCGTGCACAACTATTTCTGGTTTCTTCACTTCCCAGAACGGTTTCACAGCAGTTAGTTGTAGTAAAATTTCGTAAAATTTGCATTATTTGAATAGAATAAAAGGAACTGCACAGTCTAGTCCTAGTCTAGTCTACAGTACGGTTTTAGAACCCTAAAAAGTTAGTGCCCTGTTGTACAAGGTACTGTAAAATGAATAATAGTCTTTCCAGAAAGCTAACCAATCAAGTCTTATTTAGGACAAAACAAGGGGTTTATTGGGGAGAGAAGACTGGAAGAGATGAAGCGATGATGAAACCAGATTTGGAGGAGAAAAAGCAGAAGTTGGACTTGTCTATTGAAGTATTAGTATTTATATAGTATAGTATGGGGTATAAATACTAATATAAATTAATATTTATGTAGTCTAGTATGGGGTCAACAATATTTTTGGGTGGAGTGCCAAAAACACCCGCAACCTTGACTTGTAAGATGTTGGCATGCAGGGGTGGATAGTGGGGGAGCCATGAGGGTCCTGATCCTTGTTGTGGTAGCATAGCCCTGGACCCTTCACTTCTGTCTGCCCTGAGGTGCATGTGCCAAGTGAGATGCCTTCACGTGCCATGCTCTGGTACATGTGCTGGGGGTTGCCTACCCCTAGTCTAGTATGACTGCTCAGGGAAAGTATCCAAACTTCCTTAACATGTTTCAAAAACAAATATAGGAACCTGGCTATGTCAAATGAATGTTTTAACTATTTTCTAAAAGGTCTGTTGTTTGTTTGGTTTTTTTGCCTTGTTTGTATTTGGGGGGAAAAATAGGAAAAGCTTCCTGTACTGGAGTATGCCTTTTATTGAGTAATTTAATCCCTTAGGCTCTGGACCATCCTCTTGAATTCCCGTTGAAGTCAATTTTTGTAAAGCCTGTACAAACTCAGGCATTACTCATAAATATTTTCCATCTTTGGATTTCAATTATGTTACCTAACATATTTTATTATGTATATTACAGTGATGTTCAATAAGGATGTAAATATCATTTAAAGAAATATTTAACATACTCTAATTATAATGGTTAAATGGTTAACCGATGATACAGCAGCTGCTGCTGGAATTTGCTCCTGTGGCTGTTGGGGGGGGCAGGGAGTGGGGCGCAAGCCCAGCTAGACAACACAACCCATGTGTAGCCCTGTGGTGGGAGCAAGGGAAAACCTGTGAATGATCAGCTAATTGCTTAATAGATGATGAGTCATCAGGTCCCCTGCTGTTTTCCTCTTTAACCTCATAGTCTATGAGTATTAGTCCCCCTTGCCTGCCCCCCACTCCTCCTGCTACCTTCTGCTTCTCTTTCCTCCCACTCCCCCTCTGTTCCCTGCCAGATTGTGCCCCACCATGTGCTAAACAATAACTGGTAAGCTAACTGGTTATCACTGGCCTTATTGCTTAAATGATTAATCGTTTAACATTTCAAATCCTTAATGTTCAGAGACTTCACTTAGGACAAGAGCATCACTGTGGGAGGTGCTATCTCAGTTCCTAGGCTGTAGCAGCACACCTTTTTGTGTTAGTTAAGTCTTCAAGGACAAATATTAACTTTTGTCTTTGCACTTTGTGGCCATGCCTGTTTTCATAAATCCTTGGAACCTATGCATGGGTTGTGCAAAGCTTCGGTCACTGATTCGATTCGATCCGATCCGATTTGGAGGAGATTCTGCCCAATTCAGCGGCTGAATCTCTGAATCCAAATTGAATCAGAAGATCCATTAATCTCCTTGAATTGAATCGGAAGCCTCCAAATCGAATCAGAGATTTAACAATTTGGCCAGAGACACAGCTTTATATGTTTTTTTTTTTCCTATGTACCTTGAAGTACCAGGAATGGCTTGTGAATGCTGAGGTGGTGGGGCAGATGGAGCATCCCATGGGAGTGCCCTGCACGCTCGGCAGTGGGTCCACTTCTGGGTTTGCCGTGGAGCATGTGGGGGGACCCCCCCACACCCTCTGGCTTGGCAATTGGCGTCTCCTGGGTCTGGGTGGCTGATTGCCGAGCTGGGCGGTGTGAGGGAGTCTGCCGCCAAGCACGTGGGGGACCCCCCTGCACTCCCACCAGATTCTCCATTCACCCCGCCGTCTCAGTGTTCACAAGCCACGCCTGATACCTCGAGGTACGTAGAAAAAACATATAAGGCTGTGTCTCTGGCCAAATTGCTGATTTGCCAAATCAGAATTGAATCTTCAGATTCAGATTCGGCTGAATCAAATCAGGACAGTGATCCGAATCAGCAAATTGAATTACTTTCCCCCGAATGGGGCCAAATCTGAATCAAATGCTGCCTGTTTCGCACACCCCAACGGGAGCCTCAACATTTTAAGGCATGTAGGTAGTTTACCTTAAACTGAGGCCCTTGCAGGCCAGATTTTTCCATGGTATTTAGGTGCCTAAAGATGCAAAGCAAGTGCTCTTGAAAATCCAGTGCACACCATCTGCATTTAGTAGGCACCTGAATACTTTTGAAAAACTCTTAACCCTAAGTGCTTTGGTGTTTCATTGTGCCTATTCATTGCATCAATGCAACAAACCTCCGTGCTTTATTTGTGTTGTACTGTCCAGGAATTCCCCCTTGTGAACTACTGCACTAATTGCTTTACAAAATGTGATCTCTGCCTCTACTAGCGTAACTAGGAGTGTGCAAGTGGGGTGCCAATTTAGAGGAGAGATCAAAATAGTGGCCCATGGGGAGCTTATGCTTCAGCTGCCAAAGCACACAAGATGACAATAGCCCATGTACCATAAGACTCACAGGACTTGATGCCCCTTCCATTCTCTGGGGCTCTCTGCATCTGTTCAGGGTGCTAAAATTCCTATTTACATCTCTGACTGCCTCTATACCAGATCAAAGATTTTACTCAGATTATTGATACACTGATGCACAAGCCCCAAGACCTTGAAGGATCAGAACTGGTGCAACAAAACATGCCTAAGCAAAAAAGCTGGTGATAAAGCTGTGAAGCACTGAGGTAAGGGACTCCAGGAGTAAGAACGCTTAAGCATAAAAATGTTGAGTCCTAGCACAGTGAGGTCCTACTCCATGATTGGGTCTATTATAATATAGATAACTTAAGAGGGTGCTCATGCGCCAAGGAAAATATATTGAGGCAGAGGTATAATGTATTGAGGAATGGAGGTAGGAACATTGAGCCAATGCTAACTGCTAAGGCAAAATGAATGTGGAGACTAGAATACTAGCTAGGAGCAAGAGATTATGAAGGGTAAGTGGTGAGGGGAAGAATGAGGTTGTAGCTAGGAGCTCTTTTGCTGATGTGGTCAAATGGACTGGCTTAGAAAGTTGCAAAAGCAGTAAAAGTATATTCTGTAAAGGGTCATGAAGTCTGCAGAGAAATTATTTGCACTCTCTCCTTCTGAAACTGAAATGAAGGACCAGAATTTCTGGTCTGCCAGACTTCTGCCAGTCTCAGTCAGGAAGGTAGAGACCTGAGAAGGAAGACATCATATTAAAGGATATTAAAGATGCAGATTATTTTCTCCTTGCTGACTCTGCATACAATAAATAATACCATCTAAGATGAGGGTCTCCTAAATCTAAGATGAAGGTCCCCTCTCCCCCTTTAAAATGGGGGAAAAAAACCTCATTTTGGATTTGAGTACAAGGTGAGGTGGGCTGCTGTGACTCCAACTCGGGCCCTGACATGATGTTGGAGCCACAGCTGCTGCCTGTCCCTCTATGCTACTACTCCTCCATCTGCCCCCTCCGCTATATCCTGTAGCTGCTGCCTGCTTCCTCCCTGCTGCCCCCGCCCCTGGCTGCTTATCCTCCAGCAGGGCTCTAGTGCAGGGTATGCTTTGGCCTCAGGCTGACCAGGTAGTGGCAGTGGCTGTAGCTCTGGGCCCTGGCTGTAGCTGCCACTGTCTCAACAGCCGCTGTGCAGTTGGGCTGGGGCCAGAGCAAACATCTGCTGCATACCCCAGGGATGGAGTAGGGCTGGAGCCCTGCTAGGCGGGGTCAGGCTACTTGACCATTGTACCTTGCCCCCGCCCCCACATTGCCTGCCCCCCTGCCACTGGCTTTACTGCTCTAGCAGTGGGGAGCACAAATTTAAGATAACTCTCCAGTAATTAGGTTTAGTCTGTGGAAAATGATAGCATTTATTAATTTTTCATGTATAGCAACTAATAATATGGGGTCATCTTAAAATTGGGAGTCATCACAATTTGTGCAGTAGCATAATGCTAAGCTCAAGCCTCAAGTGTTTGACGTTAGCTTGATTTTTAGGTTTCAAGCAAGCTTATATTGAAATCCCATTGGTTGGAAAATCTTTTGTTTTTATTCCAAGTTTGTATTCTTGGTTTGTGTTCTCTACTCCCCAGTTTTTACAAAAAGTATTTCTCCTGTTAATAAGAGAAACTCTACCATACACTTAAAAGTTTGGGTTCACTTTAAGCAAAAACGTAAATCGTGAGAATTAGAAAAATATTCCATCCGGTAATTGATTGTGTAATTCTTTGTCTTAAATTAAGTATTGTAGCTTGTGTCAGTCTTCGTGGAATTTATAAGGACTTCTGGTATGCTAAGCTAAAATGTCTCAAAATGAGGAGTGTTTCTTAAAGATAACATTCATTGTTAAAAGTCTCCTGCATAAGAAGTGCCTGAATTAGTTTTCAGGGCATAACAATAGGTTATAGCCCTTATTTTGGAAGTAATTTTAGGGGTAAGTGACCATGCAAAAAGAAAATTGCTCATAATCAGAAAAAACAAATGAACTTGTTTATTTTTTCTTCTCCCCACCATAAGAAGACATATCAGAACTATACTTTAACATATTAAAGAGAACATTTATTTTCTGTTTACTTCAGCTCTGCCAGCTTTTCAGGCCCTTTCTGGTGGTTACTAATAAGTGACAGAATAAAACTGAAAATACTTTTTCCTTACACTGCAGTTATGCCAGACTTTGAAGTGACATCTTCTGTAAGAAGGCTCTATTATGCTGTATAAACATTTTTGTATAAATATTTTTTATTCTTCATTATAATGAAGAACAATAGCTAGTGACAGAAACCAAAATACGTGTTTATCTTGAACAAAAACATCATCGTCATCCTTTTTCTGTTTGCCTGAATTTTTAATGGTTTTCTGTAGCCCTGGCTTTCCTTAAATATGGAAGTCAAGATATAGGGGGAAGGGGAAGAAATGAACATAAGGAATCATGGGGCATTTTTACATGTGCTCCGGGAGTGGCACTTTTAATTAGAGCAGCTCCAAGAGCAATTCTAATTAAAGTGCTGCGGTGTCTCATGTATCAGCATTCCTGTGCTTAAAAATGGCAGTGGGGGTGCTGAAACTAAAGCTAGTTCAACAAGCTTTAGTTCAAGCACCCTTACTGCCATTTTTAATCACAGAGATCCTGGTACACGAGACACTGGAGGCTGCTGGAGCTCAGTAATCACCTGTACTCATGTAATCGCAGCGCATCAGAGCAGCCTCCACGCTCATGTACAGGCACCCATGATGTATAGAGTAGAGTGGTTTTAAATCAAGGTGATTTCTGATTTTAATTTAAGTCACTTTAAAAGTAATTGGTTTAGTTCAGGCTGAGGCTTTGTAAAACTTTATCAAGCATACACTACAGATGGAGCCTGGTTACATATTTCAACTTTCTTTTCTTCCAAGTTCAGTATATTGGAAGATGGTATTGATTGGAACTTCACTGTAGGCTATTTGTTTGTCACTTGTGTATGCTTGCCCACTAAAAAATTAATAACAATAATGCTCTTGACTTGTCCTTTCCAGAATAATCAGACATTGTAGATATGAAACCTCTTAGCAAATAATATTTATGATTATGTAAATCTAAAATTCTACCAGCAGAGAGCTAATTAAAGGAACAAGTACAAAACATCTACTTTATTTTTTCTGTTTTTATTTTCCACTGCTATAAATTTTCTAGGCTAAATTGTGTTCTCAGTTGTATTGACGTAAATGCATTGTTGTTGCATAGACTTCAGTGTAATTATTGCGTATCAAACCATAGCCCTCTACAGGTGTGTGTCCCTGATGAGCAATGTGCCTCTTCCCCTAGCTTAGTTCCTGGCTCATCTTTAGCAGTTTAGTCATGGGAAGGGGAGAGAAGACCAAAGGCAGGGCTGGCATTGACTTACAGGCATTCCTCAGACTTGCAACACAATTGGTTCTTGAAAACCATGTCTTAAGTCGAAATGTTGTAACTCAGAACCGGTTTTCCCATAGGAACGCTATAGATTGTAAGGCTGGAAAGGACCTTGGAAGAGCATCAGGTCCAGGCCCCTGCACCAAGCAGAAAAGATAACTGGGGGTCAGGTGATCCCAGCAAGGTGACTGTCTAGATGCCTCTTGGAGATTTCCAGGGTAGGTAATTGTACCACCTCCGAAGCATAGATGATTGGCTGGGGGTGCATGTGCTCCCCTGATGGGGCCGGTGCCCCCCCAACAGCTGATACTGATGCTGTCGGTAGGGTTAGTGCCCCCCCTGACAGGGTTGGTGGCTTCTGTGGGTGCCCCCCCAGATTCAGGAGGCACCCGTCACTCATGGAGGAAGCTTATTACACAGTCTGGACACCCTGAGTGTGAGGAAGTTTTTCCCAGTGTTGAGCTTGAATCAGTCTTCCAGGAGTTTGTGGTCATTACTCCTAGCTTTCCTTTTGGGTGCCCTGGTGAATACTTGCTCACTGAGCCCTTGATATACTTCCCTAGTGTAGCGGTGAGCTGTTACCAGGTCCCATCTGAGCCTTATTTCTTCAGGCTGAAGAGTTCCAGATCCCTCAGCCTTTATAAATGGGGGATTGGTTCCTTTACGACTCTTGACACAGCTGCCTCCAGCTGGTAAATCTGTTGTGGTGTGGGGGTAGCAGATCAATTCCCCTGTAGTGAGGGAGGGATTGGGGCTGGGGCAAGCGCTGCCCGGCTGGGGTGAGGGAAGGGGTGGGTGGCTCCTGCTGCTGTGGGCTGATGGTCCAGGAGCTGCTTATCTGGTGGCTTGTCCAGTGGCTCTCGCTGCTCCTGTTCATGGTCCGGGAGGGCATGAGGGGGTGGGGCTGGAGATCTGGGTGGAGTGGGTAGGCCTGGGACTGTGCTTCAGGTGGGAGGCAGAAGGCACTGGGAGCGGAGGATATCCCTGGGGCATAGCCCCACCCCTTCCCCATGCTCCCCGTCCTGGGGGCTATGCCCTCCTGCCACTCGCCCAGCCGGGACGGGGCAGAGCTGCCTCATTGCGTGTGGACAAGCAGCATGCAGTGGCCGAAGCCGCCCTGGCCTCCCCATGCCTTCCGGATGAGCCATGGCTTTGTCCTGCCCCAACTGGGGAAGCAGCAGCAGCGGCAGCAGTAGGGCATGGGTGGGGGGAGTGTAGCCAGATTGGGGCAGCTCAGGCAGCAGAACGGGGGCTATGGGGGGAGAGGGGCTGCAGCCACTCTAAAATTCACCCTAGCCCCTGCTGCCCGTCTGGGCTGCAGCCCAATGCAGTCTTGGCTTTGTCCACCCTGTACTGATCTGGGGGGCACATGTCCCTCCCCCATGTGCTGCCACCGCTTGTTCAGCTGGGGCAGGGTGGGGTGGGGTGGGGCCGGGAGGTGCAAGGAGGCTGGGGTGGCTCCAGCTGCTGCACACCACTTGTCTGGTGGCTGCTCAGACTAGGCCTCACCCTGGCTGGGTGAGTGGCAAGAAGGCATATCCCCCATTCCCAGTGCCTTCAGCTGCCAGATGCGCAGCCCAGCACAGACCTGGCCCTGCCTGCCCCGCGTAGCTCTGCAGGCACATGCTCCCCCCATGCCCTCCTGGACTGGTGGCGTGCAGCGGCTGGAACCGCTCCACCCCCTTCCTGTGCCCCCCACCACCTACTGGGCAGCTCCTGTCCCAGCCCCAATCCCTGCCTGGCTGTGGGGGTGTTGATCTGCCCCTCCATGCCCTACCACAACAGACTTACCAGCTAGAGGCAGCTGTGTCCAGCATTGTAAAGTCGAAACCCCATCAGAACCTTGAAACAGTGTCATTTGTAAGTGCCGTTTGTCATAACTCGAATAGTTGTAAGTTGTGGACTGCCTGTATTTTGTATCCTCTTTCGATTCTTATATTGTGCCCATCGCTGTACTCTCTCCAACCCCCAGGTACCAATAGTCTGTCCCAAGGAAGTTGGAACCTAAGCCTTTCTCCTATTCTTTTAAATGAAGAATTTGTGGGAAAGCTTAAAACCCTTTCCAAAAGTCTTTTTTTGTGGAGGCAGCAATCTGGCTTTCTGTTTAACCTTAAAGAGAGAGAATATCAGGCAAAACTTCTTCAGTGTATGCAGTGGCTTTTCACAGTTTCTTACTGAAATTTAGCGTTATATGTTTTTAGTATTTTTTCTGTGAATGGTAATACAGCATTGCTTCTTTAATCTAATAAAAGTGTTTAAACTTCTGGTCTGACACTTGGGTGCTCTGTAAAACTTATGGTGGGTATGTTCCACTTCATCCTTGTGTTGTATTAAATGTGGTCCATTAAATCTAAAGTTAAATCAGTTCCTGTGAGGATATCAGAAAAAGGTCCTGTTGGCTTGCATGGAAATCTTCCTGAATCCACTGATATTTGTCCATTTAGCTAAAAAAGTAAAGCTGAGAAATGCCACTAATATATGTAACGATATTAACTGTTCCTGTATGACCAGGTGTAAAGTGAGAATAAATGGTTAAAAAATTCAGTAGCTGGCAGTATTACTTAATTTTGCCTGTACGGACATTAGAGTATATAAAGCTTAAGTAATGTGTAAATTCATTTAATCATTCATTGGTGGAGGTAGGATTAGAACATAGAACGCATTATTCTTGTAGGTCACCTCTAGATACACTTGTTTTTTTTTTAAGTTTATTTCCTTCGTTTCGTCAAACAGAACTCATCAAGTAGTATTTTTACTTTACTTGTGCAGAATCTGTACATCACATGCTCATTAAAGTGATAGTTTAAATATGACGGTTAAAAGATCTGCATATTCTCTTGTGTCTGTGAGACGCATCTATAATTTTGGGTACAAAGCCATGAAAGATGCATACTCTACTCATGACTTCACTTGGGAGTCTGCACAAGAAAACGACTAATCCGTATGATACCTCAGCTTCATAGGCAGATCTAGGATTTGCAAAAAACCGGGTGCAGATGATGTAGCATATAATGGCGTATAACACACACATTTTTCTCCGGTTAAAGAGAAACTATTTGCTTTACTAATATGCTAGGGGGATTGCACTATATTATTTAGTTTAGGATCGAAGCAAAACCAAATATATCTGTTGAAATATGCATTAATTTGCTAGATTGTATATAAAGTTTAACCCCCCCCCCCACAAATTTGGCAAAAAAATAGTCAAAACAGTCAAAAGAGATTGCATCATTAGTCCTGTTGTAATTATAGTTAAATGTACACTTCTTATTCAGATTTGTAAAACAAAAACTGGCCTTCTTGGGCATCTTAACAGTGCATCCAATATTACACTATTGGTCCTTTCTATACCTCAGTTAATATTACCACACCTGAGTTAAGGTTTTTAGCTAGAGCTAAAAACAGCCTACAGGGATTTGAAATAGAAGAGAGGCATTACCAGGCATGACTAAGAGACAGCCAATTGCAGAAGAAAAGATAGTTTGATGAGTGGAACATCAAGAGCGTTAAAAAAGATAGTGTCATTAACATCTGTGGAGTGGAAAGAGATTAGCAGGACTCAGGGAGACGACAATGAGCCATGAAGTCACTGGACTCTTTCAGCATTGTCTAAATAGAAATGCCACTGCCCCTCCCAGGTATTTGGATTTAAAATTTGGGTGGGGCAAGAATCAAAGGTAGCTGCACCACTCATGTAGTTCAGAATTTGGACTAGATTAATGTTTTTCAACCTGTGGGTCATAACAATATATGAAAGGATTGTGGGCAAACTTCAAAAATGGATTCTCCTTTAACGGAGAAAAACTTGGGAAACCATGGGTTTTCCTTTGCTGGTTAGCAGCATTCCAGCCTGCAAGGGGCTGTTTGGGGCCCCCCATGCCCACACCCCCTCCCTCACACACCCACGCCTTACCCCTCACACTGGGGTGATGGGGTTTGGGGGTGGGGGGAACACCAGGTCCAGAGTGAGGGGCACTGGATTGGGACTGGCCATCAATGCTTACAAATCTGTTTTGGTACAAAAAAGGTTGAGAACCACTGGACTAAGTGACCTTTGGAATTCTTTTCTAGCCAGGGTAGATTGATTTAAATCAAGTCAATTTTAAATCACTGATTTACATTGTGATTTAACTCAGTTAACCAAAAGCCCAATTTAAATAATTGCTTTTTATCAGTTTTTCCATTGTGTGTATATATACATATTGTGACCGCTGGGCTGGGGGAGGGGAATTCCCTGTGAATAGTGGCCTGAGGGTGGAGGACCACTGCTATTCACCCTGGGATGCCGTTGACCCAGAGTCAAGTCAAGTCGTCAAGTTCCTGCCCTGGTTCTCGCCCACCACGACTTGCTGTTACGTTCAGTAGGGCGGTTCCTGGTTACTCCACAGCCCGGGATCGCCGGCGGTCACATTGCGGGGCTCCGCCACCCCTTGCACCCCAGCCTCACGCCTCCTCGGGTGTCCTTTCTAATCGATGCCCCGGCTCCCTATCCCGAGGCCGGTCGCCTCACCGGCCCAGCCGACCCTTATCCTCGGCCTCCCCGTGCCCTGGGCGTTACAGGACCGGATCCCAGCCAAGACGGGGTTTCCTCTATGGGCCCCTGCCCAGACCTCCCCGGCAATACTCCTTGACGGGCTTCTCTTCTAATGCGAGGAATCTGGAAGGCTAACTCTAAGTCTTTAGCCCGGACCTTCCTAGGTCCCTTGCAGGCAAACCTTCTCTGGGTTCTTGGCCACCAGTGGCCGACACCGGTCTAGGCCCTACTGCGCCTCGTCAGTGCCCTACCGGGCTGACGCCCCGACCCCAGACCTGTAAGCCCCGCAAGTTGAGGGTTCACAGTCCCAGAACTCTTTGTCGCTGGATCCCTCGTCTTCCGGGCCGGTCTGCCGCTCCCCGCTTGTTGTGCTGGGGCTGGCTGCCACTGCTATTCTCCCCTCCATTTGGGCGGGCTGCAACTCCCCGCCGGGGTCGCCCGTCTCTCCTCTGAGCAGGTCCGCTGTTCGGCCACGGTTGCCGCTCTCCAACCCTTGGTCCGGGTGGATGGCAGCTTGCCTGCCCCCGACGTCCCTTGACCCTCCCCTCGAGGGGTTTGGGTCCTGTCTCCCTCTGGGGTCCTCACTCCCGGTGGGTGCGAGGTTACCTGCTCACCTTCCTGCTGGGATCCTCTGCCTCGACGGCAGAGAGCCCTCTCTCCGGGTCCCGCCACCGTCTTTCCTTGGCGGCCGCTTTTATCGCCGGCCTCCGACTGCCGGCACCGGCGCCGGCTTCCAGCCGCACCGGCGTAAACAAGCGGCGGATGTCCCGCTTGGGCTCTGCCACTGCCGCGGGTAAGTCCCGTTCCGGATCCCCGGGACACATATATTTGGGGGTTTTTTTAGAGAGAGGTATATTTTCATGGGTTGATACAACAATTAGAACATGTTGATTTACAGCTAAATACAATTCTTACAGTATATTTGGTGTATGTTTCCTATGCACATATATAGGTTAAGATATTTGGATTGTTAGAAATCCTATATTTTAGTACGCTATAAAGTGGTAAAATATTTAAATATTTCTTATTCACTAGATTAACTTTTTGCTCATTTGTATCAAGTTGCATTAAGATAGCAACTTGAATTTAATTAAACACACAAAACAAGCACTTTGAATGCATTAAACAAAATGTAAAGTTTTGGATATAGAAACACTGGATACAGAAAATTTTTAAAAATCAAAACATGGTGCATATTTAAAACTAATGAATTTATTAAATGCTAGTTTCAACTGTTATAGTAGTAGAAGTATGACCTGTGGTTAATGAGTTAAACCAATTATTTCAGGTCACCCCTGGGAAAATTTTCTAAAGTGCTTAGGTGAAGGTCAGTTGAGTATAAATTCCTATATGCCTAATTCTCTTTAAAATGAAACAGTCATTTTTTTTACCTATTGTGACAGGGTGCCTGAAGCACCCTGCCATGAGAACAAGAGAGAGAAACAAAAGGGAAAAAACTTGCCTCGATTAGCAGGACAAGCTGTGGGCAGCCTGGATCCAGAAAGTGCTGCACTCAAAATTACCAGAGGAGTCAGCTGGGGCCACGGCAGATCAAAGGCTGTCACAGCAAACCCAGCCACCAGAGTTCAAACCCGGGAAGAGAAAAATGGCATGGGAGAGGAAGAAGAGACCATGCTGGAGAGCTAAAGGAGGAACAGCTGAGTCAGATGGGCAGTGAATAGGAGGCTGCCACAATGGACCCAGCTGGGAAAAGGAAGATTTAAGGGATGTCGAGGAAGTGTCTAAAGATCAGTGGAAACAAAGGAACTGAGGAGAAGAAACAAAGAGATCTGAGAGCAGAAGAGGGGAGAAGACTGACTCTGGCCAAAGAGAGAGCTCCAGCCTCGCAACTTATCTGGCAAGGCCCAATGAGGAATGTGATCCGGCGGAGGGACTCAATCGGCCAGTGAGTCCAGGACCGGGGGGTGAAGAGAACCGCTCTGGTGACCTAGGGGAAGAAAACATAAGCAGAATTACTCCCCAAAGAATGGGAGAAGAAGAGAGAGTTGGCCTCAGTCACAGGAGGGCAAGGGGGGAACCAGAAGAGAGAGAGAGAGCTGTCTTGGGACCTGTGTGGGGAAGAATGGGGCAAGCAGCCACATAGCCAAGGACCTCAGCCAATGGTACTTTGAACAAGGGTAGGAATATCAGTCTCAGAGACAAGCAACAACACCCAGAACATCAGGTGTGGTAAGGGGAAGGTATGGAGATGGTGGAGCCCTGCAAAGAACCCCCGCATCCTGAGCTGATGACCATTCTCAGTGGTCTCCTAGGAGTGACTAGACATCTCCCATAACATCTAAGACATGGCAGGAAATCTTTCCAACTATGAGATGCTCTTATTTCAGTCAGGAGGCGACATGCCTCTGGGTGGCACAACATCAACCTCTTACACCTATGCTGTTTTGAAAAAAATTAACCCCTGTCTTCCAAGTTTTGAGAACACACAAATGTCATCCCCATCCCCCTTGTTATGAATAGGCTGGAAAACTAAAATGAGGTGCCCCCTAACAATCCATGATTTCTGCTATCATAACCCTGTGGCCTTGCAGGCTGTAGTATTTTAGCTTAGAGACATGGATAAAACACTTGAGAAATTTAATATTTTTCTATGCGAAGGGATCAAGAAAAGCCAGTTAACTGAAGTATCCAGAACCACTTGGAAGGAAGGGGTTGTTAGTTACTGAGCAGATGGTTATTTTTCTATGAACCAGAGAACAACCATACCTTACGGGTGCAGAATCATAAATATTTGTATATCAAGAGCTGAGTTAATCGGAGCTCAGGTAGAAAGAATAATTCTGATCAGGAAGTATAGTTTATATGATAGTGTCTGCTTGAGTCAGAGGCTAGTTTCCAACACCTGTGATGACTTTGCTGATCCTTTATAACCACCATATAAAATGTGCCGTATTTTTAAAGCTTCACCTTGAAAGTTAAATGTTGTGCCCTTCTATAGAAGGAAATCAGCTTTTAACTCCAGAGTTTTTAGGAGAGGCTCATTGACTCAACGTATTTTATTTAAATTATTTTAAGACTTTATACTAAATTTATACTTTAGTCTATACTTTAGTCTACTGAAATCATGGCAAAAGTGAGCTGGGCAGCGGGTCCTTTAATCCTGCAGTTTTGCAGGTGCACCTTCCTGCCACTGATTGGCAGATGGGCCTTGCCATTCGCTCCTGATCAGCAGGGAGGCAAAAACCATGGGTTTAAATGTAGCTCCGCCAGGGCCAGGGCCCCTCAGCCAATCAGCAGCAGAACGCAAAAACAATGCCTTATTTAAAACTGTGTTTTTTGCCTCCCCACTGATCGGGGGTGAGTGGCGAGGCCCTTCCACCAATCAGGGGTGTGGGCACATGGGCAAAATTGCAGGATTAAAGGAGTTGCAGTGCAGCACGCTTCTGCTGCAATTTTGGTAGCTCTCTACCTATTCTGTATTAAATTAAAATTGCATTGCACGATCATTTGTTTTTCAAAAGAAAAACCATTATAATTTTAAATAAAAAGGGAGAAATCAGGTTTAGATTAAAAAATCTGATTTTTTTTTTTTTAAACCATTGACTTCTATTTTTCCTACTCCCAGCCCTACTTCTCTATGATTCTGTGATTCACAATGCCTCCCTGTCCCCCAGAACAATCTCTGTTAGGCTTCTTCTGCAAGTGAAAGCTATTGTTTCATATATCCTTCTTTTCTCTGGATGTGTACCTGCCAAATAATTGAACCGTTCCCAAATGTCACTGATTGGGAACCAGCTTCCAATTGTCATGAGTTAGTGTTCTAGCATTCCAGATAGAAGAGTTACTGTTTAGGCATTGAAGTGCTGTGGCTCCAACACCAGGGGGTGGTTGTGAGCACCCAGCTCAGCATACCTCACAATGGGAACGAGGGCAGTGCTTGCACCCGTTCTTTGGGGATTCCAGGGTGTGGATGATGTATGGCTGGGGGCATTTTACTTTTCTTGCTTTCCCTTCTCTCCTAAACGTGAGTTCAGTAAAGTGTGCGTGCTTAAGTGTGCATATCTGACTTAGGTACCCAGAAGAGGAGGAGTGCTTGTACCCATTTTTTGGGTTCCTGGTTCTGGGGGAGATAGGATGAGGGATTGCAGTTAAGTAGGGAGTGAGGGCGTTAGAAAGATAGCGTTTATTGAAAAGCAGGTTAAGGGAGCTCAATGATTAAAAACCAAACCAAAAAATAGGTGCCAACAAAAGAAAAAAAGGTGGAAGGCAGTAGAGTTCTGGTCGTGTATCCAGTTATGGTAGTGATGAGAGAGAGAGGGAAGAATACTGTAGTGCAGGATGCCTGGAAGACCAGCCAGACCTGTGTCTTGGAATACTTGGTGCTCCCTCTGTAATATATATTGACTTGGTTCAGTAAACAGGTCCAGAAGAGTACTTGATTTTCCAGGTGCACATCTGAACTGTTCCAGGAAGCTTTTAACCACATTAACAGGCTTTTAGCTCTGTCCACTTCAGATTTAAACTGCATTTAAACCAGTGTTACATGTGCCCCATGCTCTTGTCTCCCACAAAGGCCTTATGAGGGCTACTGCAGGATGTGAGATTCAGGAAACCCTTTTAAATATCAACTGCAAAGTTGGGGAAAGGTACAGTCAGTTGGAGAACAATGTTGCACTGTTGATGGAGCAGATTGGGGTGGGGCAAGAAAAGACTGAAGAGGGGTAAGATTTGGCTGTGTAAAGGTTATCACTTTAATTACTATAACACATTTTAATTTTATTTTTAAAATACTGTTATCCTGATTTATTTGAGTTTGTGTAGTGTGTATATATACAGGTAATTGAATAATAGCCCAAAATAAAGTCTTATTCCTGTATATTGTGTGTAGACGGGGGTGGGGATGAGGTGTGTGTATGGGATTTGTTGAGAGGATGAGGGGTTGTGAAAGGGTGTAGGGGATGTCGGGGTGTGTGGTTGAGTGTGGGAGTGTGCAGGGGTGGATGTGGGCCCCCAACTGCATCATGCTTCTTCCCCCACTCCCCTGCCATGGTGCACAGCCTTCGCTGCCTCTGGTGGCAGCAGCAGCAGGCAGTGGGCCCTCAGGTCGCCCCTGGCTCATGACAGGCAGAGCCCCCAGCGGCATGCAGTTCCAGCTGAATCACAGGAGCTCCACGTGGTGACATGAAGCCAACCTGGCTTGGCCTGCTGGTGCATGCCTTTGAGCCAGACCAGGCTAGCTCTGTGCCAGTATGTGGGGCCCCCAGCACCATTGGGCCAAACTGGCTCCACACCTCCATGTGGGGCTTCTAGCACTCCAGTGGGGAGCCGCACATGGAGGTACAGAGCCCACCTGGCCTGTTGGTGCATGGACCAGCAGCCATGGGGAATTGCATGCCATCAGGCCAGTAGGCTTAATGCAGCTCCCTGCTGGAGTGCTGGAGGCCCCATGTAGAGACATGGAGCCAGTCTAGCCCAGCCCAATGGGGCACAGCTCCTGCCTGAAGTGCCAGGAGCCCCACGTGCTGGCATGGAGCCAGCTTGGTCTGGTTTAAAGGTGCACGTCATCAGGCCGGGTTGGCTTTGTGCTGCCACATGCAGCTCCCAGGTTTCAGCTCGACCCATGCACCACCAGGGGGCTCTGCTTGCAGCAGGCCAGGACTCACTGCCTGCTGCTGCCAGTGATGGCAGGGGCTGTGTGCTGTGGCAGGGCGGGCCCATACCCACCCTCCCTCCTGCAGGCTCCCCTCCCCACTCACCAGCTGTCCAGTTGCATGCCATTGTGCTCAGTGCCTCCACATGGGGCTCCCAGATGGAGTGCCAAGATCCTCATGGAGGTGGAAGCACAGCGCCTGCCCTGTTCAATGGCTCACAACCTCTGAAAGCCTGTCTCCCACCAGCTTTCAGAGGGGCAGCTATGGGCCAGTGAAAATGTTTTTTTGGTGGGCCCTGCAGGCTGTGTAGAATGGCCTAACTGGCCAAATCCAGCACGCAGGCTATATTTTACCTGCTCCTGATATAGAGGCTTTCACTTCCTTGCATCATTTTATCTCTTGAAGTTGTTATATGGCACCCATGTGAATGTTACAATGTTACTTCCATTGTGACAGCATTAGTCAGCCTCACCCCACATAATCCCCGCCTTAAATAATTTTGAAATTCTGTATAAGATGAGAAAACGTGGATGCAGAGAACAAGAGTACAAGAAGGCAGTGAGATGATACTAATCAGTATGATCTGCAGTGGTCATCACAACGTAGCTGCTGCCCAGCTGTTGTAGGTGTTATATCAGAAGAGATAATAGATTTGATGGGGGACAGCATAATAATTTGGCAGATGGTGTATATAAGATGACCCTGATTATAAAATGACCCCCCAATAATTTGATTTTATATATATGACATTTATAAATTTGTTATAATTTTCCAGGTATAGATTCTAAATTTTGGAGGTTTGCCTTGAATTTGCCCCTTTTCCACTGCTATAGCAGGGAAAATCTGGGGGGAATTGGCAGGGCCAGGGGAGCGTGGGTTAGGACAAGCCCTTGATCATGGCAAATGGGTCCCAGTACGAAAAAGGTTGAGAACCACTGGGCTAGGTCATGGAGAACCTTAAAAGTGATAGCAAGTAGTTTTGTGTGTGGTATAATAGAGAAAGAGGAGCTGATTTAGAAATGCAGAGATGGAGGTAGTATGGCTGAAATGATAAGCGAGAAAAATGATCTTTGTGTGAGTATTTGGAATAGATATAAATGGAGCAAGCTAGGATATGCAAGGCCAGAGAGAGAGGTGGTTGTGGTTTTCAAGATTCCAGGTGATGAGAGCATGAATACATCATCCTATCTGAGCCTTCCCTAAAACTGAGGTATGTTCATAAGATATATTTCATATAGCCTGTTTGTGCATATGTAAGTTCTTGACCACCAGATCCTAGAAATTAAAAAGCTTCCTTGCTTGCATTTCTCCCAGTCATTTATCAGGGTCCTCATTACACATATAAGATTCTGTAAATAAATCACTAGTCACTACCATGCTGGGCTTTTACAGAAAATGGAATTCTATTCCAAATCTAGTCATTTGGCTACAGCTTGTGTTCTGCCTAGAAAGAAAATGTTGTATTCCGTTTCCATTCCCTTTTTCTATTTACGTGGTTACTCTCCACAGATTGAACTGTGTATGTGATTTATTATTCCATTTCCTGTGATGTTGGGTTTTTTTATCAAGTACAACAGATGTGCAGCAGGAAGGTTAGCTGATACTATAAACTAAGCAAAAGCTTTACTGCATGCAGGTATTTTTCTACATTCCTAATTTTGGGATATAAAGGACTAGCTCTTGAACTTACCGGATAAATAACTTGGCTGAATTAATCACTTACAGTTGATTTACCAGCAACAAATATTACTACCAACAGTATAATTTTGGGGAAATTTAGAGGATTTGAGTTATAAGATCACACATGTATGAAACCTTAGGCCACATCCAGACAAGTGTGGATATTTGGTTCTCTGGGAACAACTAGCAGTGGGACACCTTGTGCCACTGCTAGTTGTCTCAGGAATGCCCATGCTACATGCCCTCTGGCATACAGAAGGTTACCCCAGGTGGGGCAGGGGAGGGTGGATCAGCCACTGTGCTGGCTCCAGCAGCATTACCCAGGGTTCTGGAAACTGGGGGAGCTGCAGCCACGTCACTCCTGCAGCTTGGAGCCTGACCAGCAGCCAGAGCGTGGAGAACCAGCCAGGCTCCAGTTTTGGGCAGCATGCATGTGCCTCCATGTGTGCCACCCTGCTTTTTTTTTGTGTGTGGATTTTTTAACCCCTGGATCTCCAGGGGTCAAACACTTCCCCTCCCTACCTTGCACCATGGGAAACGCCTGAACGTTTAGCATGTGGCACTGCAGAAAGGTTTGCAGCACCGCATACAGCACAGCCTTGTTTGTCTGAATATGGCCTTAATCACCAACCCATTTGAAAGGCACTACTAATATCTAGGAAATGGTATTGATATGAAGCTTTCTTTTCCTGAAATATTTTAAGTATTTTAGAAAAATTAGAAACTTAGGCCAGCTTTTTTAAAAAGTTGGATGTCTAACTGTAGGCTCCTCTGTCAGTATTTTAAACGTTTAAATATCCTCTTCTTTGCTGAGCACGTAGCAGCAACCTGTGAAGCCAGAGGCATTTAGGACTCATTTTACTAACTTTTTGTGGTTCTTGAACAGCTTGACTCTCTTCTCTGAATTGTTCTGCACAGAGCAGATTGAAAACCTGTAGTTCATAGGCCAGATCTGGCCTTCCAAGTGATTTAATTTGGCCTGTGAAGCCAGGACATTGGTAGCAGTTCAGTAGCAGCCAGGTCAAAAGCATATTGGCAGCATTTTGGCTGCTGGGGAAGCACCAGGAGAAGCCAAGTCGCAAGCAGCAGCCTGCCTCCAGCCAAGCTGCTCTATTTCACCCTGACACTCGTAAAAGGTTGCAGACCTCTGGCCTAGAGATTTCTCTTTGTATTCTGCTGGGATTGGTTGGAGACATACTCAACCTGCCTGTATTTAACCAATCGTACATGGTCCACAGCCAGCATATTTGGAGCCCTTTCTAAAGGGGAATGTTTCAAAAGGACAGCTGCTGTTAAGTTCTAATTATTATGTGTGAACGAGCTGAGAGAGATTGCAATGCAACTAAAAAAAAAACCCCTCCAATTTTAAAATCTACATCCAGGGTTAAAGTTGTAGCAATTTGGCTATATTTGAATTTTTCTCAGCTTGCTCACACATAACAATTAGAACGTAACGGCTGCTACCCTTTTGAAATATTCTCCTTTAGAAATGGCTCTAAAATTATGTGTGTCCACACCCACTGTTCTTGCATTTCACTTGCTCATTTTGGACAATAAAATTAGATTAGCAAATTCAATCTTCTTATCCTCATGCAGTGATACTGTGTTCTTGTTTTATTTCCAAATCAATAGGAAAATGTTTCATCTCCCATTTTCCCTCTCTTTCAGTTCTTTTCCTTTGATCCCAAAGCCACTAAAAATTAAAAAGAAAAAAAATAGGAAAAAAACCTTGAATTGGAAGTGTTTTCTTCTAAATAGCTCTTCCTTTGTTTTAAAATAAAAAAACCCAAAGTGCTTATTTGAAACCACTCAATATTGCTCTTTTAAAGAAGAACGTAGGGAACAAATGACCAGCTCTTTTTTCTTGACCTGAGCAAGGAAATTGAGGTGTATTGTATTTTGAATCAAAAGGTTGTCAAAGACCTTCTCATATATCCCTTAAGCTTTGCTTTTTCATCGTGTGGTCACTTAAAAGGCAGTGCTCTTAAACGCTATTTCCTTTCCCAGCACTCTTACTTTTCCCTATTACTTTGCTTCCCAAAATGTTTAATTCTGTCTCAAGATTAGAGTATGGGTCCAGCTGATATAATAACTTGTAGCATGTAATGTTGGAATGGTATTGTAGCCATGGTGGTCCAGGAACTATGGAAGAGGCAAGGATTTTTATGGGTGATCTCTTTTATTGGACCATCTGCATGGTTGGGATAGGGATAGACTTAGACAAGCTTTCAGATGCAAAGGATTCTTCATCACATCCTCATAAATAAGCTTCACATTCGAAAGCTTATGTAAGTCAATCCCAAACATGCAGCTAGTCCAGTAAAGGATATCACCCACAAAAATCCTTGCCTCTTACATAACTTGTAGCATGACATCTTCCCAGCTGAGTTAGAATGGACTGTTGTACTAAGAACAGATTCATTCCTATTAGAAAATGATTGAACCTGGCAGAACACTGAAGGTGTTCAGGACAGAGTATTTCCAAAAGGCAATTTCTTTTAGTTTTCTAAATAGGGTTGAGATTTAAAGCTTGGTTGTCCTTAAACTGTGGTAAGAAGGAAACGAGGGGATTGCTTAATATTGGCACTTATATTAAGGAAAGCAAAGGTTTCAAGGAGTACAAAAGCTCTGGTATTTTCCACAGAGATAAGATCATTCCTCTAACATAAACAGAAACAAAATTGTGAAAATTCATCAATTTCTCATCGTACTACTTCACAGAATCTCCTGTGGAAGAATTGGTCCAATGAGTAAAGACTATATTTTTTAAACAAATTATCCTATATTTATGCCACTTGAAACAGGCAGTGCAAGATTAAAGGGGGACTCTCACCATTGTCTTGCATATTATATTTAAATATATGGTGAGTAGGATTTTTAAAAATATATTCTTTGTAGATGGTGGGAGACCTGAATAACTTCAGCTGGTATGAATAACTTCACCTGATATGGAAAAACATTTTTTATCACTGCATCTCTTTTTTCCCCACATCCAGAATCCTCTGGGAGTTACTTAAACTATCTTCTCCAACTCAGATTAGAGAGTGAAATTGAAATAATGTGTTACATGAGCTGAGAGGCACTTTGGGACCAGGGCACAAATTAGAGCTGTCACAAACATTTTACAGTGGCTGCAGAAAATATAAGTGAACAGGATGCACTAAACATCCTTGAGCATGAGGGAAAATTAGTTTTATTACAGAAGCAGGTTGCTGAATGGTGACATTCATAAAAGCATCTCATTTTCCCTTTTCCTCTCATTTAATTTTTATTTTTAAAGAGACATACCATTAATTAAGCAGAGACTTTTTTTTCCCTTTGTCAAGTGAGAGAAGAATTTCATAGTACATTAGTCCCAAATGATTGCCAAATAGGCATCTCTCAGTTTTATGGGCATTTAAAAATGTGTTGCTCAGCCTCCATGATGACAAGGAAGAAGCAAAGGTTGCAGGTGGTAGCTTGTTTGCTCAGTTTAGCGCATAACAGTTTTCTTTAATGGTATTTTTAATGGCTGAATATTACGGGATTTTATATACATGGTAAAACTGCAAACTTAGATGTCTATACATCACAGAAGTTGCTTGTATGTTGGGTTCTTTAAATTAAAAACTGGTAAATGTTTCTGAGTACACATATACAAATATTTTATTTGATTTTGAATTTTAATCTTGCATCATTTTCAGAATTGCTCTTTAACTGTGATGGATTTAAATATAGATGGGCTTAAAATACTGAAATGCATGAAGCCTAAACTATAATCTTAATATACTTCGATTTGGCCCAACATAGGTTTTTTTATGTGTTGGAAATGTTAGCAGTATTTTTTTCGTTTGATGTTCTTAGATTTATCAGGTGTGTAAAACATTATAAAGAAAAAGAAAATTCAAATCACTGGGAAATTTAGTAATAGAGTAGCTGCATTGTATCTGTGAAAGCATTTAACCAGTTTGTGAGTGAATTGTCCTATTATATGCCCCTAGTTTGGGTGCTCGAATATTTTACTTTATTTTGTGCTTTCAGTACTACAGTATGCAGAGCACCCACCATGCTCACTGGGCAAGCAGCAGAGCAGTAGTGGTGCAATCGGTAGGAAAAGCTTCATCCTAAATGCATTAGTTTCACTTTCATCCATTGTACATAATGGCTGAAAAGGCTTAGCATAATATTAAGTCCTGTGGTTTCATTAATAGTAGAAATAATAGTAGCAGTAAGTGGCTTAGACTAATAAGTAGTGGCAGCAAGGGAGAGATGTCTTGTGTATAGCAGAGCATCATTCGGTTTTTCAGTCCGTGTACTACATAATCAACACAGGTTGATTGTCAGCAGGTAGGTATCGCTGACTCCACAGTGTCTCAGCTTGTCAGTTTGTATTGTGTACCCTGCCTGTTGGAGCAGCCCGCTATTCCGCAGAGACGGCTGCTATTATCTGCCTAATGGAACATTCCTGTCTCTCTGTTGCTAGATGTGTGTAAACCGTGATTAAGATAAAGGAATAGCAATAGAATCGGAGGCTGTAGATGTGCTCAACTAGTTGTGACGTTTTCCTTAACACAAAATTTATTTACTGGTTTGCTGTTTACAAGGTGGTGGTCAAATATTGTAGAGGCTCTTTCTTGTAGTCTATAGGTAATGCGTAAATGAAGAGAAATTAATTCTGTGCAAGAAAATGACCATCTTTCTATTCCCTGACTACAGAATTGCCTTGCCTTGTTAATTGTTATCTGAAAATTATTTCAAGAGCAGAGGTGGTTAGAGAGAGGGAGGGATAGTTAGCCATATTAGTTCAAAGGCAGGGTAGAGATGCACTTTATAAACTAAATCAGATTGATGCTTATGCTTATGCATAAGCTTTCATGAGCTTGCTTCAGATGCGGTGAAAGGACTAGCACAGAGCAGTCTACCCAAAAAAGAAAGCAACTTGAATACAAAAGACAGGGAGGGAATGGTGGGGGGTAAGGAAGGGGGGCAATGCTGGGAGAAGCAGACAATTAGTAAACCCACAGGGGCACAGTGGTGCAGGACAACACAGCTTGTAGTACCAGGGGAGTTGGCAGCTCATAGTGCCATTGGGCACAGTGTGAAGGGGGAGCCTGTGGGGAGCTGCACATGAGGCAGGGTGCTGCTTTGCATAAGAGCAGTGGGTGGGGGTGCCCTTCTCGCCCACATGGTGTATCAGGGTGGGGGATCACATGCCCATTTGCACATGTGGTGCAGTAGGGTGTGGGGTGACACTGACCTATACATGTACAACCAAGGGGGTGTGCAGCCCCTACCTTGTGGAAGTGCCACTGCTGTGCCTCATAGGGCCTGTGGTTCCTGACCACTTAGAAGTTGGGCAACCCTGTTTTAAAGAATTTTCCATTATTGCTTTTTTCTTTGATTTCTAGTCTTTTATGGGAGAAAATCTCTCCGTGTCAGTCTTTAGATAGCATCAAAGATGGTATTAAATTCTTTTTCGAAGGAAAAAACATGAATAGGTTTAGATGGTTTTGAACTGTTTTTGTTGAAATCCATTCCTGTTTCCTTCAAGACAAATCAGGACAAACACAGCAGAAGATAGAAAGGATAGAAAAAGAGCATGCAGCTTCCATCTTTGATCTTCACTTCTCCTTGCAATCTAGCTGTTAGGAAATTACAATTATGGCATATGGCCTTAATAGAGAGAGGTAGTTAGCTGTGTTAGTCTGAAGTCAGTCAAAAAGCAACGTTGACATGCCCGTCTGCTATCTGTTGGACATACAGGATGATTACTGCTTACAAGAATGAATGAAGACTTATCTGTCAAAAGCTGCAGAAAGACACACAAACTTGTGGCAGAACGCTTCAGCCTCCCTGGACACACTATTGCTGTTCTCAGGCAGAAAAATTGTAAACAGTTGGAACGGGAATTGCAGAACAAGAAATCATCCACAATCTGCACTGCATTAAGGATGATTTAAACATGGACTGCAGATTTTTATCCCATTACTTGAATTATCTTTCATAACCTGTTTTTTCCTATGGGTTCTTTGCTTGTGTGCCTCTCACAGTGTTCCTCTTTCCATGGACCCTGTGTTCCTTCCTATTGTTTCTAACCACTCACTCCACTTTATACTTTGCTCTGTTCTGCCCTTTCACAGCTTCTGATGAAGTCCAGGTGCAGACATTACAGTTTGTCCAGTTTAGGTGTTTGGAAACTGGTCTATACCTGTAAGAGGACAGAAGTTTGGAGCACATAGACTGGTTTAAAAATGGTGGATCCCATTCTAAGATAGACCTGAATCAAAGACATTTCAGACTCAACCAATTTAGGTTAAACCCATCTGTCAAACCTCAGTACCCGATCCGCTCCCAGTTCAACTTAGGTCACTGTCAGCTGGCAATCCAGGGGATTTTGCAGCCCCCTCCTTTCCCCCCATCATTATCCTCCCTTGCAAGGAGATGGGCTAGTATTTGCCAGGTACTTGGCTGCTATGGACTGTCAGAAATGCAGATGGGTTAGGGGGCAGGGGAAAGTTGCACCGGCTGAAGGGACATGAAAGCTCCTTAGAAGAAAGGAGTGGACCCTCAAAGCCTGATCCTTCTATAGAGCTGGGGTAATTTTTTTAATGCATCTATCATGTTTGGTGTGGTAGTGCCTAGGGGAAATTGGGGCCCTGTTATGCTAGGTATTGTATAAATATTGAATAAGAGTCAATCTCTGTCCTATTTACAGTTTAAATAAATCAGACAAGTATAGGGGGAGACAGATAAAAAATATGTATTAACAGAATGAACAAAGCAGTGGTAGAGAACATCATGATGTTAGTTCTGTGATATTTTTAGTTTAGCTGTTTAAATTATTTCACAGGGTTTGTGTGTGCAGGTGTTAACTAGTTGGAAAGAACAAAAAGGGAGTTGATGGAAGGAACTGCAGCAGACAGCCAGTTAGTACAGGAGAGATGTCAGTATATGTCAATCCCTGCTTGAACTAATTTTTGCAACTGTCATGCCAGCTTCACTCTGTGGATAGCTCCTCCATTATAGTTTCTTCACCAAAATCCAACTGTTGAGGCTGGAGTGGGGGATACGCCTAGACTTCTAATGCTGCCAGAATAGAGTTGTTGGCTGTTAGGCATACCCCACCCCCAAACCCCTTCTGTCAGCACGGACCCTTCCCCTTGTCCAGCTCTAGGGCTTCCATGAGTGCCCCAGAGGGGGTCACCGTGGCATGCCTGGCAGCCTGGCTGGAGATGGCAAGGGGGGAATGTGCCATAGTGATCCTTTCTAGGGCTCTTCTGGAAGCGTAGGGTGGTTGCAGCAGAGGGTCTGCAGTGACAGCAGGGTTGGGAGGTGTGTGCCTGACATCCAGTCAGGGATGGCCCCTGCTTGGCTGCCCTTGGCAATCTCTAGCATACTGGGAGGTGTGCAGGAGCACCCCCCCCACACACACCTTTTGGCTTCAGCCAGTGCAAGCACTTGCCTGCCCCACTCCCCTCCCCAAGGGCGGACATGTGTTCCATTTGCTTCCAGCCCAATCTGTGCAATTTAGAGAAATCCTCATAGATTGGATCAATTCTGCCTCAGGCTTTTTGAATATCTGTATGTAGCTGAAGTGATCTTGGGTTCACAAAAGCTTTTGCTCTTTCTCTCTGTATATTTTATTTAATTAATTTATAAAAGTGTCTCCTTTGGATAGAGACTTAACTTGTGCAGTGTTTTTAAGATGAAGTCAATACTTCTATCTAGATGAACTAACTCTTGAAAATGTGAAACTAGGAATCCTGCTGCACTCCTTCCCTAATGTGTGGTTTTCTTTTCCCCACCATCCCCTTATCCCTTCCCCTGTGTTGCTTCTTTCTCTTCTTCTTTTTTACTTTTCTTTTTCCCTTGCCAAGACAACTCTGCCTTTCCTTTTGCAGCAGTTATGTAGGAAACCATGCTTAAGTCCCAGCTCAGTAAAAAGTTTGCTGTAGTCTCAGAGTGACGATTAAAGCCATATAGAAGGCAGGGTAGATATGCACCTTTATAGACTGAAGTGTCTTTATACTACAGTATAATAAAGGAAAATTGTACAGAATGGCAGACAGCTTTAATATCTTTATTTAGTGAAATAAATGTCATAACTCAAAAAGAAGTAGAGCCCCATGAATAACTGAAGTCATTATATGAAGGTGTTTATTAGACTGAGGTCAGTTTTGAAGTCTTAAAGAACTTAGATGGTTGTAACTTGTCATGTTTTCACAGAATCCAACTTTTCAAAGCAGCCCCAAAAATGTGTGTCACAAATAACTATGTCATGAATTTAGAAGCTGTAGAAATCATTGAAATCAATGAGAGGAAGAATGACAAATTGTAATCAGGAGTCATATCGAGAACATGATGTTTTAATTAAAAAACAAACAAACAACAAAGCAAAGTATATTTGGTCTGAGTTACTTATTTCCTAGAGGCAGGTTTTATATATAGCTTTGATTTAATCTAGTTCAAGTTCCCTTTCATTCTTTGTTATTCGTCAGGATCTCCTAGCTTCTTCATAACATGAGTAGATGAGGAAAGGACAGTATTGCATGCTATTTATTTTAAATATATACTTTGAGATAAATATTGGGACCTAGCTTCCCTGGACATAAGCAAATAAAAGTCACAGCACCAAGTACCCATGGAAACCTAAAGGTAATAAATAAGAAGTAGAACAAACAGGATTGGACCCACTAAGCCCAAACTACCATTTGGCAGTAACACACTCACTTCAATGTGGCATTAGTGTTGTATTTCTAAATTCCTAGCACTTGGCTGCTGCTGTGTGTAGGTGTAAACAACACTCAAATAACCTAAAATGTGTCTATCAGTGAGCACTGTCTGCTGGGAAATTTCAAAGCCAAAAAACACCTTTCCTGAAGCAGACAGCCCTATTATTTTTCATAGTACATCACAAGCAGTGTTACTTACGGAAAGAGTTATGGCTGAAAATGTGTTTATAATATTTTATTTTCATATAAATATCCAAAAAATAAGAGGAAGGAAATAAATTAAAAACTATGAGTAACTATGAATAACTATGAATTAAACTATGATTCTGTCATAAATTCAAACCATTTTCCAATTGAGGAATAAACAGTAGGTACAGATGAGCTCTTTAAAAAATTAGAAAGATTCAATTCATGCACTGCCCTTAAGCCAGAGGAATAATTTCACATTTCTAAACCAAACATTTTCAGTTTTCCATGACCTGTGTCTTTAAACAAGTTTTTTGTAATCTTTTCCTGCAGCTGTTCCATCTTTTATTTTAAATCAGTGAAGATTTATAGTATGCAGAGGGTTATGGATTTTATGTGGCTAACATGGTGGTTTTTAACTGGAATGTGGCAAGGCCCCCATCAAGCAGCAGCAGCAGCTAGGTAAAACTGCTCTGTCTACTCTTCCTGCTTTAGGGCTGTCTGAGTTTAAAGCAGATGACAGAACTGCCTCGGGCCACAGCTCTTCCTGGTCTGGCAGCACCATCTTCTCCCCCCGACTCTCCTTCCAGGAACAGAGGTGTGTGAAACAATTCCACCTGTCCTTTGTGCCTCTCTTCTATTTCTGAGAGACGCTGTGCAGGGGCAGATTGAGCAGGGCTAGAGCACAAGCTTGCTCTCCTGCCTGCCTTAGGCTGATCAGAGAACCCTAGTGCAGGAGGACCACATACACATGCCACAGCCCTTCCCAGTCTGGCTCTGCAGCTTGCATGTGGAGCAGTTTTACCTGAAGGCAGTAATACCGGGCTGAGAAGCACTGAAGTAAAATGAGAACAGTGGTTCTCAACTGGGGATATTACCATATTCAAAAAAGTTGTGGAGGGATACTTTAACTCCAAAAAGGTTGAGAAACACTGAGTTAATGTATAGATAAAGTATAATTTTGGAATGTAAGCCTTAGGAGTGAAGAAAACAGGTCTGTACATTTACCTGAAATGTGCAGTTGTTAGAATTTGATGGAAACAAGACTCATTAAGTAGACAGCCCAGTCAGTGCTGCAGTTTTAAAAACTAACTAGCTTCTTTCACGTTAAAGGTTTCTTATAGTCATTGTGGATGTTAGAAGCCTTGAAAATGAGGAGATAGTGCCCTTAAGTTTCACAGCTGCTGACGCAAGTGACATCTGTCACGCGATTTGGTGCCCTGAAGCATTCTACAGCCATCACTTTATGGAAGTGCACAGCTGCAGAGTACTTTAAAAGGGTCCAGTCCCACAACAATCTGAACCCTCATTATATGAGGGTTCAGGTGAAGGCACTCCAGAGTGGAGTGCCTTCATTAGCTTGTGTTTTCAGAATGGGATGGGGAGAGGGCGTTCCCTCTGGAGTTTGTCCAGCCTCCACTGAAGGTGGGGAGGGTAGATTGGAGCCCTCCAAGGTGACAGGGGCTCCAATCCACCCACCTTACCTTCCAGCACTGGCTGGGCAAACTCAGACTGAGCTCTTTCTGCTCCCGTCCCTCCTCCCATTCTGAAGACCGTGCTGGAGTGAGAGGAGGGAGGGGTAGGGCTAGGGGAGAGCGGCTGCAGACTCACGGCCACTCTAAACTTCAGCTTGGTGCCCTAACTACCAGGGCCCAACAGCAAATGTCTGTTGGGTTTGGGGAATCACTGTAACTCCTGGTCCTTGCTGTAAAGTGCTATGAGTTACAGTGGGGAGCTGCGTGTCTAGCAGCATCCTTAGTATCTTCTGTCTTTTTCAAGGCATCTGATAGCAGTCCTTTGGCAGCTGCTTCAGCTTCACTGTTTCTGGTGCAAAGAAAGGGAATATAATTAGGTACAAACTAGGTGGTTGGTGTTACAGTTAGTATGCAGTTAACCAGGCTATAACTACATTAAGTAAATGGTAGGACTCAAAGTTGCTATGCACTTAAGTGCTTGATGCACTTAACTTATTTGCAAATAACAAGCAGTTTGTTACAATGGAAACAATAGACAATATGTTGAGACTGGAATTACATTATACAGTTACGCAAATGATACATCTATCTGTTACAGATAGAAGTGAAGTTTGCTGTAATAATTGTACTTGTTATCAATACCAAGACCAAATCTGATTCTCTTTATGAAATGCCTGAAGTTCTCTTTTAATGAAGTCAGACGGAGCTCTGATCACATGTTCCTGTTGAACCTTGGTTCAAATTTTCAAAATGTCTGAGAGAGGTAGGAGCCAAAGTCTCTGAAAGTCAATAAGATGTAGGATCCTAAGGGCCAGATTTCCCAGGGTATTTAAGTGAGTATATGCATCATTAGGTACCTAAATAAGTTTGAAAATCTGGCTCTAAGTACCTAAGTCACTTTTGAAAATAGGAATTCAGACTCTGAATGATTTGATGCTTTATGTATTTATTTATTTATTTTCATGCCTAGTCTTGTTTGGTTTTCAAATTAGACAGATATTGCACATTTTCATTTTGAGAGAGACTCGAGGAATAAAATCATTGTACTGAGTTGAGTAGTACATGCATCATCATCTTGCTAGTTAAAATAGCTGAGATAATGGAGTACGAATTGAGACCTAGCAGGGAGACAGAACTGCCTTTTTAATAGGCCTCATAGTAAACAGAAAAATGAAAAGATACTGCAAGTGATTTAAAATCACATCTGGGAAAAATGATGTTTGCACGAAGGGAGTTTTCTGTCTTTCTAAATGTCTCATGGGTTATTTTTTATTTTGCTAACATACCATTTTGTGAATAGTAGGGACTATTAACCAATAATATGGGTAAGCAAGTTGTGTTGAGGGTCACAGTTCATCCAGAGACAGGTATTCGGAAGCTAATAAGTGAAGGAGCATCAAAGAGGGGTATATTTAAGTGTACAAAGTCTATTATAGCCCATTGTGTGATCTGAGCATTGATTCCATAACCAATATATTTAATTCTTGGGCAAACTTTTTTCAAGATTCTGATGACAACAATTTAAAGTTCTGTATTTAAACTACTGTTTAACATTGGTGTTAAATGTTCTATGTTGATATATAGATTGTTTAAAAAACTGGACTGCTGCTCATTAATGTAACAATACTAAACGGATGGAAATGGAGTTAAATTTTTTTTATCAAAAATTTTTACATGTTATTCAAAATAGTTCAGTGTCTGATTTATGTTAATGTTTGATAGCTTTCCTAATAAAATAAATATAGATGAGTTTCTAACTCTGTGCTTTTTTTCAGTCTTGTGCTCTTGTACAAGCACAAATGACCAGTGAAACTGTTGAATGGTAATTCACTTGGTCTCAAGGTTCCTTTTATCTTTTCCATTCCTGTTCTCAGCCATAATGGGTAGCATGTTCTGTGCCCCTATTTAGGTTATCTACAGGATTTCTTAGAGTAGTTTTTACATTACGCAAATACAAGGTTGAGGTTTTTTTTCCCTCAATTAGCATGGGGGGTAAAAAAGCCCGTAGTCTTATACTTGCATACAAGGAAACCTCATTAAATACACTGTCTGTCACTGCTGCCAAAAGCAGTGTGAGTTCAGTAATGGAAACCAACTAGGAAGCTGATTAAATGCAGCCAACAGTCAGCATGACTATAAAACACATGGCCCATATTGAATAGGTTAGTGTAGTCCATCTAGATACATAGTAGTGCGTGTTGCACTCAGTCCCTCTCAGCGCCAAGTCTTTTTAAAATCACGGTGAGCCACAACATTGCATACATTTTTTACTTCATTTTCATTCCCACTGCTGAGCTGTGCTTTTCTTTCCCAGTCCCAGTTATTCCTGTTCCTTTACCAGACATTTAAGGCTGGTGAACAACACCAAATGGGACCCCAAACAGTTCACCCCAGATAGAATCTATTTGTCGCTTCCTTCCTCAGCCTGTCCTTTATGATTAAGGTTGCCCCACACTCCATGAGGTGGAGCTGGATCAAGTTGTCATGCACCTCATCTGCATATACATTTTTGAAGGGTTGCAGTACTAGTGACAAGAACACCTGGTTCTAGTCACGAGTGGGAGCTAATTATCACATGCATTCTTTGTGGGGAAGATCTGGAGTACATACACACATTGAGCAGTGCTGAGCTATGAAGTCACCATGGCTTGAAATGCTGTTGACTCTGCTGGGGTCCAGCCCAATGAACTATCTGGTAAAACATGAACCTTTTGGTTTTCACTTAATATCATGCATTAGCTCCCTGGCAGGGGAAGCAGCGTGACCACGTAGGCGAGCTCCCCAGGGGAAGCAGCGTGACCTCGTAGACGAGCTCTCTCCGGCCGGGAGGGTACTATGAGCTGTGAAGTGGTGTGACTG
>NW_017728949.1:19080062-19173004 GCF_001723895.1 Crocodylus porosus | reverse complement strand
CAAGAGTGGGTGAGGGAACTTGCAATTATATAAGAAACAAGTTAAATGATTTCTAAATGGGTTTTCAGGAATTCACAAGTGATTTTATTTCTTCTGTGAATGTTAGGAAATTTTGTAAAAGTGAGTTTGTATTAACTTTGTGAAACCTCAGGTGTGTTTTGTTTACTTGTAGTTTTTCTTAATGTGTTTCATAGTGACAGCTTTTTCTAATAAAATGTTTTTAATATAAAAAAAAAAAAAAAAGCTCCATCCAAGCGTGCTCCATCCACTCCATGCATTGACCTGGTATTGCAGTGTTTCCAGGACTGGTGCAAAAAAACAGAAGGAAAAAAAAAAATAAAAAATTTTCCTATATAGTAAGTAGGTGCTGAAGTGCTCTTTACGGAGTTTCTGTGCTAAAACTTGTAGATTCAAGAAAGGTAAAATGCATCAGTTCAGGATTAACTAAGTCTATGGGTACTGTATGTAAATTACAGGTATGTATATTTCAAGGTTAGTGTTTTCAACCAAATCAAATTTTTGGGTAGCTTAGTATAATTATTTGGTTTATAAATACATGGGTGAAAGCTGCAATGGAGAGCTCTAGGCACCTTTAACTTATTTTTAAAAACATTGTAGCATAAGAGCAGAACTTTCCTAAAACCATCAGTCAGGATATCAAATCAAACATAAACATAGGGATACAGTTTTTTAGTGTGCTTTAACGGGCTAGGTAAAAATATCAACCTCTGTTTGCCTGGAAGGTCAAAAAATTTAGGCTGTCAGCAAATGCAGTTTTGACATTTCGCAAGGATTAGGACTCCTCTGTCATAGGCACTGCTCTCAATAATAGTCAGAATTCATCACCTCCAAGCAGTCATAATGCCACTTTTCATAGATTTCATAGACATTAGGGCTGGAAGGGACCTTAGAAGATCATCGAGTCCAGCCCCCTGACCCCGGGGGCTGGAAGTCAGAAGGGGTCGTAGGATCCCAACAAGATAAACATCCAACTTTCTCTTGAAGGCATTCAAAGTAGGTGCTTGAAACACCTCTGATGGCAGGCTATTCCAGACAGTAAAGAAGTTCTTCCGTATGTCCAGCCTGAAACAGTCTTGCAGGAGTTTATAACCGTTCGACCTTGTCATCCCTTGGGGCGCTCTGGTGAACAAACGTTCTCCCAGATCCTGGTGAACACCTCTTATTAACTCACAGGTGGCCATCAGATCAGCCCTGAGCCTGCGCTTTTCCAGGCTGAAGAGTCCCATAGCTTTTGGATCCACAGTTTCTCTCTTGTAACTATCACTTGCTAATTGCTAGCTGATTAGATCTGGACAGATGAACAAAATATACTGAATTGGAGGACTGAAGTTAGGGGGAAGAAGGGTCAGCATGTGTCAGCTGCTGCTTTGTAACTTCAGCATGTCTGTTTCCTATCCTGCAGCAAGTTTAAGCTACCTGTAGTTAATTAGTCTTTGTCTGCTTCTGCTCCAAGGTTCTTATTCTTACATGGAATTTGCATGAGTGGTCACTGAAAGTGGAGGTGATGCACAAGAACTTCAACCTCTGGGTCCATCCAGATTAAGATCTTGTTACTGCTAGTGGAAACAGAAGAGTCATCTATTTTGTTCAAGGGAAGAAAAACATGAATACTCATCGCATGATCATCAACTTTGTGTATACAGCACAGCACACGAGGAATGTTCAGAAGCTTTCATCATTCAAATAAAGTAATATGTAAAAATCTCTTTATTGCAGGAAGTAAAATGAAAAGTTGCAAATTGCCATTTCAATTTTTAAGAATTTATGCTTTTTAATGAAAAGGCTGATTTCAACTATAATTTAAAAAGTGCATCTGCTACAAAATGAAATTATAGTCATTTTTTTCACTATATGCTGTTCTGGAAGAGTTGTTCATTCCTACAAATGAAGCAGACATTATACCTTTTTTTCTTAAGATACTTAGTGATTAGTCTTGAATACCCAAATAATTGGTACTGCATATTTGCTGTCACTCTCAATTAGCTTAGATTAGTTTAGCCATTTTGGTTAGTAGGCAATGGCTGAATATGATAAATGACACAAAGTGCACATCAGCACTTATAACCTTTAAGTGGTGTTATTTCACTAAAAATTTCACTAAGAAAGCTTATTATGAGCAGATTTGAAAATAAGTACCCCACTGCAGAACTCATTCACTCTCAGATATGCTGCTTTCAGTAGCTATCCCTGGAATAAAATAATTTTGAGGAGGTTTCTTGTAGATTAAGGTTTCAAAGAAGAGGAAAGGAGTTGAGTCAGCACTGTTGGCTACATTTTCTCAGTCATTCTTTGCTCTCCTTGATACGTTATTTCTAACAGTGATTGGATCCATAATTGTTACTGTGGGTTAGCAGTTTGCTGACCCACATAGTTTCTAGATTGTTTCTCTGAACAGTCACCCGGAGAAGTACTGAAATAGAGAAATAGAAGGAATTACAGCAGTCATGGCCTAATTGAGTACTTCAGAATAGATCCTGCTGGCAAAGATTCAGTGAAACTGTTACGGAATGGATATTGCCACTGAAATTAATTGATGTCTATTCTTCACAATTAGGGCAAGAGAATTGGTATCTGACAGTGCGTTTGTTCAGTGCACCTTTGTAGAATGGTACAACATAAGCCTTATGTCTTGCATATGTAATATACATGTGTTGTGGCACTTCAGTGAAACACCATTTACTCTGTTTGTAGGTTACTAATATGGTTTTAATTAGCCAGCTTTCATCAAACTTTAGATGAAGTATAAAAATCCTTATCTGAAACATCCTAACAAATTATTTTTTTCTTTTACTTTCCTGTGGTGCTATCAGAAATGACAAGGATTATGATTCATCCAAGATGAAGCTGATCTCTTTCCAGTGGTTAGCGGGTAATACTTGTTTTGAGTTCAAGTTTAGGAAATTTCCCAAGGACATTTATTTTGGTTCCTGGAACTTGTTCTTGTTTGTTAGTTTGAACTGCATAAAATGGCTGTGTTTTATTCTGTAGAGAAAGTCAAAACTGAGTTTGAAAGCCAACCTCTGAGAATGTGTGCTTGAATATACCTGTAGCATGAACTTTTTTTGATGCCCAGAAGAGTATCTGACAATGTATTCAGTGGACCTTTGTAGGACAGTACAACAGAAGCTGGTGGGTTGTCCTTGAGATAATGAAAAGGGTATGTTCAAGAGTGCTTCATCTGGCCAGAATCTATACAGCTAACCTCATTTTTAAAGGATTGGAAAGGTCCCAAAATGTCTTTGCACACGCAAGAGAATTATTTGGACCTCTGAAAGCTTCCAGAATCTAAGAGTGCAGTGGATTCTATGTCATTCATTGTTTTTAAATAAAGTTCATGTGTCTACAAACATCCAGCCTGTGGAGCTATTCCATCTGATCCACTAGCCTACCAGTGGGCCAGAGAATTTTGGGCTGTGGCTAGTGGTGAGCATGGCCTGCTACAGAATCATTGCATAAGGGCCTGAGTGAATATAGCCATTGGTGGTAGGGGAGTGTTAGGGCTGTGCAAGACTGCCTGGCCTGCTGCTGCTTGCACCCCTCCACCACAGCAAGTACATGCCTGGCCTGCTGCTGCTTGCATCACTGTCATGGTGGTGGCCACAACTATGACCTCAGGCCCTGGGCTGAATCTGGAGTATTTCTCAGGCCCATGAGGAGCCCCTTGGTGTGGATTTGACACCCCTGATATACCATTTTTTGCTACTACAATGTGGAGCTCTGTTTCCCCTGTGAAATGTGTTGAGTTTTCCTTGGCAGGCAAGGTTTTTTTGGTAGATTTGATATCTTTTATTAGACCAACTGAGTAGTTGGAAAAAAGTTCTTAGCAAGTAAAGTTTTCATCATCCTTTTTGGTTAAATCTCATATTTTCTCTTGGGGAGAATGCCTTGAGTCTTATTATTTGCAGGAAAATTCCTCTCTGGATGGGTTGGAGACCAGACATTCCCTCTCTATCAGTATTAAACCATAGGATCTTTCTGCTATCCATAAAGTATTTGAATACCCTAGATTACTATGACCCCATTTAAAATGAAACGAGTTCCAGCACTTACTTTTAATTCCTCATCTTTCCTATGGTGCCATCTGGTCTTGCTCTTCTCATGTGATACAGCACACTCTGGATACCATGTTTAGCTTCTATCCTCCCTTAAATGTCATGTTTTATTTTCTTTTGCACTTCTGTATGTTTTCAATTTGAAATTATACCTACACTGTCCAATTTCTCTACTTTTCACAAATTCCTGTAATCATAGAATCATAGAAGTAGGGTTGGAAGTGACCTTGTAGATCTTCAAGTCTGACCCCCTGCCTGGGCAGGAGGAAAAAAACTGGGCTCAAAGGATCCCAGCTAGGTAGGCATCAAGCCTCTTCTTAAAGACCCCCAGGATAGGAGCCAGCACCACTTCCCTTGGAAGTTGGTTCCAGATCCTAGCCGCCCTAACTGAAGTAGTTTTTACAGACGTCTAATCTAAACCTACTCTCCAACAACTTGTGGCCGTTATTCCTTGTCATGCCAGGGGGCACTAGGGGAAACAAGGTCTTTCCCAAACCCTTCTGGCCCCCCCCAGTGAGTTTATAGACAGGTCCCCCCTCAGCCTTCTCTTGTGAAGGCGGAACAGATTCAGGTCCCGCAGTCTCTCATTGTAGGGTCTGCCGTGTTGTCCCCGGATCATGCGGGTGGCCCTCCTCTGGACCCTCTCAATGTTGTCCACATCCCTCCTGAAATGGGGTGCACAGAACTGGACAGAGTACTCCAGCTGTGGCCTGACCAGTGTTGCATAGAGGGGGAGGATCACCTCCTTGGCCCTACTTGAGATGCACCTGCGGATGCATGACAAGGTCCGGTTAGCCCTGCCAACCGTGACCTCGCATTGTCGGCCCATCTTCATCTTGGAGTCAATAATGACTCCAAGATCCCTTTCTGCCTCCGTGCTCTCAAGAAGGGAGTTTCTCATCTTATAAGTGGGCTGCTGGTTACTACTGCCCAAGTGCAGCACCCTGCATTTGTCAGTAGTGAAACGCATCCTGTTTTTGTTAGCTCATCCCTGCAACCTGTCCAGGTCTTGCTGTAGTCTTTCCCTCCCTACTAGCGTGCTCACCTCACCCCAAATGTTGGTATCATCAGCAAATTTAAACAGGTTGCTTTTTACCCCCGCTGATAAAGAAATTGAACAGCATGGGCCCAAGGACCAAGCCTTGGGGGACTCCGCTGCCCACTTCCCCCCGGTCGAATATGATCCATCCACCACCACCCTCTGAGTACAACCCTTCAGCCAATCTGCAGTCCATCTGACTGTGTAGGCATCAATGCCACAGTTGCCTAGTGATTCTTCCCTCTTCCACACATCACCTCTTCCTTCCATACCTCAGTCTCTTATCCCCTAGAACCACTTCAACTGTTTTCTCTCTTTCCTCATACTCATCTCATTCTTTTTTCCTCACACCGAAACATCTCCTACTATCCTCCCATTCTGCAGATCTTCCAGTCTCTTTTCTGAGATTTGTCTCCCATCTCATCTGTCTTCATTGCACTACAATCTGTTTTTCTTTCTCCACATTCCCCAGCCAGTCAGTAAACTTATCCCAAACCAATGCACTTTCTTCATTGTTTCTAATACTTAATTCTATTCCTATTATAGTGATATGTTCCTCCTATCCAAGTCATCCAGCCTCTTTTCCACCTTCTAACTTACTTGTTTTCATAAACAGGGATCCTAGACATCTGTTTGCCATGGAAAAATGTGGAATTTGCATTTTTACAGAAAATCTTTAGAACTGCTAGAAAAAATTGTATTGAAAATAAAACGCTAGCTTCCCAGTGGGAGCCAGTGGTTCTCATAGCTGCTGTGACAGGCCATTCAAAGAAGCTGCCAGCACACAGGGAAACAGCCAAGAAGGTGCATTCCTCCCCACCTCGGTTGCTGATTGGCCGAGAGGGATGTCCATCATTTGGCCCTGCCCCTCTGCAGCAATCAGTGGTGAAGGGTGCGGCCGTGTGAAGGGCAGCCCTCTTAGTCAATCAGTGGTGAGGGCTGGAGCCACCACTGGGGTCTCTCAGCCAATCATTGTTGTGGGGGGTGGGGAGGCTCACCACAGGAAATGGTAGATTTTTATGGTATTTTATTGGAGAACTTTGGTTTTTTTTATCATGGAAAACTCCCTTCCCTGTTTATCACTGTGCCTATACTATCTCCTCTCCTTTTCCAGCCTCCTCCCTTCCATTTCTTTCTAATGTCCTCAGTTTCTTGTCCTTTTCATAATACATTTCTCACTTCTCTTTTGTAGACACCTAATTCTCATCTCCTTCTCTTCAATGACCTGTTTATATTTTTTTAAATGGTATGAGTATTGAATGGAGTGCTTCACACTTTTTCAAGAAGCACAATGAACAACATCTGTGATTCATTCATTTCCATTTCCCATCTCTGTCAGAAGATTCCCATACCCTGTGATTTTGGTTAATAAATGTATTTTGCACAGTTAACTTATGTCTACCGATGTTTCCAAGAAATATACTGTGCACAAAGGTTTGCTCTTTACAGTCGTCTTGTTTAGTGAAGTATATGTTGAAAGATAAACATCAAGTAGGAATTTCAACTGGAATTCTGCTATTGTACAGCATTATCTTTTTAAAATTGGATTACAGCAAGGTATTGCAACGTAAATTCACAATGTAATTCTTTATCACAATACTTGCATCTTAGAGGTATTAGGGCTATTCAGTATAAGTGGCAGTCTAAATTCACTTCATCTTTTGATAGGTATGAACAAATCATGAGAGCAAACTTCTGGTTGCTGTATACCTGTTGCACCTTGTAACTGGTGTACCCTTGACCTGCGAGCCTGGGTCGGCACAACCGGCTTGGCGCAGAAGGGATAGATGACCGGACAGGTGGGGAGTAGCGGCGAGTAAGAGTTAGGTGGCTTGAAGCATACTGGTTGTATGAAAGATTTATTGTACTTACGCTACCGATGGTCACAGCGTAGGCAGGATAGCTGACTTGTTCAGTTACAGTGCATAAAACAGAACGGTCTAAAGGGGTCTGTTGGTTCATGGGGTTCCTGAGCCGAGCCCTTGCTTTCTAACCTGGAGGCTAGGTGCGGCTGCCTGACTCAGTAGTCCCAGAACTGGTTAACAGCTCATGCACAGGGAAAAACTATAATGCACTTTTGGTCAGTAAACTTCCGAGAGCTCTTTGACAAGAAGGACAGACGAACTGGTGAGAAACGAATACGCCAAAATGAAGGTCGGTGGCGGGGAGATGTCTACAGGTGGCCAATCTGCTGACTGTCTGCTTGGTGTGCTCGGAGTTCTCCGCTTAATGGCGGGAATCTGCTCTTAGTTGTAGTCAGCAGTGACCAATCACTTCATGCCAATTGTGAATATTTACTGACCGCCAATTACGTTCTTACACAGTGACCTAGATACATATTCATCTGACCTAGATACCTGTTCATTTGACTGCCTTCAGTGAGTTCAAAAGGTCAACCTTGTGATTGACACCTGCAATACTTATTGTTGCAGACAACAAGCTTCTTAAGTGTGGAGAACAAACTTTTAACAAACTCCAACTGCAATGCTTCTTTTAGCAAAGAAATAAAGGCTACTAGTGCCTGAGGGGTCTTTATGGCCTGCATCCTTACTAAGTTATTATGGTCTTTTGCTTTGCTGGCAAAGGCACTCTAACCAACAGGTAAAACTCAGACATGACAATACCTACCTTAATGGCTTTTGTAATTATTCCATTTTTGCTTTTCCTTTCATGGGTGGAACTTAGCTAAGTTTGCTGAATTAATGTAGGATGCTAATAATGATGAAGAAAAATGAAATGTTGAATAACACTGTGCCCACTATAACAAAAGCATGTTAAACATTCTTGTGACACTAAAGTAATCAGTGTCTGTTCTGCTTGTCTCACTTAAATATTTACTGTAGATTATTGTAAACCTAGTTTCCCCACAGCCTTGGATTCACCTGATAAGGAGTCTTTAGATTCTAAATGTCTCATTTTTAAAGGTGTGGACAACTCATTGCTCCCATTAAAGCCAATAAGTACTCATCTAATACCTCATCCTTTCAGGGTTGTTACTTTTAGGTAATTGACCATGTTCTCCCATATTTGTGGATTGAATTTATTTGATGTTACGTACAGCACTGACTTGATGTTATCTTACTCTGCCATTTCTCCTCTGGTGTGACAGGGAAAGAGTATCTATCTCTTTATTAAACCAGTTTTGTGCTGAAATATATGACCTTTTAACTCCTTCAGCAGTCAGATAAGTGAAATAAGAGCCAGGGATATAACGTTCATCTTCCGATTCCTGGTCCTATATCTTATAGTTTCATAGTTGATAGGGTTGGAAGGGACCTGAGCAGATCATCAAGTCCGACCCCTGGCCATGGGGAAGGAAAGAATGCTGGGATCAAATGACCCTGGCAAGGTGATTGTCTGGCCTCCTTTTGAAGACCCCCAAGGTAGAAGTGAGCACCACTTCCCTTGGAAGTTGGTTCCAGATCCTAGCTGCCCTGACTGTGAAGTAGTGCCTCCTGATGTCTAGCGTGAACCTACTCTTGATCAACTTGTGGCTGTTATTCCTACTTACTCCGGGTAGTGCTTGGGGGAACAGGGCCTCTCCCATTCCCCACTGATCCCCCCCCAGTAAGTTTATAGACATCCCCTCTCAGTATTCTCTTGTGGAGGCTGAACAGGTTCAGGTCCTGTAGCCTCTCCTCGCTGGGCCTGCCCTGCTGCCTCCTGACTATGTGAGTGGCCCTCCTCTGTACCCTCTCAAATCTTCAAATTGATGAGCTCACATTATTAACATAAGCCTAAAATTCTCATTCTTTATCTTTCAGACAGAAGCAGTCTCCTCCAGCCAAGAAACCAGCAAAAGTATTTCACAATGGATATCGATGATGAAGAAAACATGAGTAAGATGTGTATATTTACATAGTAATAAACCATAAAATAATTTCTACAGAAAACATTTTTTTCATTGCATGCAGGTAGCCATACAGAAATTATATGAATACAGATTGGAGAGAATTTCTTTGTGTGTATGATTCAGTTGATATACATGAGCATTAAAGAAGACTTTTCATGCTGGGAAAACTTCCAAATTCATATTATAAATGTAGAAATCCAATTATCCTCTACCTGATATTTTTATTCCAGAGCAGCTTGCTGCATCTCTGCCTGATTCCTTCTTTTGTGAACTTGCAATGAAGTCATATCGCCAAATTTATTGCATTCAGTATTTTAACATAGAAGTATTGGGTGATATGTTACATTGGTGCAAAATGCATGCACATGTAGTAAAATATTGCTTCAAAGGAAAACTATTCTATATGTACAGCTGTACATGTTCTCTCAAATCTCTCTAGCTAGCCCTTGGCAGATTTTTCCACTCTGCTGAAGAACTGACAGTGTAATGGGGGTACAGGACTATTCTGATCTCAGACTAGGTCTGGGTTAATGTAGTTAATGCAAGACCAAGCAAGCTTCCTTCCAAATTACAGGAAAAATAGAGATTTGTTCTCCCCTAAAGCTGAGAGCCCTTTGTAGGTTATGAGTGCAGCTCGAGCAGACTAGTCATTATGTGACGGAATGGAAATTAAGTTCATGGCTGGTATTGGGAACAGTATATTCAAAAATCAAAGGCCTGTCCTGAATCTAGGTGCTGGATCAGGCTTGCATTGTAAAGGCATGCAAGCGTCATGTAGCAGCTTTCATATCCAGCTGATCTGGACCAGTTCCCTATGTACAGCTGGGTCAATGAGGGGTGGCTTTCAGTCCAATTCTGAAGTTAGGTTTACATCAGCATCAGAAGCAAGACATCTTGATTGCTCTGCTACCATGTATTTAATAGGGGTATTAATGTGCAGAAACAAGTAACTGAAGGAAGAAAAATTTTTTGGGAGACTTAGGCATGCAAAGGGTTTGGGGAAACAGATGGAAAGGATCTGGGCAGAAGAGAAAAGGGAAAAAAATTGGGGAAAGACTAAAGAGTTTAAGTTTGTGAAACAAGAGGGAGAAGGAAAAGAAACAGGAAATATAAGTAGGGACCTACTTAATGCATGATTTCGCAGATTTCACAGAAACTGCGAAATTGGGCATTCTCCATGAAATCCACAAAAAAACCCTTAAAAATAAATGGCAACCTCTGGTGTAAAGGGGATCAGCCAGGATGGTGGCCATCCTCCCTCCCTGTCAATCATTGGCTGAGATGGCAGCCCATTAGCGTGACCCTGTCCCTTTCCACCAATTAGTGGTAAGGGGACTACCCTCAGCCAATCAGTAGTGAGGGGTGGAGCCACACAACAGACAGCCCTCCCAGCCAGTCAGCAGTGAAAAGTGGGGCCATCAGGCCCCCTTGGCCAATCAGCGTTGAGGGGTAGGCTCACTGTGAAATTCTCCGTGCGCTGCTAGTGGCCCACAAAAATCCCTTTTGCTAGCTGTGTTTTGGGTAGATCCCAAAGTATAAAGGGGGAAAAGAAATAAGAAGAGGAGAAGCGGGAGACAAGGCACACCAAATTGCAGTGCTCTGGATCCCAACTATTTAAGGTAACTAATTGTTTGCATTGTTTATTTAGCCTTGCAGTGGGTGATTGCTCTTTTCCTAGTTTAATGATATTCTTATGCATGTGCTTAACAAGGATAAAGTTTAATTAAATTAAAGTTACCTTTAACTTTAGTGAGTTTCTTCACATCTAAAAAGTTTTGCTGGATTTTTGTGGAAGTGCTCAGCTCCTTGCAAGATTAGGCTCTAATTTTGGAGAGAGACACTGCAGGTACAGTATTATCAAAGTAAATTATTTATAAGTAGTGGTCTGCCTAACTCGAGGAGGCCACCAGCTGATTTCACAGGGAAGTTGCTAGGCTGGCCGCCATATTCATGGGCTGATTGCAGTGCCCCCTGCTTCTGCCCCTCGCCACGCACATACCACTGATTGGCTGAGTGGCCCCAGTGGTCCTGCCTCTCACTGCTGATTGGCTGAGGACTGTTCATCATACAGCCCCACCCCTTGCCACTGATTGGTTATGAGGACTATCATGCAGCCCTGCTTCTCACTGCTAGTTGGTGGAGGAGTGGGGCCATGACAGGCAGCCCTCTCAGCAAATCAGCAGCAAGGGACAGGGATGGCAGCCATCTTGGACTGCCATTCATGCATGCAGCTCCCTCCCGTCGCAATTTCAGTATTGAACCCTATTTATAAGGTTTTAAACTTTTAACTTCCCTTACTTTTTGTGGATGACAATTAATTGCTGTATATGGGTTGCTATTGTTGTATATTATGCCATACTGTAAATTGCTGAATATTATTCAAACATGAACATTTGCTTACTTTCTCTGAATTCCTAACATAATATAGCATAACCCTCCCTGATGAAGATAATGCTATATAAAAATTACAGGAGATATTTTCTTTAGGAAAGGTAAAATTCAATTTGTGGAAGTCACAGCGCATTTTTATTCTGAAATCAGTTGGACTGTTAACCATTCATTAGATTAATATGCATTCTGGTAGGTTGTGTGCCTTTAATTGTAATACTAACTTCAGTTGGTGTATATTTGGCTTCCAGTTCTATATATGTAAAAAATGTACTTTAAGTAGAGAAGTCATCTGAATCAACTAGTAAATTAAATTAATGCATTTCACATCTCAAACTCATTCAAGCAGCACATGTTAGGAATGGCAATGCTGCCTCTGCCTTTCCAGTGATGTAAGATCTGCAAAACCCATATAATTTAATTTTATGACTTTTGATAGAAAACAGTTTCAGTAGATATGAATGTTTCTGTGTCCTGTCATTCACTGTTGCATTGGAAGAGGGAAGCTATGACATATGTCTCCTGGGTTTATCTTTTATTTAAAGAGTAGTTTGTTTTTCAAGATTACATTGAAAACAAGGTCAACAATTTTCTAAAGATATTCCCAGCAATGTCAGCTAAATGAAATAAGAGATACACCTGTGATTTAAAGAAAAAAGCAGGTTTTATCTGAGTAAATATCAATAGAAATAATTGCTTGGTAGGGTTTGGGTAATTTCTTTTACATTGATGCCTTGTAAATTTTATTCATAATATTTCATTTCTATCAGCATATACTTAAAAAAAATTAAACAAGGCATTCTTTTAATTTGTTAGGATTTACATATTATTGTATAAAAATATTGTATCGTAGGTGATATACACAGATGTTTTATTCTAGGATGATAGGCCTCACTTTTGCAATGAACTCTATACAAGCCCAGGAGTCTGCCTGCAAGGAGCTCATTGCAAGTGTGGGACATTAATATGTGCATGCAAGCAGATTGTCATTCACAAATCTAGTTTGAGATGTGATATAAGCAAGACTTTCTGAGGGTAGGTAAGTACAGTCACTTAACCTGCATGGTATTGTAACCATAGAAGAATATGATAATAACATGGACAACAGTCTTGATACATTTGTTCTAATGTGTATATTTGTATGCACACATGGGATTATAAATTTGAACGGTTATGTTAAATACAGAAAATAAGTTATTTTTCTGTCTCGGGTTCTGCAAAAACTAGTCCCCCACCTTTTTTCGCTCTTAAATTACATGAAGCTAGAGTGTGCAAGGTATCCAGAAGTTGGCTATTAACGTTTATGTTGTTTCTGGAACTGTTTTCTGTGGAAGTTTTGAAGGGTGCAGAAGAGGGATTTATGGTAAATCACAGCCTCCAGTTATATAATCTATATCTTAATTGTAGAGGCTAAAATTTAAAGTATATTGATTCCATATACTTTTGAGGCAATAATTATATTGTGCCCAAAATATGGAAAAAGGTGAAAAGTATGCCTTTTGTGATTTCATGGTAGTGATAGTACCTTTTCTATATACTTTTTCTTTCATGCACTAAAGTATAAAGTGAGCATGAATGGGAAATAAGAGTGTGAACGCTAGAGAGAATTACAATTTAATTTAAATTTTTACTGCTTTGCAAGAAGAGTTTCAGTCCAGTGCTTTGAGTATCCTTGGCAATCTCTTAAAATATCATATATAAACAAGTCCATCAATTATCTTGCTATCAAATCAGATAACCCTGCAATAGCATCAGAATAATAAAAAATAGTCCTCCACAAAATCATCACTCTGTGGACAAAGGTGAACAGAAAGACTTTGAACAAAGGAATGCTAATTGATTCAGGCAGATAGATCCTCTTGCTGCTGCCTTTCTCTGTGTTCAAGTTACTTTCCCTAAATTCACAAACATGTAGGCAGTGGTCTCATCACTGATCCATATATCTATTCTGAGAAAAATCCTTTGCTAAAACTTCCCCAAATCACGACTTGATAACTTCAGTAGTTAAGATGACATCATTTCTGCTAGCTGTGCCCCATTAAAAGAATATAGAGTACACTCAGTGAAATTTAGCTCATGAAGTCAGGACACAGATAACATTCTCTGTCAGCATTTTGACTTTGGACCAAACATCTTAATTACATATCTAATCATCAGGAATCTCACAAAAATAAATAAGCACACTTGGAGCAAATGCCTATTTAATATACCAGAGTAAATATTTTTTGGATACTCTTGATAAAGTTTGTGTCCGCAAACTTAGGAAACTCTGAAAAAGTTTGCAGTAGCAAAATTTATTTCTTTTGATGCTGAAGGTGTTAATAGTTGATTGTCAGACCTGATTTTGCCAAATTAGATACTCTAAAAATAGCTGCAGTCTCCTGTGCAAACTAGAATAGTTTTTAGTTTCTAAAAAAAGAAGTAGATTTTCTGAGAAATGTCCTGGTCCCAGGATGGCCAGGGTCACAATTTAAAATGTGGATGCCAGCCCAGCATTTTAATCTATATTTAGACTGATTTGCAAAAATGCTGAATATACACTAGGTCTCCTTGACCTCAGCTGGGGCTATGAGTTGTTCAGAGGCGTGGAAAATCAGCTAACTGAATGCCAATTCAGAACTTAATTTTTTATGTTCCTTTCTCCAAAACATTTTAATTTTGTGGTTAATCAGAGTGGAAGGGTATGTGATCTCAGCAGGTCAAAGTTCAGGAAAATGGAGGTTAGCTTTTTCAACAAAAACTGATTTTAAAAACAAATCCATAAAAAACCAGTGCAATATTTTAACAGCTCAGCTGGAAGCAGAAATCACTTATTCTGGATTTGCTAATAATATTTTAAGAACGATATTTTTGAATGCTTGTAGTTGCCATTTTGTTGAAAACTGTGGTAACAGTATAACAAGTCTTAATGGTGCACTGAAACCCAGTATCTTTAAATTATGTTTAAGTTCTGATTTCGGAATCAGATTCTGAGATTTTGAAAAAAAGCTGAATTTCTACCATATTTTCTTGCATAGAATGTGCTTCGTTTCCCACCAAAATCAGCTCCCCAAAATTGGGGTGTGTATATTAATCAGGGAAATTAAGTTTCTGACTGGGGTAGAAGCACCTTGCTTTGATTCCTGCTCCACAGTGCAGCAATTTTTACGTTACTCTTCAGGTAGCTGATGGAGTCAGTTGACTCAGTGGTTCATTGTTCTTTACTCCAGAGTTGTCAATGATCTTCTCTTCTTTTTAATGTTCTTGATGTTCTGCTAACCAAGGTAACCTTTCTTAGGGCAGTTTTGCTATCTCCTAACCACATTTGTCTGTCTTCCTATTTCACAGCCCTGGAGACTGTGAGTCAGCTGAACCGTAATGGCCCTGCCGTTGCTCTGTGCAGCCATAACTCTGGAAAAATCTTTTATATTTTTAATGTTCTTCCTTTCAAAAATAAAAAAGATATGTATTATATTCCAAAGTGTATTGCATGAGAGAAAATACAATATTTATAGAACTACCTGAAGTCTTCAGTTTACTAGCAAATACATTTAGAACAATTGGAAGCTGAGCCTTTTTTACCATCTTTGAGTATAATGTTAATAATAATATATACATTCTGTTTCTAGATTGAATTAGTGTTAGAGAAGGTTAGATGCACATTTTCTTTTACCACTTCCCTTGGAAACTGCTTATTTTGTTATTGCTGCTTCACACTATTGTTTTTGAACCCATACGCAAGAGATCATATGGAGGTGATTTGGTTTTACCTACCTAATCTTTTCACTTTGGTCCAAAACTGTGGAACTAGAGAGGCTATATGTTTCAAAGCAAGACAGCTTCAAGAAAGAAATTCCTATTAGCAGAGTTTAAATTATTGACTTTACTTAAATATTGTCTTTACTTAAACATTGCAATGCTACAGTAAATGCAGAGCATCATAAATGAAAACTCTGTGTTCACCTTTGTGGTCCTATATATACCAAAGGCAATTAAAATTGCAATTGAACTGCAGTTTTTATTTAATAAAATGAATTTTGAAAGCTCATTTTTAATGAGAAAATTCTTAATTTAGAAATACAAATGTTTCATCATTTAATTTTACTTTTATTTACCAATACTGTGCAGATTTTTACTGTCTTTTTCCAACTTGTTAACAAAATATATGTTTCTACTTTGGCTCTTTCTTTTGATCTTCTTTCTTTTTGAGCACCAAAAGGAGTAACCTATCGAGCTTTTGCTGGAGGATGTTATAAATGAAAATTTAGTAACCGTTCCATCAGCTTTGTAAACTGGGTGAAGTGGTGTGTGCATGCTAGTCATACTTTGGGGAAAAATAATAAGTTTGAAATCTATCCAAGTGCCAAAAAAATTATCTATTTTGCTTTTAATTTTGCATTACTTTTCATAGTAAGATAAAATAATTTATTATTTATATTTATTTGTATCAATGAGGATATGTTTTAGTACCAGGTATTTGAATTTTTTGAAAGAGAAATTTTACCTACTAAAATTGCCCTTTATTGCACATAAGTTTATTTAAATTCATATTCTTCATTTATAATAGTTTCCTCTCTATGAAATAATGAGCTGTTAGCAATGGCATAACAATAATTCATATAACTTAATTACAGCATGCTACATCAAAGCTTATAATTTTGGAAATGTTTTCCTAAATATTGGGTTTCAATGGGAGTTGTTTCCCACTATTGGAATGTCAGTCTGGTTGGGGAAAGTGCTCTAGTTATTTGCTGGAATCTCTTAGGATTAAAATGTTAATCTTGCTAATGTGCTACTCAGTAAGTGTTCCCTTTATGAGCAGATATCAGTAATTTAAGTGAGCAACACTGGAAAAATTTATCAATCGTTTCCTCAATGAGGTGCAATGCAGTGCAGCTGAATATCTGTATAAGAGGAGTGTATGTATAGACCTGGATTCAAACTTTTAAACAGATGAAAAGCATATACATAAATATTTATTCACGTTTAAAGCAATGGACCTATAAAAGGAAATTGTTAATTTTTCATAAAGTACTCAAACATCATACAACTGACTTCTCAATTTAAAACAAATAAATGTCTTTAGTGTGTTTAAAATAAAAAGTGCTTAAATTAAATTATAAGCTGTGTCTTACTAGTACTGGTCCCACATGGTCATTTTGTGGGTTTTATTAATAGAAGCATTTTGCAGTATAAATATCCAACATATTCTTAGGATTTTAAATTATCTTTCTGGATTTAAAACATTTTTCATAAAAAGTGTAATTTAAGAATAGTATAAATTTTGCATTTTTTTCCATCACAATAGTAATAGAAATGTCAAGTGAATCATTTGTGTCTCAGAATTGAACCTGATAGTTCTTGGATTACTAAAATTGTAGATTTTTGTTTGTCCTGCAAAGACATAAACTTGTGAGCACACATCACTTAACCATTTACAAAGATAGATAAAGGAATCTATAAATTTTACATTTACAAGATCCTGCAACGAAGGCATTGTAAGTTACTCTTTCTGGGCACCACAGGTTCAAGCAGCATTGACGTTAAAGAAAACCGCAACATGGACAACGTTACACCTAAAGATGGCAGTATGCAAGGTGCCGGGGAGGGAACTCAGCTCTCCAATGGTGGTGGCAACAGCAGCAGGAAACGTCCATTGGAGGAGGGCAACAATGGCCACTCCAAGTTCCGCCCTAAGAAGAGGAAGAAAACACCAGGGCCTGTTTTGCCAAAGAATGCACTGATGCAACTAAATGAAATTAAGCCTGGTTTACAGTACAAGCTTCTTTCCCAAACAGGACCAGTTCATGCCCCTGTTTTTGTGATGGCAGTTGAAGTTAATGGACAGATGTTTGAGGGATCTGGCCCTACAAAAAAGAAAGCAAAGCTTCATGCTGCTGAGAAGGCTCTAAGATCTTTTGTTCAGTTTCCAAATGCCTCTGAAGCACATCTAGCAATGGGAAGAACTCTCTCTGTAAACACAGACTTTACATCTGACCAAGCAGACTTCCCAGATACACTTTTCAATGGATTTGAAACTCCAGTTCAGTCTGACAATTCCTTCTATTTAGGATCCAATGGAGATGGATCCTTTAGCTCCAGTGGTGACTACAGTCTGTCAGCATCCACTGTGGCTAGTAATCTTATCCAGTCACCCCTTCCCACACCATCACCATATCCATCCACAAGTGGAAAGAACCCTGTAATGATTTTGAATGAGCTCAGGCCAGGGTTAAAGTATGAGTTTCTTTCAGAAAGTGGAGAAAGTCATGCTAAGAACTTTGTGATGGCAGTGGCAGTGGATGGGCAAACGTTTGAAGGATCAGGAAGGAATAAAAAGCTTGCAAAGGCTCGGGCTGCTCAGTCAGCTCTTGCATCTTTATTTAACATGCAGCTGGACCAGACACCCTCTCGCCAGCCCATTCCCAGTGAGGGGCTCCAGTTACATTTACCACAGGTGAGACTTCTGTGCATTTTTAATATGTTTAGATAATTATTAAGAATATATAAAATACTATTTTTTAAAGATATGAAAGAATATTTGTGAAGGTAATATTGTTTGTTTCATCAAATTTCTTCACTAATGACTTCTGACAATTGTATGAACTAATTATACTCAGGGAGGAGATAACAGGTTGTTCATTCTTCCAGTTATAATTACATGTCATGGAATATAATACAAATCCCAGTTTAGTGAGATTTATTATACAGTTGTTGTGTTCAAGAAAGTTCAGAAAATTGTTTTTTTCTCTTACTATGGGTGGAGCCTGGATTGTGAATTTAAGTTAGGATTTGCTGCTCCAAGTTATTTGATTACCTGATAAAAATCACTCTTAGCTGAAAACTGACATTTTCAACATGAAAGGTGCTGAATTGTGAATGTCAAGGACAGATTAACATGTGAGGGGAAACCAGGCTAATGCACTAGTCTCTTATTTTGAATATTTGAATTAAAGACAAACTTTCAACAAAAACTTGCACATGTTGAGTCTAAAAGGATTATGCCATATTCTGCTACAGCACTTGAAATGAAATTTTAGATGTAATCTAAATATTTTAACCCAATTACTAATGATATATCCTAAGAATCAAGCATACCAAAAGTAATCCAGGAACTTTAAGTAGCTGGAAACAGAAATATTGTTGAGTTTTTAATAAGGAAACACATCGGTCATACAGAAGTGACAATTTTCATGCTGTCAGGCCCCTGAAAGTGCTCTGTAGCCATGATGTAACTAACACATGTGCATGGCTGCAGAACACTTTTAAAATAGCTGATCACACACAAAACTAACCCTGGTCAAATGGGGTATAACATTAAGGCATTCTAAAATAGAGCACCTTAGGGAATGTGTGTTCCTGCCAGGGTACATGTCTCATGGAGGAGGCAGGAGTGTCAGGGGGGAGGGAGGGGAAAGGGGCATGAGCTCCCAGCTGCTTTGAATGGCCAGGGTTGGGGATGGAGCCCCTTCACTTTGCGGGTCCCCCCAGGTACCCTAGCTCAGGTATTGTGGGGGGGCTGGGCCAGGCTCACAAAATGAGGGGGCTCTGTTCCCTCCCCCTCTCCACCTCTGGCCCTTCAAAGCAGCTGGGACCAGCCAGTACAGAGCTCCCAGCTGCTGAATGGCCAGAGCTGGTGTGTGGGGGTGGGGAATGGAGTCCCTTCACCTTGCCCAGCCTGGATCCCCCCAGTACCCCAGCCGGGGTAGCTAGAGAGGCCTGTGAGATGAAGGGACTGCGTTCCTGCCTCCGTGCCCCTCAGTTCTGGCCATTCAGTGGCCAGCAGCTCCTCTCCCTCCTTTCTTCCTTCCCTTGCTGAAAGCCCCAGAGCTCGGGAGTGGGGGCTGGGGAGGAGAACCTCCTTGGAGGCTGCTGGAGTGCCCCCACCCCCCTGACCAGGGCTGGTCCAGGCAGGCCACACCCCCCACCCCCAACACAACAGGCAGATGTCTGCTGGGGGGTGCTCTAACGGCTATAGGCAGCAGTAGAAGAGTGTTCCGTTCTGGAAACTAAAAATTCTGCTGTTTTTTCTACGGAATCTCCTGCCTGTCAGGGTAATTCCCTAGAACAGTTTTGAAAATATCAAATTGCCTTCCTTTAGAAAAGGTAAATTAAGTCTTTAAAAACTGTATAGTAAGATTGCAGGTAGCTCTGAAACAAAGACTTCCTGAATATGTCTAGGGGTAGATCCAGGGGGGTTGCAGTGGTGTGGACGCAGTCCTTTTCAGTCATTTATGTCATGGGAGCAGCACCTGGGGACTTTTTTTTTTTAAGTCCCCAGAACAAGTAAGAATTTCCCCTTTCCTTCCTGTCTGTGCTCAGCTGCTCCTTCCCTCCCCTCTCCTCACTTTCCCACCCCCTGCTGCCTCTGCCGGTGTCCCTGACAGACCCAGGGCATTGTGCTTCAGAGCCACTCCTGCCCCACTCCACCTGGGTCTGTGTGAAGCCAAGTTCAGCCAGGCACAGGGGCAGCAATGGGTGGGTCTCTCTCTGCCTGGTCTCCTCAGTATTCCCTGCCAGCCTGGGAGCAGGTGCTAGGGAAGGGAACCCATGCATTGCTGCAGTCTTTGGCTCAGCCTGGCTGGAAAAGAGCAAGAATAGCTCCGGAGTTCCCTCTACCTGCCCCCAGTCAGCTGGGGACTGTAATGGTAGAGAGCAGGGGAGGAGGAAAGGGGAGGGAATGTGCCACTGTGCATAGACAGAAAGAGACGGGGCTAGGAAGGTTCCTATGTGTTTGGGAGATGGAAGAAAGGCCCTTGTTACTGCTCCTGCCATCCAGTCTGCCCCATGGTATGTGGGAGTAGAGGCTGGGAGCCAGGATGCAGCCTCTCCTGCAGTGCAGGTTACTACTCCTACACCCCCCTTTCTTAAATCCTGGATCTCCCACTTGGTACATCATGGCTTCCTTTTCTACTAAGAAGACAAAGGAAGAAGCTGGAATAGTCTGCCCGTAGAATAAATTGAGAAACAGAGGAATAGACAAATCAAGGACCAAGGAAAGTTTTTCTACAATTTGATATTTTTTTAATTGTATACTTTTTAATATGTGTAACCAGTATAAATAAAAATCAGTAGTATCAGAAGATAACAAGGAATAAATGCTAATAATGGTCCAAGAATATTTAGTTTTTTCCTTATTTCAGTTTTGGATGTAGGCTAATCTTGTTGAATCAGAATTGAATACAAATGTTTGAAGAGACCTTAACAAATATTTTGCTGTACCTTAGCACTAGCAGTAATCAACCTTTAAGGTATAGAAAATGTAATTGAAAGTTTCCAGGCTGAGAAGATGTAAAGATGATGCTGTCCTTCCCCTCTCCCTCCCCAGTAGAACAACGTATGTGAGGCATTTTACCCATGTTTCTGCTTTTGAAAAAACGTGTGCATTTTCTATGTTAAAAAGTTTTAGATGCACTTTTGACAGATTACTCAAATACTACTATGAAATGGGCTGGGTGGCACCTTAGAGATTTTTGTTAAATAGTTATATAAAATGTACTCTGCCTAATTCATCTGATCTTTTACATATACTATTATAAAGCTTGGGAACAGGGAAGGTGAATGTGAGATCACCGTAGGACCATACTAATGGGCCTGGATGGATTCCTCTTCTCAGCTAGGGATCAGAGCAGCCATGCAGGGAAGCTGTGGCTTCTGTTACTGAATCTGAAGAGCATAAACTTGTGGCTCCCGTAGTGTAGACTGTATCAGAAGCCAGATTGGTTTGCTGTAAACCCAGTATGTGTCTTCCCACATAAAGTTTATCATTCTTGGTGCTGGATGCAGATAAATGGGAGCAGGGTTCAGGTAACCAGTGGTGTCTGAGGCTCTCGAGATTTATATTTGCGTTGGCCAGAATTTGGCAAGTATACTTCTCTTGAAAGAATGTACTGTTCTTTCTGGGAACTCTGTTAACACTGAACATTAAAATATGTATAGCACCTTTTTATCTAAATTAGAAATTCCAGTTTTTTTGTTGCACAGAAATAATTTTTCAACATGTTAATTTGGTTAATTAGTATTAACCTTTCTTAAAACAAAGGTTAATATTTGCCATTTAGATCATTCTTTTTTTTCCAACAAATGCTAAGAGGCTATTGGAATCCCATGCCTCTGCTGAAATAAGCAATCCCTGTTTCCAAGTTCAAGGGAAACTACTATAGCTTAATGAAATGAAATGGGAAAAAAGAGAAAATCATACATGATTACTTTATTCCTTCTAAATCTGTTATTCTCTTTACTCCTGTTCTATATTTGTAGTGTCAAAACATTTAGTAATGGGAAATCCTATGGGTATTAACAAATGGGACTCAGGTGGCCCCTAAAGCTTTGGAGTGAAGTCTAACTTTAGTTTTGTGAACATATCAAGGAGCTTTGTATTTATTAACATTCAGTAACAATTATGTTTAAAAAAATCACTAACTTGTATGTGAAGCATTCCTGTTAGTAACATGCTTTCCCCTTCCCTTCTCTTAAGAGGCTAAATTACTGGTGTCTGGCTGAAGACAGTTATTGTTGAAAGTCCCATTTTACTTCATCCACTGGGCCTTTTTAGTGATCTGATATATGCATATACTAGATTACCTCTAGAATGCTGGGATTATCCAGATATTTTCTCAAAAAAATCCTCTATGTATCATTCTTTAATACTGGAATTTCCTTCTCTCCATGGGGTGTGTTTGTATTTTCTGTACCACATATTTTGAGATACTGTACCTACAGTATACACCAATCCCTATAAGAATACAGCCTCTTTACAATGCACTTTTTCATGGCAAGACTGCCTCTGTGTTCCACTACTCTGTCCACTTCATGCATTCTTATAAATTATCCCTGAGTTCTGTGCCATCATATATACTTGAGGTATTACAGAACTGTTCTCTATGGACTTTGCAGAAACTCGGGCTCTCTTCTGTGTTTTGAACACTATATCCAAGCATGACAAATCTGGCTATGAATTGCTCTTCTGTTTCTGGAGTGGGTAAAAACATAGACTTAGATTAATACATGTTTAATATTATACATTTAAATAAGAAAAGGTCACCAAAGGCAAGAGGTTCAGGCTTTTAATTTGACCATTAAACCTATATTATATAAATTTATAAATATAAACTAATAAACGTGGGGTTCTAGAAGAATCTGCTTTTATATGTACCCTTCAATTTATATAATATAGGCCATATGATCAAATTAAAAGCCTGAACCTCTTGCCTTTGGTGACCTTTTCCTATTTAAATGTATAATCTTGAACTTGTGTGTGTGTGTGTGTGTGTGTGTGTGTGTGTGTGTATTCTAATACAATAAAAGCCTTAATCTGTCTGTCTGTAACACTGCAGGCCAACTGTGCATGTGCCACCGAGAGGGTGCATGCTGATTGGTTGCAAGGGCCTGAAGCATTATGGACCGAAGGGGCGAGAGAGCTGCTGTGCTGTGCCCCCTACTCCCAACAACATCCGGCGGGGAGGGGGAGGCAGTGGAGAGGAAGGGAGGGGGGGTTCTTGTGGCAGCACTCCCCTGCCACCACTTCCCTTCCCCCCGCTGCCGCTACCGCTGCCGCTGCCACTGCCTGCCCCAGTCAACAGCTAGCAGAGAGGGGGAGGCTGTGGGGAGGGAAGGTGGGGGGGGCATGTTGCCTGCTGCCAAGTGTCAGTGGTCCCCTCCCCCCTGTTCCTGGCAGCTGGCGGCAGCATGGGATGGAGAGGCTGGGGGGCCACATCGGGAACCGCAGGGACTAGCAGGGGGGACCCACAGAGCCAGACGCGAGGGGTGGGGTGGACACAAGGGGTTGGGGGGGTGCATGGGGCTGGATGCAAGGTGGGAGGATGCAGGAGCTGAGGGCTGATGGAGCTGGAGGCAGGGTGGCAACACCACAGGGTGGTGTTCCCTTCCCCCCTCCCCGTCATTCAGGATGGGCAATTTGCTAGTGTGTGTGTGTGTGTGTGTGTGTGTGTGTGTAAATGCATAAAAGAGTAGACAAAAGGAGCACCTTCCTTCTTCCAACACGTCAGTACAAAGGGCTGGTTACATTCATTTGCTTCCAGTGTCACCCAAGCACAGAGTCACCCAGTGGGGAGGAAGGAAGACATGGTCAAATTTTTACCACCTGTCTAAACATAGGCTTGATTCTGAATATCCGCCTTTACCCATGGTCAGAAACACAAGCTTCACAGAGCTCCCCATTTCATTGTAGCTCTGATTCAGGACTGTGGTGTAAGGCTTGGCTGAATATCCAGCATGTTAATTAGTAGTTAAAAAGTACTACATATGGGGAAATGAATAGGCTACTTTACTACTGTATATAGGGCCTAATCTAATACTCATAGAAGTCGATCAGAAACTATTGCTTCCTTTATTTTTAGTGTGTTAGTATCCTACTGTTTCATGCAAAAAAAAATTTTCATAACGGTTTTCATATTCCAGGAAGTCTTTGGACTTTATGGGGCATGGAGTTGACCTGTTTGTAGGAGAGATGTCTAGTGGGCTGTTATTCTGTATTTAGGATTGGTGTTAAATCCTAAATACAGAATAACCATTTAGTGCGACAAATAGAAATAAATAAGCGTTATGAGATTAAATTGAGACGGTTGACATTTCTTCATTTTTATGATCTGGTGGGTTATGGAGTAGTTTCCTATGGGATATGATACAAATCCTACCTCTTGCAGTACCATATTTACTTAAATATAAGATGACCCCTGCAAAAAATTAGATTCTATATTTGGAAAAATTATGAATTTGTTATAATTTTCCAGATACAGAATCTAATTATTGGAGGTTTGCTTTGAAATTATCCTTCTCACACTGCTACAGCAGGGAAAATAGATCTGGGGGTCAGGTAGTCTCTTCCCCTTTTCTGTCAGACTCTGCTCTCCCTGACCACATGGAAGTGAAGGGCAAATTTGAAAACACTGACTTTGAAATAAATATGCCTAGAGTAATTTTCAAATAGGCAAATTACTATAGGAACCCATAGACTTAGTTCATCTAGGATTGATGCATATTACCTTTTTTTTCAACTTTTGCAAGTTTTAGCACAGTTACTCCATAAACATACTTTCAGGCAGTACTTTTATACTTTATATATACACTTATATATAGTATCAGCTATCCATGATATTAGTCCAAAGCCAAAAGGCTCATAATTTGTCATATAGTTAATTGGGCTGGGGATCACTAGAGTCAACATCATTTTAAGCCACAGTGACCTTGCAGCTCAGCACTGCTCAGTATGTGCCACGTGCTTTATAGTCATGCTCAGTGTTGACTCCATTTAATCAGCTTCCTAACTGGTTTCCATTGCTGAGCACATGCTGGTTTTGGCAGAAGTTTAATGATAGACAATATATTTAATCAGGTTTCCTTGTATTTGAATGCTAAGATAAAGAGGGCTTCCCCCACCTTATCTTATATTGAAGTAAATACATTATTTAAAACTATACTGTACAAAGTAGGCTTATTTTACTCAATTCTTGACCCCTCTTAGTCCTACCAGTAAGGGTGTGAGTTAGTACACTTCTCTGCATTAAAAATCTGACTTAAAATTATCAGTTCGCTTCATATGGATTACTGAACAGATGGCAATGATCATTGCTGAAAGGGCTATATTCAATATGTTGACCTAGAGAAAAAAAAACTCCCTTAGCTATCCACCCCATGCTTCTGTTTTTATTCTATTTAAATTGACAGGCTTTTTAACATCACTAGTATTTTATGATTTCTCAATCTAAATAATTGTATGCATATTCATCAAGGAAGGATTTCAGCACACGACAGATGAAATAAACAGTTTTTGTTTGAACCAAGAACCAAGTCTGTCTGCAGTAATGATTAATTTGCAAATTTTTAAATTTGGCATTTTGGCCATAAGAGTATTACAAACAAATTAAGAAGAAAATTTAAAAAGCATTATCTGAATTTAAAAACTGCACAGTCCACTGTTCATGTAGATGCAGCCACTATGTATTAAATATTAAGTATTTTCAAGTCCCTTTTATTTCCATGTAAAAAGAAAATGTAAACATTTCAACATCTTAAAGACAGTAGTGCATGACTTGTCATAAATGCTTTAAGTGCATGGTTTGTCATAAATGTGTATGTTTGACAAGTGACTGAAGTTGAAGAGAACTGAATGGAAAAGAATTCAGCAGTTCTAAGAAGGGTGATTAATGTGTTGAGAGTACCTCGAAAGGAAAAATGTCAAATCTTTGTATTCAAACTGACATTGTTAGATATTTGAGAATCATGAGCATAAACTTCATTGTCTGATGTCTGAACAAAATGAATGTATTCATGAACCAAGATGCAAGACTTGGACATTTTATGAAGTGACTCATAAAAAAGAATGTGTGTTATAATTTTCAGCTGTTCAGAGGGCTGATCAGGTAGACATATGAGGACCCATCTTCCTTCTGGTGTTACGTTCCAGCACAAAATGACATAATATTTTAATATACTAATTCGTGTTTTTTTCATATTTTTGTTGAAAGAACATAACTATCTAATAACAAATCTTCAGGTAATGACTTGCTACTAGAGCTCTATAATTTAGTATTTTTTTCTTTTGTCTATTATTCTGCAATATGCAGAAATAAAAATAGTTACTTCAGACTTCTATCTATATTGAGAGTAATTTTAATGCAGATATCATGCTGGACAAGTCAGTAATTTATATATTTTTCACTTGTTCCTTGAAATTTAAAAGATACTGGAAATGCTTACAGATTCTTTGACAGGAGCAGATGCCTAATTAACAAATTTCTTTCTTATTGTCAAAATATTTGTTCAAGGTACTAATAAATACATGCCATATTGCTCAACAATAATTTGGAGGTCAGATGCAAGGGAATTAATTATGCTTTTATTTACGTTATAAGAATGACGTTTCTGATCTTTCAGTGTAGCTAAAATAGTTTTTTGTTTTAATCAGATCTTTTATTTATTATGGCAAATTGAAAGAAAGCAAGAGAGAACTTTCTCTGTCTAAAGAAATCACAAACATCTAAGCATGTTTAATTGTAACCAAGGACTCCTATCTTACCGAAGTCAATTAGTCAATTGCACCCCCTGCACATCGTGACTGTCATAAATCCAATACCAGTGTTTAGTCCTTGGTTCTTAGTGTCCAGCACACTTAAGAAGTTTTGTTCCCAAGTTTGCCTTTTAAAGGTGTTTGGTGGATTTTTCTTGAGCAGAAGGATAGTGAGGTCACAGAGGAAGTGGTCGTTCTATGAGAAATGTGCTCCTCATGGTGTGTATATCTCTGTCTTTTATATTTATTCTTTTCTGGTGCTAGTTGCTGTTCAGTTTAACCACTTCTTTAAATCCTTCTGACCATTGGGTATAAATAATACGTCATTGTAGTGCGTTCCACTAGTTACCCAAATGCAATCTAAAAGTGTGTGTGTGTGTGCGTGCCCCTTCTGCTTTTTGGATCCACATGAGCATTCCCAGGTGATCTTGAACAAGCAGAATGTGTAAGGTTACCATATGTCCAGACATGTCCTCTTTTTTGGCCCCCTGTTTGGATGGATTTTTAAAATGCGAGCAAAAGTCTGGGTTTTTTCTCTGCCTCTGCTTTTCCAGGGCATTTCCAGCTTGGCTGCTTGGGGCTGGGAGCAGTGGGGTAAGGTGATTGGCTGTTGGGGGTCATGTGCTCTATATGCAGGGCCCAGCAAGCTGCTTGCAGGTAAGAGAGCCAGAGATGGACAGAGTGTGTACATGTGTGTGCTCACGCATACAAGTTGTATGGGCAGCAGGGTTGGCGGGGAAGGGGCTGCAGCTGAGGGGCACCAACAAGGTCAGCAGTGAGGGGCACCAGCAAGGCTGTGGGGGGCAGGAGCTGTGGGTTGTGAGGAGTGAGGTGCAGAGGTAGGGCAGAGGCTTATCACTCCTGCCCCCATCATATATCCCTTCCCTTTTCCTCCCTCGTCCCCTTTCTTCTCCCCCCCACAGGTGTCTTCTTTTTTGATACTGGAAATATGGTAACCGTCAGAATGTGCTAATATGCTGTGCAGTCCTCACAGTCTCATTTCCTATCCTTCCTCATCTAGTTGCAGCCACAGGAACCTTCTCTCTATGGTTAGAAGGCATAATTTATTATAGTTACTATAACTGGAGTAAGTTTAAACTGTTTGTAAATACATCTGGGGCTCTCTTGCAATTTTAGTTACCAGGTTATTGTTCTGTTTATCATTTCCACCTCAGCTTTAAAGATCTAGAGAAAAGGTGCAAGTAAGGTGCTTTGTACCCCTTTGTCTTCATTCTTTCTTAGCTGGTTGCAGGTAGTTCCTGGTTGTGGCTGATATCAAGCAGCTCAAGTTTTGTGAATTTTCCTTGGCCATCTTGCCCATCTATATCTAACATTGTAGCCCACAAGAAAAAACTTTGCGCATGTTCCTTGAGCAGAGGTCTTCTAGAAACCAGTCTCCTTCTAAGGTTGTTTCTATTGGCTCTATTAAATGCATTGCAACAAGATATCACTAAAACCAATAATTTAGGATTTGAAAAAAGGATTTTATATATATGTATAATTAATGAATATATCTAGAGTCAGATGGGACATAAGTCTCTGACCAGAGGGTAGAAAACAGTTTCCCCTATGAGCTAGTTTTACTGTGTAAAGCAGGGAATTCTTCAACTCTGGAATCCATCCAGTTGTTGGGCAGTATCAGAGACAGGGTAATGGGCAAAGTTACCCCTGGTCATTTTTATTTTGTCAGTTCCAGCGTTAAGCAGTTCTCCTGTCCTGAGCCATAAGAATATGAGGAAATAGAGTTTGGGCTGTTATGTTTTGTCTTTCCTTCCTTTCAGCTCACCTCTAAGAAATACATTGATATTTATTATGGGTTGTGAGAGAGAGGCTCACTAGAGTTTAATGGTTAGGGCACGCACTTAGAATGGAGACAGAGTCAAATGCCAGCTCAAATTAATACATATTTACATAGCATGGAACAGGAGAGTTTGAGAAACACTCACCACAGAATAGCCAATAGTCAGGGCTTGAGCAACTGAAGATGAAGGTTCAAATCCTGGGTTTGAATCGGGTAGAGCAAAGACTTTCACTTGAGTCACTCACATTGTAAGTGATTGTCCTCTTTGCTACTCTGGGATAGGCCATAAGTGTGGTCAAAAAGTCTCAAATTTTTCCCAGTATAAAGGTGGTGTTACAGGCAGGGCCATCCCGGGCGGGGCGGGGGGGTGTGTATGAATCAGGGTGGCTGCCCTGGGCTCCGTGCTTTGGGGAGCCCCACGGAGCTGGGCGAAACAGTGGCTGGGCAGTGCAGAGCAGCGGCTCTGCGTCCAGCTGCTCACTGCCCCCCCCCCCTCTTCCCCCTACTGCCAATGGTGGCAGCAGCTGCAGCGTTTCCAGGTCCAGGGGCCATGGGATCGGAGTGGAGAGGGGTTCCACATGGACTGATTTGCCCCAGGCCCTGCACCCTGTTCAGGTCAGCTCTAGTACAGGTTACTTATAAATTATTTCAAAGGCACTTAAAACTGGAACATTCACTCATTAAACTATGCTAAGTACCCTCTACACATCTTAAACTATGCTAAGTACCCTCTACACCCACCATGTCACATCAGGTGAGGGTTATTTTTGAGCTTTTTTACCTAGCTCAAGCTTTGGATATTATTAATCTGCTCCATGGAGATCAAGCAATCAGTTTGCAGTCATCCAGTGCCCCAGGATGCACAGCTCCCAGCCCTTCTTCACCTGACAAACTTTTTATCGTCCCAAACTCTACTGGCCCTAAACTGACACTCCACCCACCCCTGGTGAGTATTACCCTAGCCCACTTGGCACCATGGTATCAACTCCAAGAAACCCAGGAGGCCTGTGGGTTGGGAACCAGGCACACAGCCCTTCCCTCAGAGGGCTAAGCCTTTGCCCCACATCTGGGAAGTTCTCCCCTAGTCGGGAGAATTGGGGTGGGGGGTATGGCTTCACTCCCCAGCCTCCTGTATTCTTGGGGAGCAGGGGGAAAGGGGCAGACTAGCATGAAGTGTGGTGGGAGCACAGAACCCAGGGAGGCATGCTTTCCCGTAGTCCGTGCTGTCACTGCAGTTAACCCTCAGTGGCTCCATTCTGGGAGTGGAGCCACTGGGCAGTGAGAGTATGGAGCCCAGGGAAACATACTTCCCTTTTCCTGCTGCACTTAAGCCCTGGGGCTCTGCTCCAAGATGAGGGATAGAGTCTTGGTTCCTGTCCAGACTTCTGCTCACCAGGCCCTCTAATGGCAAGTCAGTTGTGCAGGTCAGAGATGGTATTAAACCTTAATCTATAACTGCTCTGAAACTGTTTTAATTTTAACACCACCTAACATACCACAGATTTAGTCTGATTTAAAGGTAACCTGTAACAGCATCCTAAGAAAGGCCAGCTTTTGGAATCTTAAATTTTTGCAGGAAAGAAGAACCGTTTTCACTTGGCTTAAATTGAGGGTTGTGTGTTCATATCAAATAAGCTAAATAAAGTATTAATGGGGAAAAGTGATTCCTTCCAGTCTCTCATAGGCAACCAATAGAAGTCCTGGAGCATGGGATTACGGTTATCTCCCACAGAAAGACCAAGATTCCTTCAAGGGGATACCAGATCCCTGAATACACAGATCTTGTGCTAAGGGAGGCATGATTCTATATTACAATCTGACACAACAAAGACACTTTTGAATAAAAGGTAATCAAACCAGTAAAGCTCTGACCTTAAACCTTTCCAGAACACTAAGAGTATTCACCAGGTACAGTAGCATACCTCAGGGGTTAGAGTATGTGAATGAACCTTAGTGATCAGATGACATGAGTTCACTTTTATTAAGCCTTTAAAACATTCCAGAAAAGAATTTGCTGTATATTTCAGTCCCTAGGTTTGCAAATGAATTGGCAAAAAGCTACCCTGATTCCTATGGTTAACCACTGTATGGGCAGTGGTTAACAGCTTGTCTCTGGCCCCATTTTCTAACTCCATGTGGCCTATTTAGATTATTTTACCAATGGTTTGCTAGCCGTTCCTTCCTGTGGGGAAAAGTGCACTACTGCCTAACGAGCAGTGATAAAGCCTTCAGCTATCTCATCATCTTGAGATAACTGAAAATGGCTGGTTAATTTCCTTCCATCAATCAAGCAGACTGTCCTAATGAGGGATCTTAGTGTAACACTGACAAATTTAACAGCTTGTAAGAGTCTTTCTTTGCTACCTGCTTCTAACTATGGCATTTTAAATTCTAGTTATATCTGCAATGTGAATGGGGGAATTGTCAACTTTAATAGTTGATTCTCCTTTCACTGTATTATCCAGAGAAAAAGCTATCTTGTATTTTCATGCAAACTAATTACCAAACATATTATCTAGATCCATTGAAATTAGGCTATTAATCCCTGCAATTTTTCTTTCCAAAGCCTCATTTTTACCAAGGAAAACTAGTTTGGTATCTCACATTTCTTTGGAAGTTTAAATTTGTATTGGATGAGACTAGAGCATTTAAAAACTCATTAAAGGGATTTTTTTCAGACTTTGAGAAACAGTGGGCACGTCTACATGTGCCTCTTTTAAGCAGGCTTAGCCAAAAATTGCCATTTTTAAGATGCATTACAGGCATGTGTCTACATGTGCACTCCCTTAATGTGCCTTCAAAATGGTGATAAGGCTATGTGAGCCTAAATTTGATACCTGCTTGAAGCAGGTATCAAATTTAGGTGCAAATAGCTGAGTTGCATTAGCGCACATGTAGATGCATTAATGCACAGTAATGTGGTGTGAATCAATGGACACGCTGCGTTGATGCACATTAAAACATCTGCATATGTACTAACATACCTTAGCTATTCACACTTAAATTTAATATGACTTAATGTACATTAGCATATCCACATGTAGACATGCACCTAAATTATCTTAATGCGCCTTAAACAAAGGCACTTTAAGTTTAGGTGCACATAAATACGTGTATAGACACACCCAGTATAGCAGAAAGGTCATTTCACTTGGCTTATGTCTAAAAAGATGAGTTTATGCATTCAAACTGGCAGGCTTTGCTGATAGAAACTTCAGGGTACTGGAAAAAATGCAAAACAGAAGGAAGAGGGAGCAAAGAGCAGAGGAAGCAGAATTTTTTTTCTACTTGTTTGTTTGTTACACTAATGTCTTTTTCCCCAGTCAACATTCTTACTATTTTACTCACCATAATTTATGGTCCTCTCTGTTCACCTTCACCTTAATATTTCCATTTTTATTTAGTAATTACGTACCTTCTAGCTATAATTAAATATGTTTCATGGTCATTTTACTCATATAACTTCTGTTCTAAAAAGAAATGAAAAAGGTATGTGGAGATAGTACAGCAAGTTAGGGATATACTTGTGCAATCTTTCCCATCACAAAAATTATGAATTCAATTGGTGACTTGACAAGAGTTACTTCCTACATATTATTTAAGAGAACTTTCAATATAGCATCTCCTCTTATATGCTCCTAACCCAGCTTTTCCAAGAAATACTCATTAATAATGTTGATTTGCTAAACTGTGCCCCAATGTTACATTTGAGCAACTGATATTTAAGTAGCCTAATATTTAATACATTTGTTTGTCAGTTTGCTCATTTCATGTGCTCTCTGCTTGTTTCACCAGTCTGCTAAGGCCACTTGGTACAACCCCTCCTGAATCTGAGATGACTTCAGATTTAAAACAACCCCCTGATAATTAGAGTCTGTACATGGACAAGTATACATTTGTTATAACGGTCCATGTAAAGAATCTAATTACTGGAGGGTCCTCTTAAATTCCTCCCCCCTACTGCTGCAGCAGTGGCAAGAGGGAAAGCAGTAGTGAGAGGGGAACGGGGGAAAAACAGGGACAGGTAACCTGCCCTTTGCCCCCATGACATTTTCCACCCTTCTCCCACCATTTGTTTCCCAGTACCTGCTTCCCCCCTCCCCTCACACTCTGCTTGCTGCCCTCCATCACTGCTTACCCTGTGTGGCAGCTCTGGCCCAGCTCATGGAATACACATGTATGGTGTGTGTGTGTGTGTGTGTATCTACACACACAAACCATGGCTGATATATATTTACAAAAGGGGGGGAGGGGGCTGTAGCCATGGCTAGGCCATAGTGGCAATGACAGCGCGGGCCCTGAGTCAGGGCCAGAACCAGACCCACAGGAGCTCCCTGGCACTACAGGGGAGTGGGGAAAATACCTTGTCTTGGATTTGAGTAAATACAGTAATATTGGGAAAGGGTAAGTCCTTGAATCCCATTCCCTGCAATCACCACTCTGTACCATGATGTAGAAGTGTTCAGATGCAGTAGAAAATCAAAGTCACTACATTCATCCAGCATCCATTTGCATAATCCTATTACAATTATGTTTTAGTAACATAGGTTTAACAGCTATTTAGATTAAATTTTTCACTCAAAAATGTTACTGTATTGGGATTTTTTTAGGTAGAGTGCTAATTCTTCACTTTTCTAGTCTGAGTAATCCTTCCTTATAATATTTGGGGATTATGGTATCCCATTGATTGTCTTCCTAAACATTTTGAAAAGGGTATGTTCTTTTTTTGAAAGATCCCTATCTCTCTCTCTCCCCATCACCTATGATGGGGTGGCTCATGGGTGTATGAGCTTTGTCTTTGTAGATTGCCATGGTTTATAGATTTTTTTGATGAAGCATAAACAAAGATAGCAAAAGTAGAGGCAGTATGCATCTCAGGTCAAATCTGGTATGTCATTAAGTTTTTTAAGTACTTTTTTGCTGCTGCTGCTACTGCTGCTGCTACAGCGACAGCTTCTATAAACATATATATATAAATAAATAAGAATACTTTGTGGGCTAACAGCTCTAATTCAGTAGCTCTCTAATAATACAGATGGGTTTAGGTTGGGATGGCCAAAATGGCAGTTCTGGCCGCCAGCTGGACTCCATTTCTCAGCAGCCTCTGCCCATGTTGCTGTAGCTGGTTTCCATTGAGACCCCAGGCGTGGTGGAGTCCTGACAGTGCAGGGCCAGGGTTTCCATGGAGACAGGCCCTGGCAGCACTGGCAAGGCACACAGCTGGGCAGGAAGCTGGGATCTTGCAGGGGTGACACCATGGTCCAGAGCCAAGGCAGAGCTGTTATCCACTGCTCGCATGTCTCGAATAGGCATCTACATGTGCAGGGAAACAGGAGCAGGTTTGCTGCTCATGGCAGCAGTCTGCTCCTACTGCTACCAGCCCTACACTGGCCTCCTGCAGCAACCAGGGGGAGCTGTAGGCTCCCCTTCGGTGCTAGCCCAGGGGCTGGTAGAGAGCACAGAGCCAGGAGATTGCTCCCAGCCCCTGCTTTGATATCACAGAGTGGGGGCTGGGAGGTGACTGTTCCCAGCCCCTGCTCTGTGATTGTGGAGTGGGGGCTGGGAGACTCTTATCTTGCAATTGCAGAACAGGGGCACAGTCACGGAGCAGGGGCTGGGAGGTCCCTGCTGCCAGGGCTGGGGGACATTGTCTCTGCCTGGGCTCTGGTGGCAGGAGCCCACTCCAGCAGCAGGCAGCTCCTGGGGGCTGGGAGCAGTCTCCCCCCCCCCACTGCCTAGCTGACCTGGAGCACATTTGCTCCTGGGCAGCTGTCTACACATGCTGTACTGCACAGTAATTACTTCTGAATTTGCTACTTTTATTTACAGGTAGTGAATTTACCACGATTAAAGGAAACTACCATGAAATAAGTGTTTGCACATATAGACAGGTGACACTTTCTGTGCATGTTTACAGGTGCTTTTATGCACTCCTAATCTTAATGCTCATCAACCTAATGTGCATTAAGGTGAGCTAGGCATGCGTCTACACATGCATGTGCTAAGGTATGTTAATGTGGGTGTGCAGACAGACTTAAGACTAAATTAGTCCCAAGTCAATGGACACATACCACGCTAATGTGCATTAATGCATCTACATGTTCACAAATACGATTTAGCTATCTGCACATAAATTTGATACCTGCTTTATGGATAGCTTTCAAACTGCCATTTTTAAGGCACATTAAAGGCACATGTGTAAGCGCACGCCCTTAATGTACCTTAAATAGGGCTAATGCACATTAAACGTGCATGTGTAGACATGTCTACTGTGCAGTAATTTGCTCTCATCTTAAGTGAAGTATCTCATGTTGATGCACCCCAAGATGACTTTTGTCCATATACACCAAGTAGATGGTTACAATTAATTTTTTTAACATGGAACTTGCCATAAATATCCATGCCTTTGTCCCATCTGGTTTGGATAATGAGTGCTGTATACTCTGCATGGCCATATATAAAAAATTCTCAACTAGTACCAAATGCAGCAAACTCATTTAGTGTGTTTCATATATAGTACTGTTACTTCTTAATCTGCTTTACGTTTTGGTTTATTTTCAGGTGAAATTCAAGACTGTAATTCTGATGTAAACCTGTAGCTTTGTGGCTGCCTAAAAATCAGTTTCTGTCCTTATGGGATGGTATGACAGTTAAGATCATCCAGTCTTCAAAGTTAAACGAAGTTCCTTGATACTAGACCTTGAAGTCTGACAGTCCTTGAGTTTGCTGATCCATTTGGCAAGCTGCAAACGTGATCTATTATTCCAGGCTTCCCTAAAGATTAAAAAGAGAACTATTAGTATATTATTGATCGTTTGTGTAGACTCACATGTTTAAAATACTCATTTTAAATGTGTGCATTATCTAAAATTAAAATATAAAATATATTCACTGAGAGCTGAAGACACAAATTTGTATATATGTGTACTGATTTCTAGTGTAATAAAAGATGTATGTTAGTCCAAAAAACTAACTTTGATTGTATTTTGGTATTCTTTTCCTGAGGCTTCAGGACGTAGAAATGATGTAGTTTGACATACCACCATAAACACACTGACTCTTCTGTTCAGCTATTTACTCAAGCCCAAATTACCAAAATTTCAACTAATGCTAGGATTTAGGTGTTCACTCAGAATTTCCAAGAACCTGATTTTTCAGAGATGCATGGCACATAAAGCTCCAGTTGTAGTAATTAAGAACTAAGTGCTCACCATCCCTGAAAATCAGACCCTACTTATCCCAAGTAGGACATTCAGAGAGAGTGGACGATAGAAAACCTTACCCCTAATGATTATCAACAGATGATAAAGAAAAGTTAACCCCAGAGGATTTTTAATCTGTCGTGTAAAATTACAGAAGAATTTAAATCTTTGTAATATAAATGCTGTAGCTGTTGATTAGTTGTTTAATTTTCTCTAATACGTATTTCTGTGATCTTGCAGGTTTTAGCTGATGCTGTTGCACGCTTGGTTGTAGATAAATTCAGTGATTTGACTGATAATTTCACATCTCCCCATGCACGTAGAAAAGTTCTTGCCGGAGTTGTCATGACGACAGGTAAAAAGAAAATTACTACTACTACTAAGTGTTCAGGTACCATAGTGATGGACACATTATAAGGATCTAGGTAGTTAAAAGATATTTATATTTACACTTCATTTTTCTTTCTTCAAGCAACAGCACTGAATTATCTTTAATGCGTAATTGGAAGAGTATAATAAATATAAGAACAGGTGAAGTCACATCCTTGTGATTGGCAGTTACCAGAAAGTTAATGCCTGTAAATACCTGTCTATTTTCACAGAGCTCCTGTCTCCAACAAAATCAACTGAATTTTCTAGATAAGCTATATTCTATAATATACATTACCTTTTTTAAAATGAGATATGTATCACACTGAAAAAAAAATTAAGGGTAATAAACTCCCCAAATACACTGTATTACATTGCATACTTATGTCAAGGCATAAATTATGTATGCATTCGAAATATTCTCATTTTTACATTTTGCTTAATTATTCTTACTGTATTTAGTTATTAGTGTAATTTTACCTGGTATAGTAATTACTGCAATACAACTATTTATTCACAAACATCAAATACGCAGATTTTAATGGCAAGTATGAATCGCCTGATTTGGCAATAGACAGTACTGCAGATGCAGTGCAAAGTACAGTCAGCATCTTAGGTTTTATTTCTTGCATGTCTTATCAATATAAGAACTGATAATTTTTAGCCTGTGAAGCTCTATATCTCTTATCACTGTTGAATTTATTGCCAGGCTTCTGATTTACTAATAGTGTCAAGCCAGATTTAAAAAAAAAAAAAAAAAAAAAAAGGCCAACCAACCTAAATATTCTATAATGTCCCATTATGTCTTCATGTGTTATGCAGTATGTGAAACAAACACTGGAGTTTAGTGCCTTCTCATGTAGTAAAGTATTAAGCTTAAGTTTACTGAAGCTTCTGATATCCACTGATTTAAGTAGCTGTTAAATGTGTTAGTTTGGATCTTTTTACTTTCCCTACATGTCTTAATCTGTGCTGTTTATAAATATAAATATAAAAACTAATTGGACAAGAACCAGCAGAAGGTATATAAAATGAAGTGGAGGCCAACCATCCTTTGTTTCATATGGTGCATTGTGAACACCATCTCATAAGGCAGGGGTTTTCAATCTTTATTAATTAAAGTACCCCCTGTGGCTAGTGGGGGAACACGTGTGGCTGCACATAGAGGCTGGGGGGGGCATGTGGCCAGCTGGACACATTGGGAGGAGGGTGGTGCACAGCCAGATGCAGGGTGGGGACTGCAGGAGGCAGAGATGGAGCACCGCCGCCTCCCAGGAGTAGAACCGGGGCAGGGTGGGGAAGCTCACCGGGCTGGGGTGAGGGCATTGGCAGCAGTCTGTGGGGCAGGGAAGCTCACTGGGCTTGTGGGTGGCACCAGCGACCGCTGCGTGCAAGCTTCCCCGCCCCACAAAGGGGCGCTGCTGCCCTCACCCCACCCCAGCCCTGCTCCTGGGAGGTAGCAGTGCTCTGTCCCTGCCTGCCCGCACATACCCACCAGGACTGCTCCAGGTACCCCTGGAGGTACATGTAACCCAGGTTGACAACCCCTGTCATAAGGTGCTCCTAAGGAGTATTTGATCAGGAAGAAATGTTTTCTAGGTAGTAGTTATATAGGGGACTGTATACTGCAATACAAACATTGGGAACAAATCCTGTCTTGTGCCAAGATGTATTTGATTCACGAGGACCATCAGGAAGCTGATTATGGCTCCCTGTTTCTCAGGCTGGCCCCAGTGCCAAACCAATATGGAAGAAAGCTGGCTAGCGTTGTTAAGGGGACTGTACAACAGCTTGTGAATTGCCAGGGTGGAGCACTGTTTTACCTTTCCCTGGCTCTAACTTGCTGCCTGCATGAAGCAGAGATGGAGACAACTGATATAGAAGTGAGTTCCTCTGGCTGTGCACAGTTGGTAAATTCCTCTGTGTTGAGGACATGGCTGATGGCTTGGTAGAAATAGCCAGTTTATGCTGACAAAGCAGTATAAAGGAACCAAATCCTAAATGAGAATGTGGCCCATGTTTTCTTATTTTTATTAGTAAAAGAGTATGTTTTGTCTTATCTCTGAATTTTTCATGCATTTGCCTTTTATTTCTTTCAAAGGATAGGCAGCACACAAGATAATTTACTATAGTGTAGCCTACAGAATTATTTCATACCAGAAATACTATACTGAAGGTGCTATTTTGCTCTGAAGAATGATTAAATATTCAAAAACCTGGTGTTGCCGTAATGTTTTGAGGGTTTGTTTGTTTTTTAGTTTAATTTATATCTTCCCTGTAGATCCTCATGTTTTAGTTGCCTGCCATATTTTCTACTCTTTTTAATAGACCAGTGTCTTATAATAGTGTAGATTATTAAGGCGATGTGATCTTTCTAAATGATACCATCTGCCTCTATAGTACTAAATTCTTTAAGTTGGAAGATAACTTTCTCTTTCCGTTCCAAAGGAAGTGATTAATGTGAAGGTAATCACTTTAAATAACAGAGAACTTTACTTTTTAAAACAGGTTTTAATCAAATTTTGCTATATATAAATGATTTGATACTAGATCCTTGTATGAAATGTGTCCAGGTGAACCTCAGGGCCTGCATGGAGCCTCGTTGAAGTGATGTTTTCCCATTTCAAGTGGTCTACTCCCATTTGATTTAGATTTAAAACCAGGATGGTAACCCATTAAAAGTAAAAATCAAAACCATGACCATTTCAAACAAAAAAGAGAGTAATGTATCCAATTGAAAGTATAGAAATTGAAAGAAATAATGGTCCAGTTCAGCAGAGTATAGTCCTGTTGACCTAAATTGAACTGCTTGCAGTCATAACGTTAAGTTTGTATTTGAATACTTTGCTGGACTGGGGTCTAAAACAGACTATATTAAATAGCTGGACTAAGTTTTTAAATTTTTAAGCTACACTGAATACCACATCATATTTCCATCTCTTCTCCTATGAGACTTCTGTCAAACCCTTACCTTAAAGATGTTTTTACATTTAGTGGCAGAGCCCTCCCTCCCAACCCCTGTGAGGACCTTCAAAAAAATCATTCTCCCTTTGTTGGCCTTCATGGAGAATGGGTCTGATAGTTGCGGAATTCTAGAAATGGTCTCCTGGGTGGCCTACATTGGCCCTGCTTTCATCATATAGAGCAAGAAATATTCTGTTGTTGTCCATAGCTAACTGAGCCTGGAGTTTAAGACACTTGAAACTCTGTTGTGGTAGTTGTTTCTGGACTCAAAGGTATCATTGACAATACTAGTCATTCCTGCCCTACTTCAGGAGGATGAACTCCAGGGGGCACTCCTAAGACATAACAGTTGAAGGAGGATTCTGAACACTGGTCTACCATCCTCATCTCAAAAAGAATTCTCAAGAAGTTTGAGGTCTAGAGTCCACTTGGGGGAAGACTGAGGCTTTGGGAGGAGCAGGTTAGTTCAAACATTCCAGTTCTGTTTGAACCCAAAGGACGTCGCAAATCTGAAAGGACTGACTTTATGAACCTATGTGAAAAAAATCCACTGTTTTTTGTTCACTCACCCCATACAAAGCTATGCCAGCAGGTTTCAAATAATTATCCAAGCTGGGAATTTGATCAAGACATTAGGAATATCGCTCCTATTCTTACAAAAAGTGCCTTGGGATAGATCTTGTCCAAGAGAGAGCATCTCCAAGAACATTATGCCAGCTGACATTATGCTGGAGCATTGATCCAGTGCTGTCTGGGGAACGTATACCTCCTAATGAAACCTACTGACTTTTCCAGAAGCAGCAACAGTTTCATTACTTAACTTCTAATCTAGCCTGAATTTGATATCAGTGGCCAGGCTGATGTGCAAAGACAAATTCTTAAGTGGATGTTTTTGTTGCAAATAAATTGTTTAAAGAGAGTTTATTTTTTTAAAATAAATTGTTTAATCCCAGTGAATAAATTCAACTGATAAATGTCATTGCATTTAAATAAATTTTCTTCCTGAAATTTATTTCACAGGTACAGATGTGAAGGATGCCCAGGTAATAAGTGTTTCCACGGGAACAAAATGTATCAATGGGGAATATATGAGTGACCGTGGACTTGCATTAAATGATTGCCATGCAGAAATTATCTCTCGCAGGTGCCTGCTTAAATTTCTATATACACAACTTGAGTTCTTCTTAAGGTAAGTTTAGAAGGGCAGAGTTTAAGCTACAAACTTCATATAGAAGAGAAATTCCAAGACCTTTTGTATGTGATCATTATTTGAATTATAACACAAAACTTATTATTTGAATTATAGCACAAAGCTACCAGAGTCTTGGTAAAACAAAATGGCATATAACATCAGTCATTATTTAACTGAAATATTATATTGGAAAAGACCCATCAGAAAGTTTAACAGGAAAGTTGATACTCATTTTAAGGACACATACCTATAACAAAGCTGTGCTTATTATGATTCATTTGTTAATTAAACAGCTGCTGTTTAGTTAAGCATACTAAGTTTTTGAGTTAAGCATGTCATCCTTTAGTGTATAAACCCATTTGTTTTTCCATTTTTTAAAATTTAGTGCGAATGAATCAAAATACCAACAAATAAACTAGCAAAAGCATGGTTTTGTTTAATTTCCTTTACTGTTTTCATTATAACTTCACTAGACAGACGTGAGCTTATAAGTAAACTTCTTTACATCCTTTATTTTGTTTACAACATGATACATCTACTGCCATAGTAAGTATGACTAGGCTTAGCATACTATGTTTGTTTCGCTTCAGGTTTTGACTGCATCTCTTTTTTCTGTTTGTTCCAGTAATAAAGATGATCAGCAAAAATCCATTTTTATCAAGTCTGAACGAGGAGGGTTTAAACTGAAAGAAAATGTGCAGTTTCATCTCTATATCAGCACCTCTCCTTGTGGAGATGCTAGGATCTTCTCCCCACATGAAGCAGCACAAGAGGGTATGACTAGGATCATATTATATAGCTAAGGAGTTACCAACAATATGTTTGATTGTAGGCAGATGGCAATAGTTTCATAGTTGTTAGGATTGGAAGGGACCTGAGCAGATCATCAAGTCCAACCCCCTGCCATGGGCAGAAAAGGATGCTTGGGTCAAACGACCCCAGCTAGGTGATTGTCTAGCCTCCTTTTGAAGACCCCCAGGGTAGGAGCCAGCACCACTTCCCTTGAAAGTTGGTTTGAGCTCCAAGCTGCCCTGACCGTGAAGTAGCGCCTCCTGATACCTAGCCTGAATCTACTCTCAGGCAACTTATGATCATTACTTGTTCCTTGTTCCTTGTTACTCCTGGTAGTGCTCAGGGGAACAGGGACTGTCCCATAGCATGCTGGTCCCCCTTGGCAAGTTTATAGGCGGCCATGTTAGAAGCCAAGTTGTCGGTTTAATTTTCCTATTTGCTTAGTATCTGTTAGACAAATATTTTTTTTGTATTTATATTACCTTACTATTTTCTATATAGTACACTGTTCTCTGCAAGTTCATTTATAGCATCTGGCAAAGTAAGCTAAAGCCTACAAAAGCATGTGTTTCTCTGAATGAGTTGGTCCATAACGTGCTATGCTGACATTTATTTTTGTCATACTAGAAATGCTAGACTAAGTACAAACAGATAGGAAGACCATATGGACTAGAGGCTAGAGCCTCGAAGGATAAGCCAGTGAGATGGCATGTGTCTTTCCAGAAGTCACTGGGCTTCTTTGATTACTGGCTTTTACTGATTTTTGTTGACCTCTAAATTCCTGTATATGTTTTAGTGATGATGGTCCATAAAATATGCAAGAGGCAAGGATTTTTTTAGGTGATATCTTTTATAGGACAAACTGAGTGAAATCTTAGACAAGCTTATGAACACAAGATACCCTGTACTTGGGGTCAGACCGGAGGAAGAGTGCCTACCCTGTGTCCAAAAGTTTATCTAAGAGCTCTCCCAGCTATATATTCAGTCTAATCAAAGATATCACCCAAAAAATCCTTGCTCCTCTCACTATATGTTGATATCATTCTATGACTGAAGGGCCTAGAATGGAATTCAAGAATGAGATACTGCATCTCATGCTCTTTTCTGGTAACAAATTAATAAGCTTTTTCAAGATGGTTACCAGCTTAAAAATAGGTTGCCTTTTCTCTTTTGATGACCATCTGTTTCTAAAAAATATGTTAATGCTCTCTCTCAATTAACCATAAACTATTTTTGTCACCTAGATCAGGGAGACAGGCATCCAAACCGTAAAGCAAGAGGACAGCTACGGACAAAAATAGAATCCGGAGAAGGGACAATTCCTGTCCGATCTACAACAACTATCCAGACCTGGGATGGAGTACTACAGGGAGAGAGGCTGCTTACCATGTCATGCAGTGACAAGATAGCTAGGTGAGATGTTAAGTGTTTGGTTTTTTTGTTACTCTTGTCTCATTGCCAAACAGATGACATCAGTTACAGCTTGCATCCTAAAACCTAGATAGCCGGAAGAAATACTTGATATCTACATTGACTTCAGAAATAAAGTTGGCAATGTCTTACCTCAATCACTTGTTGATTCCTTAGGTGAATTTAGTGACTGTGGATCAGTCCATTTAACCTGATCTTTCAGCATGATAATTAGGTCCTGTGATTCTATTGAAGAAGGTTCTAATAGTATAAATTAGCTACTTTTAGCTTTCCTAGCATTTCCTTATATTCCCTTAATATTCTTGAATAATATTTAACTTTTTTTTACTGGCCATGCTGTCAATTCCCATAAATAATACAAGAGGAGTATTAAACTTTCTTACCTGAGGTTATTGTGCATGTAAATTCCTTCATTTTTCATAAAAAAAAATTATTGTTTTTTCTGAAACAAAAGTTGGTTGAAAAATTATTAAATTTAAAGCTGCAAAATGGGTGAAATATAGACCTTAGGGCTGGAAGGCACTTTGGAAGATAGTCGAGTCCAGCCTCCTGCCCCAGGGGCAAGAAGTCAGCTAGCAACAAAGGATCCCAGCAAGATAGGCATCCAAACGTTTTTTAAAAGAGTCCGGACTAGGTGCTTGCACCACCTTTGGGGCAGTCTATTCCAGCCTTGGGGGCTTGGACAATAAAGACGTTTTTCCTTATGTCCAGCCTAAAACAGTCTTGGAGGAGTTTGTGACCATTTGACCTTGTCATCCCTTGGGGTGCTCTGGTGAACAGGCGTTCCCCCAGATCCTGATATACACCACTTTATTTACTTATAGGTAGTTACTGAGTTACCCCTGGGTCTGTGCTCTTCCAGGCTGAAGAGTCCCATGGCTCTCAGCCTCTTATAGTTTCATAGTTAGTAGGGTTGGAAGGGACCTGAGCAGATCATCAAGTCCGACCCCCTGCCACAGCAGGAAAGAGAACTAGGGTCAAACAGCCCCAGCAAGGTGTTCATCTAACCTCCTCTGAAAGACCCCAAGGGTAGGAGCCAGCACCACTTCTCTTGGAAGTTGGTTCCAGATCCTAGCTGCCCTGTCAGTGAAGTAGCGCCTCCTGATGTGTAGCCTGAATCTACCCTCTGCCAGCTTGTGACCATTATTTCCAGTCACTCCTGGTAGTGCTCAGGGGAACAGGGACTCCCCCAATGCCTGCTGGTCCCCTCTGAATAGTTTGTAACAGGCTGCTAGATCCCCCCTCAGCCTTCTCTTGTGGAGGCTGGACAGGTTCAGGTCCCGAAGCCTCTCCTCATAGGGCCTGCCCTGCTGCCCCCTGATCATGCAGGTGGCTCTACTCTGGATCCTCTCCATGTTGTCCACATCCCTCTTGAATTGCGGTGCCCAGAACTGGACGCAGTACTCCAGCTGTGGCCTGACCAGTGTCGCACAGAGGGGGAGGATCACCTCCTTGGACCTGCTTGCGATGCATCTGTGGATGCATGACAAGGTACGCTTGGGCTTCCTGACCGCTTCCCCACACTGTCAGGCCGTGTTCATTTTGGTATCAGTAATGACTCCAAGATCCTTTTCTGCTTCTGCACTGATGAGAATGGAGTTCCCCAGCCTGTAGGTATGGTGCTGGTTCTTCCTCCCCAGGTGCAGTACCTGGCACTTGTTAGTGTTGAAGCCCATCCTGTTCTCATCCACCCACCCCTGTAACCTGCTTAGGTCCAATTGCAGCCTATTCCTCCCTTCTAGCATACCCACTTCCCCCCACATCTTAGTGTCATCTGCGAATTTGAACAGGGTGCTTTTTACCCCCTCGTCCAAGTCACTGATGAAGATGTTGAACAGTGCGGGCCTCAGGACCAAGCCCTGTGGAACCCCACTGCCCACATCCCTCCAGGCTGAAAATGACCCGTCTGCCACCGCTCTCTGGATGCAGCCCTCCAGCCAGTTAGTGACCCATTTGACTGTGCAAGTGTCAACGCCACAGTCTCCTAGTTTTTTAATGAGAACGGGGTGAGAGACCGTGTCGAGGGCCTTTCTAAAGTCCAGAAAGACTACGTCCACTGCTATCCCTGCGTCTAAGGATTTTGTGACATGGTCATAGAAGGCCACCAGGTTGGTCTGATGGGACCTGCCTCTAATAAACCCATGTTGGTTGCCCCTAAGCATAATCTCCCCTGCTGACCCCTTGTGGACATGCACCAGGATAATTCTCTCAGAAAGCTTACCCAGGTTTGAGGTAAGACTGACTGGCCTGTAGTTTCCTGGGTCCTCATCACAAGGCCTGTTCTCCTGCCCTTTGTTCATATGTGTGGCTCTCCTCTGGACTTTCTGAAGCTTTTCCACATACTGCATTGATTTCTCTCCTCTCCTGCAATAAATGCAAATTTCCCTATAGTGTGTGATGATACCTTTAGCTGAGGTTCTACACATTAGACAATGCACAAGCACATTAAATGGTGCCTGTCTGGCTTACAGTCCAAGATATATTCACTATACTATATGAGCATTAAAGCAGAGATAAAAAACACAGAAAAAATTACTTATTTAGGGTGCTTGTATATGTGACAAGCGTTTGGTTCTTCCTAAATTGAAATAGTGGGTTTTTGTGTCATTTAAAAACCCACTATTTCAATTTAAGGACTTTTGTGATATCACGTGACATCACAGGGCATCACGGCCTCCCATCAGCTCATGGTCCCGTGCCCCTTCCTCTCCTCCCCTCCCATTCCCCACAGACTCCGCCAGGAAAAAAAAAAAGCGGTGAGGGGCCTGATCATTCCTCCCCCCTCTCCCCCACAACCCTGCCTCCCTCTCCTGTGGCCAGGGAACAAGCCGCCAGCAGGCCGAGTAGTCCCTGATCTGTGGGGGCCCCCAGTCCTTCCCTTTGTGGCAGCAGTACCCCCCCCAGGCAGCACCCGCCTGCTAGCATCTGACCCAGGTGGTGCCAGGGGTCACCACTACTGTGGAGGGAAGCACCAGAACCCACACAGCTCAGGGGCTGTGCAACCCAGCAGTGGCTCATGTAGGCAGGTTCAACTGAATCAAAAAAAAAAGAAAAAGAGAGGAGCCTAATCTTTTTTTTTCTTCCTGGAGCCTGTCTGCTTGCCTGAGCTGTGCAGTGCCCAGTGATTCCCTCCATGGTGGTGGCACGCCCTGGGCAGTACCCACCTGCTAGCCACCCATCCAGGTGGTCCCAGGGGGTGCCGCTGCCATGGAGGGAAGCACCAGGCCCTGCACAGCTCAGGCAGGCAGGCTTAGGGGGGGTGGGGAACAGTTTCCTCACCGCTTTTTTCTTTTTGTTTTTCCTCAGTGGAGCCTGCCCATTCAAGCTGCCACCACATCACACAGCCTCTGAGCTCTGTGGGGCCTGGTGCTTCCCTCCGAAGTGGCGGTGCCCCCTGGGACCACCAGGACTGGGTGCTAGCGGGTGGGTGCTGCCTTGGGAGCGCCACCACCATGGAAGGAAGGTCTGAGGTCCCCCGCAATTCAGGGGCCCCTTGGCCTGCTGGCAGCTCACCCCCTGGCTGTGGGAGAGGCAGGTAGGCTCCAGCACCCCTGCACTATCCCTGCCACCTTCCCACCTCCTGGGACCACCCAGGAATGGGCTGGCTTGCCCCTGGGCAGTGCAGCAAGGTGGCAGGAGGGTGGCTGGGTGTACTGACGGGAGGAGAAGGTGGCAAGGATGATGCATGGGGTGCTGGAAGCCTGCCACGCCCAAGCTTCCCTGAGCATGTCTGGACTTCAAGTACCCCATGTACTGTTGCACTTCATTACGTAGCAAACTAAAATATCTTGGATGGGTTTTACGTTGCTACATAACAAAGTCGTTTAAAGTAAAATACGCCGCTGAACATGTACATTGTCATGAAATTAGAGTGGAATATGCTGCTGAACGAGTAAACAGCAATACCATTAAAGTGGTGCAAAAGGGCAATTACGCCGCTTTAAAGACCAATTTTGTCGCATACAGAAGCACACTTAGTTTTCCAGTCTCCAGAGTTTTCTGGAAGTAATCAGTGAGGAAATCGCACCTTTATTTGTTAAAGTCCTATGAAATATATGTTCGTGATCTCTTCAAAACTTGGGGCAATGAAAGATTGTTATATGGTGACAAGTAATTTCTTAAAAATGACAAGTGATTTCTTATATATTCTTTCTCAATAATTTTCAAGTGAAATTGCCACCTTACAGGTCAAGAGCTTATCTGTCAACTCTCTAAAGTCCATCCAAGATGTAAAAGTCATCCTGTGTTCATTTGACTACTTATAACAGCATCAGTTTAGGAAAAAAGAAAGGTTATTCAGCTAGCACTCAATTCACTATTTTGTTGATTGTGTGTGTTGCACAGCAGAATCCAGGTCACGCTTATATAAATAAATATTTCCTTTCTTAGAGGCCAGAGAGATTGGAAATGTGTTTATGTTGGTGAAGGAAATGGAGATGACCCACAGACTCATGGAGCAAAGGCTGTATGAGTAGCAAGGAGGCCCATTATTTTCCGTTCAAGATTTCCAGGGCATTTAACTGTACTCTGCCAATTTAATTTTAATTTATCTATTATTGTGCAGTTTCTAGTATTTGTTACCATAACATTACTAAAAAAAAAGTCACGTGTCATTGGATTTTTATTAAGATTTTCAAAAGATGACTCCTAATTAAAGTTAATTTGTGTCTGTGACACTATATTATTTATAGACAAAATGTAATTTATCAAGTCAGTCTACTAACTATTGAAGGAACATTGTTTATTGTTTTATTTTGGTAAGGATAACATTTTCTTGAATAGTAAATCCTTCAATTTAGAGAAGTTGGGTTAATTCTGCTCATATGAATTTACACAGGCAATTTGATTCTTGGCACATGATCAGCTTATATTCAGAATTACTTTGTTACAATTCTAGTTTGCTGCCCATTAGCAGCTAGCTGTCCCGCTCCACCATGGCTTGTAGAAATGCTAAACCTCTAAGAACTTGCAGCTAGCCTTCTGGGCCAATATTCTCTCCTCTACACTTCTCTTCCTTTCTGCTTCAGCAACAAAGGTGACTAGTGGTGAAACCTCAGTGCAGGTCATTGATTGTCTTCTCTAATGATGGGCAGTAGGTCATCAATTTACCAGGTATAGCCAACAAACAGGGAAATGCCCATATATAGTGAGACATGGGCTTTCTCTGCTACAGCTTTGGTATCATGTATACATCTTTTATATGCATGTGTTGGCGGAACCTAAGAACCTGGATGGAAGCTGCATGTCAGCAAGGGACACATCAGTCTGGATAGACCTGTCATAAATACTCTTCCCCTTAGAATCTGGGCTGTGCCACTGTGAGATACAGAATACTGGGCTAGATGGGTTGGTGCTCTGATCTAGTATGGCATCTCTTATGTTCTGCCAGTCTTTTGTCTTACTACATAAGTGTATTAAGATATGAGCAGGAGTATGGTTTATGGTGCCAGCTACTAGACAACAAGAAAGCAAAGAATTGTGAAACCCTATCCCTAACTATTTGACCTCAGCCAGAAAATCATCCTTTCAGTTTACTTCATCTTTTCATCTCACCCCTCTAAAAGAGAAAAGGAGACGAAGCAAGAAACCTGAGAATTTTGCTTCAGGTTGGAAGGAGAGGGTGAAAGATGAGTTCCACCCTGAATACCCGACAATATTAACACTGTTTTGTAATGGCCTCAGAAGGGGAAAGGATATGGGAAATAAGAACTTACGTCTTTACAACTAATTTAATTTAATCTGGGTTAATAAATATCTAAACATTTTTTTCGTATTAAAGTGGTTACTCCAGGCACCATTAAGATTGAGTGCCATAACTAATGCATTTTCAGACATTAACCTGCTTTATTAAAAAGTAGTCTTAACTTTGGAATTGCTTGCATTTTCTTTCATTACTGATCTGTACATTTCATCTCCAGTCTTACATTCATGTAGATTTATTGGCTGCCAATAAAGTCTTGAAGTTCTCCCAAAACATTACAGACACAAAGAAGAAAGCTTCACAATGGGAGCATTATTGGTCGTATTTTGTCAATGTGGAAAATGAGTCATTAGGATTTCATTAGTTATTTCAGACTTATTTCCAGAGAGAGCTATCTATTTATTCCAGTGTAGCAGAATTCTTTTCTAATATATTTCTGTGTGAAAGAACACCAAAGGACTCTGGAGAAGGGTTTTGTCTTGTTTCTGTAAAGTCACAGTAGAGGTCAGTCATTTTCCTCCATTTTCCTGGTTTTCACTGTTTGAAAGAACATAATCACACACACACACTTTTTAACGCATTGACTTGTGGTATTTGCTATCTTAATGTTATTGATAGTCGGCTTCTACAGCAAGGGGTGCATCAATATTCTTATCTTGATAACAAGCAAGTACATGCATCCTTTTCTTGAATGCTTTTAGGGACAGAGTACTCTCCTATCTGTCTCATCATAGGGACTGAGTAAATTGAATTACTACTGTTCCCTATTCCTTCCTCAGGATTTTACTGATATGAATTATCATCTTGTGTAAGTATGTAGAGGCTTTCTTTTCCTTGCCACATTCCTACTGAAAATCAGAGCATCTGCCTATTCAAAAAGCATACTGAAATTGTTGCTTACTTCAGACTGGGAGCGTGCTCCTGACTGTGCATTTAGTACTGTGCAGCCATTTGATAGTTGCTTATGCAGTATCAGTGCAGTACACGCCGATACTGTGCAGTTCCAGCAGCCCACAGTTACTTTTAAACGCTATGTCGGTGTGATGATGAGTTATGGCAATGTAGCTTGTTGCTACAGTGACAAGGTGTCGGTTGGCATCATGGTTTGTGCCCACTGATGCTACATCACCATAGCAACAGGCTATGTCACCATAGCTAATCACTATGGTAGGGTAGCATCTTGTATCGGACATGCCCACAGTGTTGTTATATGCTTTCTTTTTGTCCTTTGCAGTCTTTCCTCTTGCATGTATGACACTGTTCCTTGAAAGGAGTACTAGTTTTTGCTCTAATAGTTTGTCTTTGTCAGGATTGGTGACCTCCTCAGTCCTCTCTTTCTGCCCCCATCTCATCCCTCACTTCTGTGTTCCTCACAATCGTGAGTCTGTTGAACTTGGATGGTACACCAGGCAAAGCAATTACTGGTACATAGAGAAATGTTGGTTGGCTGTTGGTATTCTCAGGTTAAGGTTCTTTCATTTTGTTCTTCAGCCTTAGGAGACCCTGACAGTCCTACTTCCTTGTCCACAATGTAACAGTAGTTGTTTCTGTCCACCACTAGGGACAGGGTACATCTCTTTTGGAAATGGTGTTTCTGAGAATATCCTTATCTGACACTCCCGTATCTAGGTTAACACACCACCACTTTTACAGAATGGGTTGGTCCTCTAGACTAGCCATAAAAGTCTGGAGTACTTTAGCTGAGTTGGTTTACCTCAACAGAAATAAGCTTCTTGTACTGCTTTTAGACTGCCAATTCCAGTCTTTGTTTGTAGTTTCCTCCAACAGCTCTTATATGGAGTATCACAATGTTGGTGAGCAAGGAGAGTAGGCACTGACAGAGCATACAAGATTGCAGGGGCTGAGCAAAGCAGCAAACAAGTAATCTCCTACCTTGATACATCACTATCAGCCAGACTTCTTAATGCTTATGAAGTCTCCAATGGCCGTAGAGGCTTGCAAATGTGATAATAAGGAAAGCCTTGCCTTCTGAGGTTACCACAGCTGGCATCTTGAGTCTGGCCTTTCTCAGCAGAATAGAAGAAGAAAGGTATCTGTAACAAGACAAAATTACTTCCTTTTAATTGTCGTGTCCTTTTGTCACCGGCTATGTATTACCCTACACTTTTTTGTGGGGAGGGTTGACATTGCTGATTTATTATTTCTGTGACTAGCTTGTTTATTGATTTTTGCTCTGGAAGCCTGTATAACTGGAATGAGAAGATCCAGTCAAGGTCTATATAATCAGGAGTTGAGTTTGACAATGCCATGCTTCTTCACTGACCAGTTGGTGGCACCATAAATCTTTCTGTCCTTATTCTAGTAGTATTAATTAGGGTGGCAAGTTGGGCACCAGCCCTGGTTCACAGCTGAGTAGGAACACCATAATGGCTGCCTCCCATGGAGTCTCTGCTATGACCAAAGAAACACCCTTGTGTTGCTGCTGTTTTAGAAGCGACACCATGCTGCCACTATAGCCGCAACAATGGGGATAAGCAACTAAGACTCCCACCCTATGCTCTCTGCACTGTGCCCCCACTCTTCAGCAGGGTTTTGCCTAGGACACAAACCAACAGCATGAGAAATAAGTATTTTTCCCTTCTTTTTCTATTCTTATAGTTATTCATAATACAAATTACATCAATACCTTTCTGAATTGCAGATACTACTTTTTGCAGGTTTCGCATGTTGGTAATAATCAATATAACTTCATTTTCCAACAGATGTGCCATTTTAGTATTACACTGAGGCTTAGTTATCGTGGCTTCTCGCAGATGTTTAAAAACAAAACACCAAAAACCACGCTTCACCAAAAGCAGCAACATGTTACTTCCACCCAGCTTTGCAGTGTCTATATAGATCCAGTGCATCAGTGGGGCTTTTTGGCACTTTTATCTAATAGCTGATTCAATCAGCTATTAGATAAAAGCACCAAAAAAGCCCCACTAAATCACCTGATCTGTACAGCTATCTGGTGAGCCAGGTCCAACTAATGCACTGCCTCTTCTCGGCATGTGCTGGGTTCAGCGTGGCAGCACAAGCAGTTTAAAGTGCCTGGTTTTTTAATGTCTGCTAGCAGCCAGTACGCCCAAGATGAGTTGTGGTAGAAATATTCCATATAGTGCATTCTAAAAAAAATGAATGTCTACTGTGATTCAATTCCTAACATACTTCTATTAGCACATAAATAAAACAAATTTCTGGAGGTAGGTGATGTGACTATTATACTTTATTTTCTTTCCTCTTTCCTGTGGTTTCTCTAGGTATAAATAACATTTTCTATACAATCACATTTTTAAAATTGCAGTATACATTTTCATTCTGTTATTTTCAGCAACAAATGTGTATGTAGGTTGTGCTAGAGTATTTGATGAATAATTAAAACACATATAAGCTTCTTAAATATATGTAGAGATATGAAATTGATTTGCATCATGAACAACATGTACATTGAGAATCACATAGTACTTGTAGCATCACTGGCCTTGAATTTATATTAGTTTGAAAAGGAAACCTGACAGCAGGAAGCCAACCTTTGCCTTCTATCTGAAAGATTCCTTGTGAACCTGTTGCTTTTCTTCTTTTATGCTAGATATAATAAAAATGAAAATAGAAGAAAGCAAAAAGTACAGGCAAAATCTTATTTATAACTCGGAGCCTATGTTAGCAGTAGCAATAAAGAGAATTTTCTAGGAGGTGAGATGGAAGCTTTTTGACAGGAAAGTGACTTCCCTTTGGACACCAGAAATATGAGACTAATTTTCATAGGGTCTGGAGGACTGGAGATGTAAAAGTATAAGTAGAAGAGACCACTGAGTTCAGTCCTCTTCAATTACATTGAATACTCTGGCCCCTCTTATACCCCACAAGCCAAAAAACACCCCTCAGGGTCTTTTAACAAAAGCAGGGTCTTCAGAGCAACAGCAACAAAAAAAGGATTCAGAGTACAGTGTGCCTCAGAAATAAAGCGGAAGAAACCAAGGATGCCATCTGGGCCCCTTCAGTGGAAGGAAAGTTGTTGATTAAAATCCACACAGATGGTCCTAAAAAGTGGGTCTTGCCCCATGCTACAACTGAAGACAACCCCCCACCACCTTGAAACAAAACAAAACAAAACCCCTCCAACAATCCTTGACAGTCTTATCTGGGGAGGCAGGGTGGCGGGTAAGATGGGGAATCCTTTGAAGGGGATTTCTTTTTTGACCCTAAATCTGACATTTGATTTAACCTGAAACATGGAAAGAAAAACCGGTTAGGCAGGCAATTGAAAGCTTCCTCGGGATCACACGGAGCACCGGTATACATTGCTCAATGCCCTCTATCTAGCCATGGTCAATATCTGATGTCCCAGAGAGAGACTGAGAAAAACCTCACCTACTTCAGGGAACAGGGGGCACATGTGTCTTACAAGAGGCATATAAGAGAGCTCTGGCCTCTTGTAAAACAGGTATCCGGGTTTTCCTGCTAATGATTATAAAATTTAAATCTAAGCATGTAAGTAGACTTCTCCCAAGAGAAAGTGTTTTGTTCTGGCTCCTACAGACATGGAGGATGCATCCAGACGAGCGCGGACATGCAATATGTTGTCCCGTTTGACCTGTGAAACAGTGTTCCTTCTGTGACATAATCGCAATGCATTTAAGTTAATTGCCACTCATTCCAGAAACGAGCCTGTCAAACTGTACTCTCCCTGGTCACCTTCTTGGAAAGGAACGGCAGGGCAGCGTGTGTAAACAGCTGTGCTGCTCCTCTTTTGTTGTGGATTTTGACTCGGGTCAATCAGGACCACAACAAATGAGATTGGTCTTTTTACAGCCTAACAGGCCAAACCTGTGGAAGTTACCCTTAATCTGCAGAAGTGACCATTAATTTGTGTATGTTCAGATTTGGGGTTTGATTATAATTGCACATTTTACAGTGTTTGCTTCCAATTCCTTATCTTTTTCTTCAAATAATGTGGCCTCTATCTTGCAATATGCCCTACACTTTTGTATACTTTGGAGAGGTAACACTATAAGTAATGAAGAAATGACATTCAGAGTTATTGGGCAGATACCTGATTATTATATTGACAATATTTTACTTGTGGTAAAATTGTGTCAAACTCTCATGTAGCCTATTTTATTATAAATATTGCTTAGGCTTAAAACTAGTTAAATAGGTATGATTTTCTTATGATACCTTTAATCTGGTTTTCCATTGTTTGGCTGGAAGTTGTAATGTCAATGTCATATAAAACGTTCCTTAAGTTTAATAATATAGAAAATAAGTTATAATAATTCCCTTACAACATTTTGCACTAATGCAAAATTCTCCTCTCCCAACAACTTGGAACAATACTTTTAATGATGGATAAGTAAGCTAATATATGGTATTTTCATTTGCATCCTCATTACGAGATATGTGTGTAAGTAAATTGTTTTCTTAGCTCTTTTTTTTTATTTGTAATTTTACAGGTTTCCTATATACTATTAATATATTATTTTTTCCAAGCTTTTTAGCAAGTGGTTTGGTTATACCTTAGATTCTGGCCTGTGTTGAGGGTAGTATGAATCTCAGATGAAAAGTCCGGAAGCACTGTGTCTCACCAAGGCTTGAGGCCTTCCAAAGCTTCCTTAGGTGTGTGTCTGTTCTGTATAGCTGCAATTTAATGCTGGCCTGTTTTCAAAGGCCCTATACTCAGACAGTCACTAGGATTACAGGTCCTATGAAACCTTGGAGAAACCTTGTGCCTTCTCCTGTTTATGCTCCCATGCTCAGGGTTGCCCATAACCATAGCGGCTATAGTCAAATATGCTTTCTTAATTTTCCAGAACTGTTCTACGTGTATATTGTAGGAAAGAGACCAATTCAGATACCCCACAATGGAGTTTTAGACCTGCATACATTTTTCATATATTTCATTAATGTAGGAATGTTGTTGTAGCCACGATAATCCAGGAAACAGCGATCAGCAAGGCTTTTTGGTATTATCTTTTATTAGACTAGCTGTATAAATGGGAGAGAAGTTAGAAGCTGTGTGGCTTGTCTAACATCTCTCTCAATACCTTTGCAAAGTACATTGATGAAGGACCCTTTGTACCTGAAAACTAATTAACATTTCTTGCAACTGTACAATAAAAGATATTACCAAGTAAACCTTGCTTCTTCAGTATGCTTGGCTGTCATCTATACCCCGAGCCAAACTTCTATCATTTTGAACACAGAAGTAGAAACTTTGCTTTTGCACATACTGTTTCTGTACCACCTGATCTAGTCTGCTTTTGGACAAAATGGTGTAAGCAGGGTTACTACAAACAGCATGAGGTTGCTTAAAAGGCAAAGAATGTATGATCAGGACCTTGTTAGAGAATCCTTCAGCATATCTGGTCACCTTTCTGCCTTGTGCAACATGGTTGCAAATAGCTTTTTGTGGCAGGAAAGGAGGAGGATTAGAATTTTCCCTTCTCATGAGGCAGAGAATCCTGGAAATGAGTCCTCTCCCTCCTATATCTTACATCCTGGGAAAAGGGGACTTCCTTACTGACTGTCTGGAGACATTCAGCCATCATTACAAACAAGAGAAACACTACCACATGTCACAGCAAAGAAGCAGAGTTATGGACTCTGTCCCTGAGATTTGGGCTCAGGTTCCAAATAACAAATATGCAGCATCTGCTGATTTAGGGCTTCTTGCTCAGGATTCCATTCAGACACTAGAGGCACAGTATAAAGGTAGGGTGCAAGATGCTGGCAGGCTACAAAGTCTCACCACAACATGGTCAGGCTCTGGGCAGCAGTGAGGACTTAAAGTCTAGTCCATTGAGAATTGACTGCTTTTGTTTCTGGTAGAGATTACTTGTTCCATTAAAAAGAAAGTTTTTTTTGTTTTCCTTCCCCTTAGGTGGAACGTGTTGGGTATTCAAGGAGCCTTACTTAGCCTCTTTGTGGAGCCAATTTACTTCTCTAGCATCATCTTGGGGAGTTTATATCATGGGGACCATCTATCCAGAGCAGTATACCAGCGGATAGCAGAGATAGAAGATCTACCAACTCTGTATACACTCAACAGACCTTTACTTAGTGGCAAGTATCTAATGGGGAAGGCTGTGCCGGTAACTGAATCTATTCCAGCAGTAACATAAGATTGCAGTTCTCAAAACCTTGCAAATTATGTACTGTGAGCAAGTTGCTTTGTGGCTACAACAAGGAAGTTATGATCCAAAATTAAAAAAATATATCGACTAGAATTACCATTTCAAGGCCCTTTTGCGTGTCGAGAGACGCTAATAAGAGTCTCTGGAGTCTTCTGTGAGAGCCATTTTATTATTGTCTTCAGAATTCAGACATCCCAACAGTACATCAGTAAAGATGAAAGCCTGGGTTTGGTGAAAATTTTCTTCCCTTCCCATCCTCAGAATAGTGTGTCACTATTAATTCTCTTGCCATTGCAGATATTTGTTGAGCAGTCTACGTCATTGGCAGTGTGCCAAGATGCACAAACATTGGTTCACAATTTCTAGATCAATAATCAACTTAAAATGGATGGAGAGAACTTCCCAGCTGCCATTGGTTGTATTTTCTTCCTGTCATCAAGCTCTGTTGGATGCAGCATTGGCTTTAATTAGCATGGCACCCAACTTGTATGCATGGCCCAATTACTATAATAATATTACTTCAACCTTGTAGGTTGGGGCACAGATGCTGCATTTGGAGCCCGGTGGCACATCCCTTAGGATTTCTTTTAAATAGATTGTGAAACTGATCTGATGAACAGAACCATGACAATCTTCAGCTAGTGTAATTAACTAATGTTGCAGTTATCTTTTGCAGCTGCTGTCTAATACTTTAAATACTTTTTTTAAAATTTTGTTAAATAGTAGGGCTAAGAGGAATGGCAGCATTTGAATTCAAAGGTCCTTCTAAACTAATCCTTCCCTAAAAGGAAATGTTTAGGTGTTTTAACCCATTTCAGAAATAAGCTTTCTATCAGTTACAATAATGCCATGAAAGCTTTAAAACAAAAATTTATTTCCCTCTCAAAACGTGTTTTCCTAGCGCTGTGTGCACTGCTTTGTTTTGAACAGCTTGGCTTCTAGCATGTGTTTGTTTATATTTTAGAAAAAGTAGCATTTTAAAAGCATGTTTAGTGAATGACATGAATTTGCAATTAAACAATAAGGGATGGAAATAAAACATCAGATTAACCAGTATCTCTCTAACTAGAAATGAAAGTGTTACTAAATACCACCCAGATCAGGAAACAGTCAAGGGATAAGAGTTGCCTACCTATTAGTATATGATGGTAACTAGTAATTGCAGCACTCAAAGCTCTAAATAGTACATATTTTTATGACCATAATAACTGACTTACAGAGATTTTTCTTAGTTTGTTGTTGCAGCCTAATTGTGTGTGTTTCCTCTGTTTTGTATTTAAATTATACATTCTTCAAAGCAGATTCCTTGTTGCTTTATGGTCTCTAAGGGATTTAGTTCACTTTCAGTTCTATATAGTCTAGCTGTAGAATGTTATCTTTACCGGTCTATCATGAAATAGTCCTGTCTGTTTCAGTACTGCTGCCAGAACTATATCATCACTGATTGATTTTTCTGAAATGTTCTGAACTTTCAGACTGAATGTGAAATCTCAAAAAGAAGGCAATGGGGTGAAGCAGATATGATTTTTTTTCTCCATTTACTTAGAACAGCTTCACTCTTTAAAATCCGTACTGCCAATATCACACCTGGATTCAGCTAATGCAACTATATAGTCATTAATTCACTAGCAGGTCCACACCTTTCCTAATGCACTACTCTATGGAGATGCAAGTGAAGCTTCACAGACCAGGGCAAGCTTAATGAATCCTAATCCTGCCTCCCCCTGAACAGCTCTGCAGTTTTGGCTGTATTCTGATTTAACTGGGGGTGGGGGGGATGTAGTGTGATTTAGAGGTAGGAACATCTGCAAAGTGATAGTATTGCTTTCTTATTGCTCCTTCTCTCATCTATATTCTTAGCAAAGCCATATTTTTTAAATCAAATGTAATGTCAATAGAAATAGTTGGATAAAGGTGTACCATTAGTACCAAATTCATCTAAGAAAGGGGAACATCCTGGCTTAGGCAATATGATGACTGTTATATACATACAAATCATTAAGTATGCCCCATTCTAAATACTAAATGAATACAGGGAGAGGAGAATTTCATGCTGCCTCCAGTGAAGACTATCAGCATAAACAGGATACCAATTAAGCAAGTAGATTGAAAAAGCAATCAGCAAATAGGAAATTTAGCATGGTCCTTGAAACTAGTTGCTATGATGCTAGGTGGCCACTCCCTGGCAACCTGCATGCATTAACAAAAATGCAAAGGCTTTTTCACTATGGAACAGAAACTTTTTTGAGCAACAGGCCTCCAAGGGTCTAATGCTGCTGGATGTGTCACATGCACAGGAAACTTCTTTACCTGGGGGGGGGGCCACGGGAGGAGATAGGACTGTTCAGCAAAGCTATACCTGCACAGTTGGTGTCCTTGCTTCCTGCTAAGAGTGCAAAAAGTAAAGCAGCTCCAACAGTCCATCAGCTCTTAAGGCAGCAAAACAAAATCCCCAAAGAAGTGTCAACTTTTTCTGTACCCTGTGGGATATTTATTTTCCCTTAGCTTTGTATGTAATTTAAAATAAGATAGTGTAGACATTTCTGGTTTTATGTCTAGTTACTATATATCATTTCTTAGCTTTCAGTTAGTTTAGTGTCTCTTACAGGGTACTAGCATTTTGGCAGAAGTAATTGGGATTTAAGACCTGACCTCTATGCAGTATTTCAAGGTTTATTAACAACAGTCTACTCTCTGTTGGAGGACACATGCCAGAATCATCTTCCATTCATTGCTCTTTCTGCAAGCACATTCAGAGAGTAAAGGAAGCTGTTCTAACTAATGAGAATTATATATGCTTCATACATTGAGTAGAGGCCACAGCCATTAGATGATTTTCTCTGTTTATTCCCTGGTTAAAGTATGATTCCATGCACAGTTCTTGAGGCCCAGTTTTTCCACTGTATATAAGCATCAACTTCTGAAAGGGGAAGAAGGGAACTCCACTCAAAAGATAAATCAAGACACAGAATTCCATCTTTGGCACCAGGCAGACTGATTCAAAATAGTTACCAGACACAAATCTGGGGGTCTTCTCAGATATAAAGCCATTAGGTGAACGAGCCAAAGCTCGGAGGGACAAAATGGTGATGATGATGGCTGTAAGCAGGTTGCCAAGCCTGCTGACTTCTGAAGAGTTCCTCAGCAAGCATTCCCAAATGATACAGTCTTTTAAACAAACAAAATAAGCAAAACAAAATCCTGCTGTCCTGTCCCAGACTCAGGGAAGATACCCGCTTTTGTACTGGCCTAGACCCTCTGTGCAGCAAGCAGTTGAACTTAAAGCCTGCTTGCTGCTTTCCTCCTTGCAAGTTGTCCTCTCACAGTTTGCTGCCTATCTCTTTCCTCTAGGGTTTTACAATCCCAGTGGGATACTTCATCATTATCCAAATGCCCCACAGTTGAGGTGCCTCAACACGGCTGACTGTTCCCTCTTAAAGGGACAGACTGGCCTGTTACAGTGATAATAACAGTAATGTATCCACATGGAGGTTATATGATTGGACCTCCAACTGTGTACGGACATGTTGGGAGTTAGCCAGTTTAGATTCTCCTAGTTGTGTTCCACACTGAGTAATATGAAAAGCTGAAAAACAGAAAGCAGTAGTCATTATGTTCATGCTAAATATGTCAGCAAAATCATGGTACATAGACCAAGTAGAGCAATCAAAACAAGCAAGATCCCTTCTTCCAGGGCTGGCTACTGCAACTTAATCCAAACTGTCTAAGTCTGACAAGTTGGCCAGTAAATAGCAAGCTCTGAACAAGACAGGTTATTCCCCTTAAGTACCAGATGCATATCTTTTCCCTGGCCCTGTATCTACATCACTGTTTAGACAGAAGTTTCCTGCTGGTACTAAAATGGAAACATCAATCCCAAGAAACTACATATCTAGCTCATCTAGATTTCTTACAAAATGATCTATATTTGGCTTAACAGCTCTCACCAAGATTTGTCACATTTCATTGTAGTTCTATAAACAGAAGTTTATTTAAGTCATCAGTGATTTCATTCAGTGATACTGAAGTTCCTTAGCATAACTTGCCTATCTGTACAATCAGATTTATCTGTCTTACCTGGGATCTGCCAGCATTGCTAGAAACAGAAGCTGTCTGTTCAGGCTGTGGATGTCCAATTCTGTGCTTCCTTTCCACAAGAGCAACTTGTGTTTGCAACAAAAGTGTCCCATATTTTTTTGTCTTAAAAACTAGAGCCATGCTGCACCTTCCCAGAAACCAAGATCATACTGTGTCCTCCAGAATAATTTGATAAAAATGCCAAAAAGCCCTGATGAAGTGCATAAGCTACACAGACACTGGGCAAGTTGAGTCAAACTGATGCAATTCCTCTTCTGGGCATGTGTTGCACTCAGCGCAGGGGTGCACCAAGCTCAGAGTAAAGCGCTGTTTTGTTTTGTTCTTATTCCCACATCTGTAAGCACCTTCAGTTACCAGCTGTAAATGGCATGAAGTCTACATGACCTATAGCCAATCTTCAGGATTTTCTAGGGACTGTGTATCTTTAACCTGAACAAGGTGGTAATACTAAAGAATGCTTGAAACTCTGAGCCTTAATTCTTTTTTACTAGATAAATTCATTGAGTGCTTAATTCCCTTTCACCTCATAAAAAAGTTTGATTTCCCACCAGTATGTGCTGGAGGAGAGGCATGCAGCCTAAATGTCACAGACTGGGAAGGGACTCATTCACTGAAGAGAAATCAAAGTAGCCACTTTTTTATTCTTTGAGGAATGTGACCTTCCCCACTAATAAGTGCCATAGATTAGTAATGGCTGTTGCTGAACCCTATCTGACCATGGCATTTGTTCACTAAAACAAAATAAAAGCCAAGAAAGTGATATAGTTCTCCTGAAGTTCAAAAAATATATCATTGGTTCAATTTAGGGTATACAGAAGCTTTAGACACACAGCTGGTGATATTTTTAAATTCTCCAACCTAACTATTTTTGATGGAGGAGTGCTGAAGGCAAAGCAAGCATGCTGCATCAACCTTAGTTCTGGTTCAAAGTAGCTTCACAGAAACAGCCCATACTTGCATGCTTTTGGAGACATGCAGCTGAAATAATACAGAATATTTTTTTGTTAAGTTACTCGAGTCTTGCAGGTTTCACCAACAGTACATAGGTGACTAGGTCCACAGGTCCAAACTTGCCGGATTCTGTAGACTCCCTATAGGGCTCCCGAGTTAGAGGTCTGTAATAACTGGAAAAATGGATTTTTTGATTGTGAGAAGAGGGAACACATTATTTTGTTTTCTGTGAGTCTTAGCTCCTGCATTATTCAGGATTTTTAGTAATTTCTTTGCTCGTACTTTGAATTCTCTTTTGCTTTGTGTCCAAGTTGTGGCACTTGGTGATCATATTCAGATACTGATTGGTGAGAGGCATAATAAAAATAATAATTGTAGTAGTTTGGTACTTTCATCTTTATCCATTTCGTGCAGTTCTGTTCATGACAATTCTCTGACAAGTTTCTTCTCTGAATTCCTCCTATTCTTGAGAATATGAATGTCCTTCGCATTCAGTCTTAATATGTATACATAGAACTGCACATTGAAGCCATGTTTATGTTCTTTTCATTCCCCCCGCCCCCAGGCATAAAAAGGGGCATAGTTCTATTGCCTCTGATTTCTTTCTATAAATATTGCAGGAAAGATCATGGGTTTTTGGAACACGAATATGATGGTTGATTTCACTGCAACTTTCAGTTCTTTTTAGGACAGTTAGGTGTTTAGTAATGTCTAAGGTAATTTCTATATGGTTGTGGGTTTTGTTTGGTTTGGGGGGTGGGGCTTGTTTTTTGTTTTTTGTCTTACATCTTTATACTCCCTTACTCCTTGAATTGATGTGTTTCATTCAATTTTTTCTGCATTGGTTAAATCTATAATTTAAAAACCAGATCTGTCTAGGGGGTCTAGAGTGTTGCTTTAATGCTTTCTTTGGTGCTTGTGCATCTAGCTGAGTCTCTATCCTCTTTAAGGGCTTTAGGGAACCTTGTTTTTTATTCCCACATCCTATCTCCTTCTGCTTAATGATAGGAGACATCCAAATCAATCTTGTTTCCATTTGCAGTAAGATCTGCAGTGCATAATGGAGTCCTCAGCCAGAAAGGACATCTATCCCTCTTAGGTCTGGTCAGCCTGCGGGTTCTTTCCTATTCTTCAAATTCCCCCATTTTTTGACAATTATAAATTCATGGATCACCTGAAAAGTTATATCACAGGACAGACTTCCTAGCCCTTTCTGGACATTGCATTTTCAACAGCCTGTGCTTCAAGTCCTAGAGGCAGTTTTCCTTTAGGGCATAGACACACATAACACTTTGAATGGTTTAATGTGGATTAAAACTGAAGCAGACAGACATATGAGCCTGTTAAGCTGGTTTAAATCTACCTGGAACAGTTCAAAAGGGCACCTGGAAAACCAAGTAGTGTTCTGAACCAGCTCTCTGTGAACCAGGTTAGTGTTATGTATGGACACCAAGTGTTCTGTGACATAGGTCTGGTTGGTCCTCCAGGCATCCACACTGTATTGCTCCCCTCCCCCTTCCACACTCACTGCTGAAACTGGCCACTTTGGTATATAGGCAGAACTTTACTGCCCTTTTTTCCTTTCGTTGCTTTTTATCAATGAACTCCCTTGTACTGCTTGTTCAATAGAGCTATCTTTCTGAAAATCAGCTGTCCTCACTCTACTTGACTACAGCCCCTTATCATGTCCATCCCCCACCCCTCCCCAGCCTCTGGGAACCAAAAAGCATAGACACAAGCACCACCTCCCATACCGCCAAGTTAGATGAGCATGCTGCAGACTTTGGTTATTTACAAGTTATGTAAGTTTATTGAATTGATATTTAGGCAAGAAGGGAAAACACAGAAGTGAAAACACCCCCAGTCACAGGGCATCTGTCCCCTGGTACCACCAAAGCATGGGCACAAGCACCCTGCCCCAACTCACCCACTGTGAGGCATACTTGGCTGGGTGCTTATTCACACCCCCTGATGTCAGAGCCACAGCACTTCATATAGTTGTGACCCACTCCCCAATTACTAACATTTTAGAACTGTTCAACTGTTGTGTGTATCTGTACCCCAAGAGTTCAGATAAGTCTTTCTCCTATTAGGACTTCATTACCCAGTTGACTTCTCTAAGATCTTGGATGTCTTAGTAGTTTTCCTCACTGGGGCTTTCCTCTGCATCTGAGTATTATGACAAGGATGAACTTCACAAAGCTTCAGAAGGCTCATTAATCTTAATCACAGACTCTAAGTCTAGTCTTCAAACTCTCGAGCCAGTCTCTTTGCATGCAGAAGTGCTGGCGATTACTAAGAAATCCCTTGTCTGTCCCATTCAACAAAGGCTCCGTTGGGCTAGTGAAATATTACTACCTCCAGAAGTAATGATCAGTTCTCCCAGATACCACTAAAGTGATTTATATCAGAATCCTTTTGTCATCTCAGTAGCTTGTGAAAGATGTGGACGTAGGAACCTAGGACTGGGAAGAGCCTCCTGGGCAATCAGGTCCAGTCCCTGCATTCACAGACAGTCATTAACCAGAGGAATCCCCCAAACTAGCACCTACAACTGCAAGGAACAATCTTCAGAAACATTTAAGAAACCCCTACAACATGCCATATTCAAAAGCAGGGGAGACAGAGTCCTGTGCTCTGCAGCTACAATGATGGGGAAGTAGTTTGTTAATATGCTTAGAATATCCTAGGAAATGAACCATGCCCCATGCTACAGAGGAAAGTAAAACATCCATCATCCCTGCCAGTCTGACTTAGGGGAAAAATCCCTTTATGGCTTCAAATTTGGTAACTGCAAACATAGAAACAATACCCTCTAACCAGGAGCAACTGGCTTTCTAAGTACCAGCAGAAGTATTAAAAATAAAGCCCAACCTTAACTTATAGACAGCATCCAAGTGTCTCAGAGGAATGTGGGGGCAAGAAAAACGTCAGAATCTAGTAGCATTCCTATAGGGTAGAAAATTCCTTCCAGTCCCCAGCTGACCAGCAGAAACCTTGAGGTGTATGGCATTCCTTAGGCACTTCCGACACCGTTAAAGCTACCTTAATACTCCAACCCGGGGACTGGAACCACCCGATTCGGCACCACGCACACTGATGGTTGACCCAGAACGTCTTCCTGTATTATAGTTCTCTCTTAAGGAGATTCAGGTGCTTTGCCCTGACTTCTTTGCTTGGAAAATCATTTCCAGCTTTACTTCTCTTCTTTAGTCTGCTTCCAAGGACAGAGGCTGAGAATATATAGACTTCTTACATAGACAATCATATTTCAGGTAATCTGCAAATGCACACAGGACTTTCAAATTGGGCTAACTAGCACACATTGTAAACGTGGAATGAATTGATACCTTGCTGAATGCTGTTCCTGCAGATGTTATAAAGGAAGCCAGAATTATAATTCTGAATGCTAATAAGTCAGGATGCCATGCACTCAAATATTTCCAAGATGCCTCTAACAGTAAAATCAGTGGCAACTTCTGTGACCATACGTCTTCGTAGTTAAACTGTTCTGGTCTTTCTCTTGATGGCTCAGAGCTAGTTAATCTTAAACTAGATGAGTTGATCCAAGTATTGAAGGCTATAAAGGCCACTTAGGGATTCTTAGTCCTTTCAAATCTGCTGTTCTAGAGTTGTTCACCTTTCATTTTGGGACTCAGGAATGTGTCCCACCGTGGTGCAGCAGGACCCTGGCATTTAAAGGCACAAATAGATTATTCTGAAAACATCTCAAAATGATGAGTGAATTGCTCTGACATTTACTAGAATTAATTTTAAAACTACAGGAGAAATTGCATGCTCTTACAAAATGCCCCAAAGTGAAATGACAGGTGATGATGCATTTCTGCCAACTATAGTCAGAAGGAGCTGATGAGTAGTTAGAGTTGGGCCTCCTTGTATGCCCTTGATTGGGGCACAAGGGAACAGACATCTTGGGATTATATTCAGGCAATCATCTCAAACAACCACACTTAGTATGGAAAGTAATAATTCATTTTCTGATATGCTTCCATTGCTGCGATTCTTGTTGACATTATTAGTAATTCTGCCTGCTTGCTTAAAGAAGCTAATTTATATGCAGGATATGCCATCTTCTAGTTTTTATCGTACAGTGTGTACATATAATCAGAGCTCGTGTTCTATAGAATATTAGTGTATTCTTTAACCTGTCAGAACTAATGAATATTCTGTGGCAACCACGTATTTAAGGAAAGAAATAAAACACTCTGTTGTACTTCTATGCAAAAGTTAAAATCAGACCAGCCTCTCTCTCAGATATCTGTTGACCTCTTCCTTATGTTTCTCAGAAGAAATCAGGCAATTTAAAGAAACATGAAGCGTCAAAGTTTTGTACGGAGAACTTGCAAAACTTAGACTGTAACTAGGATTGAAATTTTGTTTTATTTGAATTGATCTTGCTACATAAGCCCAACCAGAGCTTCATCTATATATTTTCAAAAGAGTCACAAGATTTTAAACATCTGGTAGTCGTATGGAATTTATGAGAGGAGCTTTAAAAGTTATAACTGGGCAAGGGTGATTAACCAGTGATTTAAATCATCATTTAAAATCAGTAAGCAAGAAAACTTGATTTAAGTAAGGTTGATTTTAATTGCCTGGTATTATTTGTATTTCTTGCTAACCTGGAGAATGTGCATACATAGAGTTATAGAGAAGTAGGGCTAGAAGGGACTCTAGTCCAACCCCCTGCCTGAGGTAGGATTATCCTTATTGAAACCAGTCCACACAACCATAATCTCAACTCTGCTTGGGACTACTATCAACTCTGACACAACATAGACCTAACATCCTAACCTGCCACAGGTAAAGCAGGGGAACCATGACAGCCAGTGTCCCGCTTCTATAAACCATTGTCAATATATGCTCCAGAGATCCCAGGTAGAGGGCCACTCCCTCCACTGTAGAAAAAGGCAAAAACCTCACAGTCCATACCAATCTGACCATGGGGTAAAATTCCTTCCTGACCCCAGATATGGTGATTGGTCTGACCCTGAGTGGAGGTGCAAAGACCCTCTAGTCAGGAAACTTCAGCTTTGCTCCCAGCAGGAGCATTGGCACACCCCAGTTGAAATCCCCAGACCTGTCTGTAGCCAACACTCAGTGCTTCTGGGAAGGCTTGAAAACACCCTGACACACATAGCAGGCAAAAAAGGAGGGGAGCAATTAGCAAAGCCCAGAAGCATGAGAAATACCCATGGCAGAACATAGGCATGACTACATCTAAACCAGGGCCGGCAGTTATTTTGGGCGGAGGGCCGCTTACTGAGTTTTGGGAAGCCATCAAGGAACTCATGACAGGTAGCCAGGGGCAGATAAGTATTAATTTTCTAAATTTTTAGAGGGGCCCCGCAGGCTGAATAGAATGGCCTGGCGGGCTGCATCTGGCCTGCGGGTCACATGTTGCTCACCCGTGGTCTAAATCAGCCCTGACCAGTTGCTGTCCAACCTCTTCTTGAACACCTCCAAAGCAGTCTATTCCACTGCCTCATTATTCTAACTGTGAAGATGTTTTTCTGGACATGCAATCCAAACTTACTTTGCTGCAACTTTAAGCCACTGGTCCACACCCTCCTCTCTGCAGCACGAGGGAAAAGGTGCTTTCTCTCTCCTTTATGGCAGCCCTTCAAGTATCTGAAGACTGCTATCATACCCCCTCTTAAGCACCTTTTCCACAAGCTGAACATGCCACCATCTTCATGAAGGGCTCTAGAGGTGATCCTGTTAACTACAGACCATTGATAATCACTTCCATCCCTGGCAAGTTGGTAGAATCTAAAATAAAGAATAAAATCAGCAGTCACATGGACAGATACGATATAATGGGGGAAAATCATCATCGTTTGTGTAAAGATAAATTCTGCCTCACCAATCTGCTGGACTTTTTTTAGGGCATTAACAAGCACATGGACACGGGGGACCCAGTTGACATATTTGTTTTTTCAAAAACCTTTTAAGAAGATCCCTCAGCAAAGGCTTAAAAAAACCCAACTGTTGCCGCATAATTTTGAGGGGAGGTTCTTTCGTGTATTGAGAGTTGGCTTTAAGAGTAGAGTTAAATGGTTGCTTTTCAGGATGGAGGGATATCAAAAGTGGGGTCCCGCAGGGATCTACGCTAAACCCAGTTTTGTTCAGAATTTTCATCAATGACCTGGAAGTCGGGGGTACAGAGTGAAATCTGTTTGTAGATTATATCAAATTATTCCAGATACTCAAATCCTGAACTGACAGGGAGGGACTGCAGAAAGATCTCACCAAGATGAGTGAGTGGGGGAAAATGGCAAAAGAACTTCATTATCAACAAGTGCAAGGTAATGCACATTGGGAAAATAACCTCAGCTATACGCACGCAGTGTTGGATACTGAACTAGCTGTTGTGGTTTAGAAAAGAGACATTGAAGTCACTGGAGAAAGTTCTTTGAAAACATCAACTCAGTGTGGAGCAGCAGGCAAAAAAAGCCAATAAAATGTTGAGCATCATTAAGATGGAAACTGAAAACGAAATGGAGAACATCATCATTACATGTGTGTGAAATGGGCCCTTTCAATTCGAATTCGGATTCAGTCCGAATTGAGGGCAATGATTCAATTAATTGATTTGGATCACCATCCCCAAGTTGATTTGGCCAAATCCAAATCTGAAGATTCGATGCTGCTTCAGAGTATCAGTGATTCAGACATAGACACAGGTTTCTACATACCTCGAGGTACCAGCATAGCTCGTGATAGCTGCAGTGCTGGGGCAGATGGAGTGTCCCGCAGGAGTGCGGGAGGCCCCCTACATGCTTGACGGCAAACTCCGAAGTGGACTGCCTGTACTTCCAGTCCACTTCCGGGTCCACCAAGGAATGTCCAGGGGGGCCCCCCTGGCTTGGCAATCGACCACGGGGGGACCCCAGGTGCCCCCCAGACCCAGGAGGCACAAGTTGCCGAGCTGGGTGGGTGGGGGGCCTGCCCACTCTCCAGTGGACCTGGAAGTGACCAGAAGTGCTTTTGGTCCACTTTCAGGTCTTCTGCCAAGCACGCTGGGGAGCCCCCCATGTTTCTCTGGAACATTCCATGCACCCCAGCGTCACAGCATTCATGAGCTGCGTGGTACCTTGAGCATACAACAAAGCTGTGCCTATGTCCAAATTGCCGAATCTCTCCGAATTGATTCAGAGGGTTCCAATTCTATTCAAGGGTCCTTTGATTCAATTCAGATTCAGAAATTCGGCCACTGAATTGGGCAGAATTTCTGCCAAATCAAATCAGAGACTGAAGCTTTGCACAGCCCTAATTATCATGCCATTATAAAAATCCATGGTGTACCCACATCTTAAATACTGCGTGCAGTTCTGCTTTCTGCATCTTAAAAAGATATGGTAGAATTAGATAAAGTACAGAGAAGGGCAACCAAGATGATCAGAGGTATGGAGTAGTTACTATACCAGAAGAAATTAAAACGGCTAAGATTCATTTAGTTTGAAAAGGAAAAGGTTGGTGGGGGGGGAATATGATAGGTGTCTATACAATCTTGAAGGGTGTGAACAAAGTGAACAGGGAACTGTTATTCACGAAGTCCCAGGGTACCAAAATTACAGGGCACCAGTGGCATTAACAGGAGACAGACTTAAAACTAACAAGAGAGCACTTTTTTACACCATGTGTAGCTAAGCTGTAGAATGTGATGCCACAGGAGGTGGTAGAAGCAGATGGCATAGCCAGGTTAAAAAGGGGACTCAACAAATTAATGGATGATAGACCTATAAATAGCTGTTGAACAGAAAGGTTGGAGATGTTTCCTCTGGCATCTCTATGAACAATATGGTAGGTGCCAGAGAGGGTAATGAATATGGGATAGATTACGCTAGATGTATCTGGGTCAGTGCTCTCCCACTAAGGAGACAGGATACTGGGCTAGATGAACCATTGGTCTGGCCCAATCTGACACGTCTTATGTTCTTACGTTTCTTATGTTCATTGTACACCTGAATAAGTACAAATATGGAGAAAAATTAAGTGCGTATCAACTGCCTTAAGTGTTTAATGCTCTAATTTTTAGCATGTCAGTTTTCAAAACTTCTGGTAGACTTTTTATATATTTACGCATCATTTTGTGAAATACATTGCTTTACCTGCTATTGAAATGCAGCCACCAGTGCACTGTAAAACTAAAGTCATTTCATACCAGCTATACACACAACAATGTTTTTATGAGGACTGAAAAAGTGCAGTGTAGGTATTGTTTAAACTTCAATGGGAGTTTTTAATACAAATTATATTTAAACTAAATAATTATATTTGGAACTAAACCAAGATGCCAGGATTAACATCACTTAAAAAATTGCTGTGGGATTACTGTTCACTCTGTGGTCTGGACCTCATTTTTAGTTCTCATATCAAATACTGCTTAATAGCACTGTATTCCTGACACCATGCAAGAGAACTGATTGGACCCAAAAGTACTGTATTGCTGATTGGATTTTTCACACTTTGGGCCTTCTTCTTTTCAGCTATAGAGTTGGCTTTTGGCAGTAGTAGCCTTTTCTGTAGGTGCAGAAAGAATTGTTTTCTTTCTTTTAATTTACTCAACAATTTAGTTACTAATCTATTAGTTTAATTTATGAGCTAAACTAAGATCAATCAGTTGTGTGTTGCACACCATAATAATATTGCTATTTATATGAAACTTCCTTGTTACCAAAAGTCTTTGATCTCTTCTTGTACAACTTCAGCATAGTAAAGAAATGCATGTTTCTTTTCAAGTTACTGGTAATGCATACTTATACAACTGAAAGTGATAACAGGAGATGATGTTTTAGCCACACATTCCCCATCAGAGGTAAAGGAGTGTGCATTGTTAAATCTCTGTGAATCAGTTGAAAATCAACAGAATTATTTTTATTTTGGAATCGTTGCTTATAAGAATGCTTCACAATACTATGCGTATAACTATTGGAGCACTCATTCTTCCACAGATAGAGCATATCAAGATGTAATGAAAATCTTCATTATTCAATATTGCTCTCCTTTCAGGTATTAGCAATGCAGAAGCCCGCCAACCAGGAAAAGCACCTAACTTCAGTGTAAACTGGACAGTAGGAGACACAGGTCTGGAAGTTATTAATGCAACAACTGGCAAGGATGAGATGGGCCGTGCATCTCGCCTTTGTAAGCAAGCTTTGTACAGTCGCTGGATGCGTATTCATGCAAAGGTATGTATCCAAAATTAGGGAATTTTAGTCCTATGTTCCCATTTTATTTGGTCACATAACCTACCTTTTAATAAAAGGACCTGTATTGTGCTGTGCCACTTCATTTGTTGGGACTATTGTAAATTTTAAAAATTCACACCTTAGATGAATCTTTTTTCCACTGTAATACTTGGTAGGTTAACAATCCACTATCTAAAATGGACAGGGAAGTGGTGTTTGTGTGCTCTTCTTTAACTCAGTGATTTCTAGTCTTAAGGTATGTGAGAGAGTCATCAGATTCAGTTATAGCTTACTGTAAAGTAAAAAATACACCTTTGAGCATTTATGGTAATTTTAGTTTATTGAATAAGCTACTTGCTCTCAGTAGATCTCCTGAAATCTTACACAAAAGATAGTAAGATTTACAAAGTAAGAGGGCTAAGATTTGTGAAATCATTTTCTAAGAGCAACTTACAACGTAAAGCCAGGTATGGGATTCTTACTGGCAGTCTAAAGAGACTTTCCTGTATGAGCAGATGTGGAGTAAAATCCTGGCTCCTTTGAAGTTATTCCTGTAGATTTCAGTGGGGCCAGAATTTCCCCAGAATTCTTTCCCCTTCTTTTCCCCCTCTCCCCTAGGAAGTGCAAGATAAAGTAAAAGACCTGCTTTTTAAAGGGTTAGATTTCTTTGTCAGACATGGTCAATACTAGAGGACAGTGGTTGTCACACAGGGGTACACATACCCCTTGGGGTACTTAAAAAGGGCCTAGGGGGTGTACAGACCTAATGGTGCATGAGTGCATGTGCACAGCTGCAGCACAGCATGCAGGCGAGCAGTTGGGTCCAGTTGATAAGTGTGTTGTGAGGGAAGGGGCCTGTGGGGAGGGAAAGATTGAGGGCCCAGTGGTGGAGAAGAGAGTGGGGCTAGGGCAGGGGTGGCCCAGCTGGGGCAGGCTGCTGGACTGAGTCATGTGCCCCCAGATCTGCACAGGGCAGGGCAGACTGTCGCTGCGGGCTGGGCCAGGCTGCACTCTGGGAGGGGCTGCAGCCACTCCAGAATTCACCATTGCCCCCCTCACCTCCCCTCCCAGCACTGCCGCTGCCTGCCCCTAGCACAGCCTGGTCCAGCCCCACGCTGGGAACAGCCCTGCAGCCCACCCCACCCCATGTGCAGATCCAGGGACACATGCCCTCCATGCGCGCTCCCAGGGGTGCACGCAGTGGCGGGAGCCACCCACCCTCCCTGTACCAGCCAGAAAAGCCTCTTGCAGTCTCTATCAAGGCCCTCATGGTGGGGGAGGGAGTGAAGCAGAGGCAGGTGCTGCCCAGTCAAGGGAGACCACAGGACAGAACCGCGAGCAGCTCATCCGGGGGTAGGAGGTGGCAGCTCCCATTGCTGCGCGCACACTGGGAGGGTATGGGGCATGTAAGCCCCTGGATCTGCACGGGGCAGGGAGGGCTGCTGCTGCGGGCTGGAGTTGGGGCAGTGCTGGGCTCTTCTTGGAGGGGGCTGGACCAAGCTGTGCTCAGGGTGGGCAGCAGTGGTGCTGGGAGAGAGCTACAGGGGGGCTGCAGCCACTGCAGAATTAGCTGTAACCCCACCAACCACATCTCTGAGCACTGCCACCCGCCCCAAGCGTAGCACAGCCCAGCCCTGTACCGGGAACAGCTTGGTGCCAGCCACAGCAGCAGCCCGCCCTCCCCTATGCAGATTCAGGGGCACATGGCCTCTGTGTCCTCTTGGGGGTGCATGTAGCTGCTCCTGTGCCCTGCCTTGGCTGGGCATACCCTGCTTCAGCCCCATTCCCTCCCCCACCGCTGGGCCAGCCCACCCTCACCCTGCATGAGGATCCAGGGGCACATGCCCCCATGCTCTCCTGGGGCGTGTGCACCAACAGGAGCTACCATCCCCTCCCCGCAGCCCCCAGCTGCTTTCAGCTCCTCTGTCCCAGCTGTGGAGCCCCAGCCCCACTCCCTCATTACGGGTGTCTCAATGTGCTCCTCCCCCCCACCCCTTAAAAACAAAAACAAAAAAATAAAGGGGTATATGAGCTGGAACTTTGAGAGAGAAGGGGTACGCTTGTTAAAAAGGTTGAAAATCCCGGCTGTAGAAGTGAAAGATAATAGGCCTGTGCGAGTCGGCAGCAATCCAATCTGGCTTCGGATCTGGCTGCTTTGGATGGCCGCAGTCCAATCCGGAGCTCCGGACCGGGTTTCCGCCTCGATCCAGCCGAAGCTTTGGAGCCGCCACGAAGATTCGGCCATAAGATATAATGGGGAATCAATGAAATATCTATAACTTTGTTGTTTTTTGTCCAGTTTGGATGAAACCTGCAGAGATCGTAGCCTCTGCTGAGAGTATGAAACCCGCCAAGTTTCAAGATGATTGGTGCAGGAGCTTGGGGGGAACTGTCCCCCAAATTCTTGAAAGCCAAACTCATGCCACGGCTGTGTTACACCAGAGGGGGGTCAAAACCACAGGGCTGGTAGCTCTTACTGAGGCCACAACGCCTGCCAAGTTTCAAGGAAATCGGTGCATCTCCCCAAGCTTCAGACAAGCACCCCTCGCTGCTGACAGACAAAATTTCTGCCAAGACTGCCTCTGTCTTGGGGCAGTTGATTGTCTGTATTGAGTCTTTCCTCTCCTTAGCCTGGTTTTGTAGGTGCTAATCAATGCTCGTTAAGTCATTATGTAGTAGCTAGCTCCCCTGCATTGAGCTGGTCCCCGAGTCCCTGGTCCCTGAGTGAATCATGAGTGATTGGTTGGTAACTGGGAACTCAGCAGCGTAGCAGCCAGGCCTGCAGCAGTGTCGCCCTCCCCGCCCCCAGACGCACGCAGTCAGTCCCACAGCACCCATGGCACCAGTTTTGTTTGTCCGCAGCTTGAGAGGCAGTTCCCCCCAAACCCCCACACTGATCTTCTTGAAACTTGGCAGGCTTTGTGGCCTCAGTAAGAGCTACCACCCCTGCAGTTTTGACGCCCCTGTGTTGTAACGCAAAGATGTGACAGGAGTTTTGTTTTCACAAATTTGGAGTGCAGTTCCCCCCAAACCCATGCACCGATCTTCTTGAAACTTGGCAGGTTTCATCCTCTCTGCAGAGTCTACCAGCCCGGAAAATTTCATCCAAATCAAATGGAAAACAACGGTTATAGATATTGTATTTTTTTCCCCGTTATACCCTATGGCCGGATCTCCGAGGCAGCGCCGAAGCTCTTTGGGAAGCCGAACGAGGCCAGCGCTTCCACCAGGATGTGCTGCTTCAGATTCCGAAGCGTCCAAAGCTTCTCCAGATCCGAAGCTCTGTCCAAAGCCTCGCGCAGCCCTAAAAGATACCACCAGTAGAACAGCATCCCTAGGGTTCTCGCAGTTTTCTGTTCAACTTAGTAGCCCTATTGATACAATCATGAAGAGCCTTAAGTCAGTAGTTCACCAGAATCAGAATTCTTTCACCCTCGTTTGGAGTCTGTATATCAATGATGCTCAACCTTTTTGGCTAGAAGGGCAGATGTGCAATGACCAGGCCATCCATGGCTGGATCAGTTGGTGGTCCCAATCTGGCCCGGGGTGGCTGCAGCAGAGCCCAGTCTGACTACACAGATGTGGGCAGAGGGTGTCCTAACTTCAGCCTGGCTCCACCAGGGGGAAGAGGCATGGCCCAACTCCAGTTCAGTCCCATGGGGGCTTAACCCAGCCCCACAAGAGAACAGAAGAGGACTTGAGCTGGCCCCAAAGGAGATGTGGCTCAGCCCCATCGAGCCTGGAGAGAAGCATGGCCCACCCTCAGATAGCCATGGGGATGGAGAGAAGGAGTGTGACACCCTCCCCTGCTGCACGAGGCTCAGGGTTTGGGAATTTGGCAACAGGGGACTGTGGCCCTATTTATTGCCACTGCTCCTATACTGCCGAATTTCCTGATCCATGAGAAGCCCTGCGGGCCTCCACTGGCCGCATTTGACTCATGGGCCAGAGGCTGAGCATGCCTGCTGTATATTTTCCTCTCATTATGGCACAGTTTGGGACTCCTGCAGTGCAGATAGCTAGATGCTGAGAAAGTAGAAGCATGTTTATGCCATTCAGTTTCACACTGCATTCTTCTTTGTCCCCTGTCATTCAGAAATTCTTCTCACAAGGATTTTGTGGTGAAAAGTTGTTTCTTTCTTTGCATCTGTGAGCACTAGAATAAGCGAGGTGGTGGAGAAAACAAGATTATTTCAGAAAAGCAGCAATTAATTGGCTTTCCTTTTGATCGTGTAAATATGACAAGAAAGTTGCAAGTGTCTTTTACTTTTTTCTTCGGTATAACATTTTGTACTGAATCTAATGAATATTTTGGGTTGCAGAACAATTCAGAAAGTGAACCATTTTTTCCTGATATTTTTTAAAATTAAACATTTCATTTTTTAATTTTGAATGTTTTGAAACCAATTTTGCCTAAATTTTAACAACTTTTTTACAATAGAAGGAAAAAAAACAGAATGGAATTAAATGTTTTGTTGTAAATCAAATGGAGTATTTCAGTTGACTGGAAACAATTTTTCCCCTAGTTTTCCATTTTGCTGATAAAAGCAATTAAAACAACCTCAGGTCAACCCAACAACAGTCGTTTTCAGATGATCACTAGTTTCACCAAGGAAAGAAGAAATCAGTTCTTCATAAAGCTCTAATCACATGGCCGTTGTCCAGAAACAGCAGGAGACATAGGGCTTGGTCCTAGAAAGGAAAGCTGGAAGTCTGGAATTACTGAAGCCTAGTCTTGAGCATGACTCCAGCTATCTCTGCAGACCTTGGCGTCCTATTTAATTTCCCTGTTTGTTAGCATGTAGAATGGTAATGCAAAGTGTACCTCATAAAGGAGCTGTGAAAATGAATGGTTTGTTCCTTTTCCGTCACCCCAGGCCTGCAGGGAAATATCACTATCAGAGTTTCACTTTATTAATAATGTGCTGTAAAGCTGCAGTCACTTCAGCCAGTGTTGCCATAATGTACCCTTTCTTCAGTGAAGGGAAGGAACACAGAGTTGCACAAAGCAACAGCTCCTCCATCCCAGCCCTTCTCACCCCTGACACCACGGGGCATTATTACACATGCGTGCATCACAGCACCGGGTGCTTTGAAAACTTCCCGGAGCTGCAACGCATGCAGTTGTATAAGTGATGAAATGCGCATCCACACTGAGAAAATGTCAGTGGTGTGCTTTTGAACTAATACACCTCGGAGGCACTTTAGCTCAAAAGCGCACTGCTGCCATTTTCTGTGCGCCAACACACATTCCACTACTTATACAATGGCACCTGGCACAGTGCAGTTCGCCTCAGCTCGCGAGAGCAGCAGACTCACTCGAGTCTTCTCCAAAGCGGTGGATCTCGGGCGCATTGCTGGAAAAAAGTATGTGTATAAATGCCCGTAGAGCTTAACTCCATAATACAGTGTGTGCATCTTTTTCCTGTATGGGCCTTGAGGTCCTTGTCCTGCATTACTACTAATGCGGTTAGGGGAACCTTCCTAACCCCAGAGGTAGGTAGCAAGGAATTGCTTCACAAGAAGCAGAAGTCATGGGCTTCCATTTGAAACTTTGAAGTGATTTCAGATCCTGGAAAGGAAAAGATTCTCAGTGTTCCCATCAGTGGAACAGTTTTGTTAGGAGATAACTTTGAACTTAACTGTTGCTGGCTACAGATTAACAGTAACTTTATATCCAGAACTAATAGAATATCCTGTTGCCTTTATTTCATTTTGCTTCACTTAAGGCTCTCTTGTCTCCATTGTTCTGTAATTTTGTATAATAGTTTTCTTTTTTCTTTTTCTTTCATGTGTACAGCTTTCCTCCAGCCTGCGCTCAAAGATCCTCAAACCTAACCTGTACCATGAAACCAAGCAGGTAGCCACAGAGTATCAAACTGCCAAAGAGTGTTTGTTTAAAGCATTCCTGAAGGCAGGGCTTGGAGCCTGGGTGGAGAAACCAATAGAGCAGGATCAATTTTCTCTCACTGTCTAATCCATGGACTACACATCGCTTTCAGAAAGGGGGTGGCTCTGGAAATCCTGGTGTCCAGCATCTTTTTCTGGCATTTCCACAGCTGTCAATGTATCTTTTAAGCATTTTTTTTTCTTTTTTAACTGACTAGCAACTAGTGTTATGTTTTGCCTGAATATTGGAAGTTGGTGATAGGTTGATACAATACTTCTATATTTTGTTATGAATAAGTCTTGTTGGTGGACTTCTAGAAAATCCTTTTACTGTAAACAAAAAAAAAATTACAGTAAGTTTGTCTTTCCAGTACAAGATGGCTCATTTTTTCTGGGTGAGATACAATTCCTTTTTTACTACAGTGTAGGCAAGTGCTTGAAAATGTAATTTCCGTTAGGTTTTACACACAGTTTTTTTAGTAAATAGCTTGATTTTTTTTAAAGACATACATTACAAAGTTATTTTCTGCTCATCTGTTATCATGGTTTTGAATTGTAGAGTTTCCAGGCAAATAGATCACAAAGCCAGAATGGAGTTTGGACAGCTAGTTTTCCCCTACTTCCTTGCTCTTTAAAACCAGCTGCTGAAAATGTCATGTCTTTGATGTATGTATTTATTAGTCTGTGACCCAGTTTTTAACATGCAGCTTTTTATTCTGTTTTTAAAAGTATCTTTACCTCCCATTTACACACATTGTGAAGTCTTCATTTTTTTACCATTGTAAACTGGAAAAAAATAAGTATTTGTAAGTTAAAAAATTTAGTCTGTAGTGTATAAAAACCTGTTTAGAAGTAGGTCATTTGTATATCCCAGGAACTCTTCAGAATGCAATCACAATAGTAACAGTAATGTGGCAACTTCAAAACAAAGTTGTTCATTTTGAGGAAAACAATTCTAAAATTGCCAAAAACCACCCACTTCTACAATATTAATTGCTGCTGTTCTCAAAGGAATGAAAGCTCCTACAAAGGATAAAAAAACTGTTAAACTGCTTTCTTGTGAAATGTATCTGTTAATCTGGCTGTTGTTTTCCCTTAAATTGCTTGTAATTACCTATATGCTGGTCTGTAAAATGCAGAGATCTAGGCAAGTTACACTCATTTTATTTGCTTTAATAAATATTTAGGATAATATTTGATTTATATAATGTGTCCTAAATTAACATTTTAAATGTCAACATGAAAAATACCAGGCAAAGTAGTCTGGGGTTTATTAAGCCAACTGGTTTCTTGTAGACATTTTGAAATAATTGGAGCAAATGACATTTCACGGTGTCCCAAGCAGTAAGTCTCTAGGCCTACCTAGGGATGTACAAATACATGATGTCACTTGTGTCTTCTCAAAATACCATGTAAACATTCTGAAAGAATCTCAGAGTATTTCAAGCTCTTTTTAAAAACAATTTGTAGTAGTGGTAGCTACCTCAGCCCAGAGGATTTGCTGCAGATTGATGATTATTTTGGTCAGTGAGACAAATCACCCAGCTAGTTATGAATGATCAGTAAGTTCCCAGTGCTGCAATAATTATTGCACACTTACAAACCCTTGCCAAAGAAATTAAATAGAAGTTTCAAGCTGAAAAAATTCTCAGTCCTAAAATTGCTTGTGCATTGATTTAAGCTTTCTAATTAGGGTCTTGGAGGCAATAAATGAAGTTGTAGTATGATTTTTTTCAACACTGCAAAGGGATAGAGAATCAGAATACCATTTTGGCAAAGCAAGTCATGTACATGCCACTTGAACAACAAGGTTATTTATATTGTATTGATCTGTGAAAATGTATTGGCCTTGTCCTACAAACACTTATGCATTGACTTCAAGTTAAGTCTGTAAGTACTTCTACTGAAGTGCTGCATAAAGTATTTATATGCTCAAAGGTAAGTGTGCATAATGTTGTAGGCTTGAGGAGCTAAACTGGGGAGAACTATAAATTAGACCAATTTATGAGTGTTTTAGCTGGTCTGATCCATGTGGATTAGTATTAAATTAAATGTTTTTAAGGGGCTTGGTTTATTAAAAATGTCATTTTGCAATCTTAATATATTTTTACTTATCTTTTTAAACTTCACATTCAAAAGTTGAACCTTCAGAATTAATGTTGAAGGTCAGAGAGGTAGTAGATGGAACTAATTTCCTGATGAACTCATGAATGTGAGTAATATGTTGAAGTATTACTATAGGCATAGTTTTCAAGACATTGAAAATGAAATATTAATTAAAAACTGTATGCAAAGTGGGTTCCATGTAGAATTCTTTTCTGATAAAAGAACAGCATCATGTTCTTATGAGGAATTAGGTTTCACTTTTGATAAATCCAGGGTTAAAAAAAAATCAAGAATCATGTAGAACCCATATCTGTTTTTTGGAAGCCAGTGATTTTTTTTGGCTTGTTCATTGCTCCTTTGTTAGTTTTTGTGCAGTACCATGTGAAAATCAGAAGCTGCAATTGTCAGACACCTCAATTCTGCCATACCCCTTGTTTTCACTCTGCTCCACTGAGCCTTTGCAAAGCAGTGTTGTGATTGCTGATGCTCTTGTATTCCTTACAAATCACCACCATCAAGCATGGATGGCCTTTGATGCATTTAATTCTAAATGACTGTAAACGATAAGGCAGCATAGCTGCCAACAGTTGCTGAACTTGGTAGTTGACCTCTCTATCAAGCTGCCAGCTTGACATTTGTTTTGGAAGGTTGAACGGTGTTTTTGAATACTTCATTATACTACATAGTATGAACTGATGGAAGCTAATCTTATCAAAGATTTGTAAAGCCATTCTGGGGGTTCTTTTGGTTCTTTTAGGTGCTTGAATGAACGTGAGTGTTTGTCTCAGGATCTTCACAGAATTCCAATAAAGAATGACGACTCTAAAGTGGATAAATACTTGAAATAAGGTTTTCTTTTCCAATCGATAGTCTAGCTATAATAAAGGATTATAGACTAGTAAACTAAAAACATTTTTAGTTTTAGGATTTTAAGGAGTTTAAGTTTTAGGATTTTTTTAAATATTTTGTAGGGATGTGCAAGAGAACTTGGGCCTAAGTGTGACACTTGAAGGCTGGACTCAGGATCTCGTAATAACTGTAGAGCTCTCCCTGTCACTTGCTAACAGCATATACAATTTATGGGTCTTCAAATGGTAACCTTTTTTCATGTTAATGTCTAACTGGCCAGATCTTATACCCCTTCAGACCACTTGCCTTTAGTGTACTTAATTATAAGAATTGTGACAGTGCAGTAGTATCCATCTTAGAAATGTACAATGACCTACCTACATGTACAGTTGAGATTTTTTTATATCCTCCTTGTGCTAGATGGTTCAAGATATGCTACCATAGGATAGAAATTAATTAATTAAAAAATTCAAGAGTAGCAGCAGATAGAATTTTTAAGTGTTACCATTCCCAATTCCTCCTTAAATCCTAAAACAATTACGGCTGAAAGTTCAGGAGTGTTAAAGCTGTGTTATACACACAATTTTTTTTATCTGTATAACAAAATACTAATATTATTTTCTCACTAAGAAAAGAATCTTCTAATTAGATGCCTTGTATAATACAAATTATAACACACTCTCATCTCCATGAAAATTTTGGCCTGTTAAAAGAGTAGAGCTATTAGTTTTCTGTTCATCCCCGATGACAGAGTTGAGGACTCAATGTAAAGGTGAGTTGAGGACTCAATGTAAATGAGGAAAAGTACTGGTGACCTCTGAAAGAAGTTTTCTTTCCCATCTCTTTCAAAGACAGCCAGCCATTTTCTTTACTAGACAAGGAGACTAGTATCTTGGACATTTTCAGTTGAGGTTGCCACATAACTGAAGTGGACCTTTCATTATCTTTTCTTTTAAATATACTGAAGGTTCTCCGTGCTTTGAAAATTATACTGTTGACTTTCACCAATGCAATCTTTTACACTCAGCAAGGGGTTGCTTTTGAGTCTTCACTTTTTTATTATGATGTCAATTGTGAAAATCATCCTGACATTTTTTTGAGGGGAGGGAGCTGTGATTCAGGTATATGATGGGAATAAAAATGTTTAAAGTTATTTAAAACATAACAGTGAGACCACAGAAATATAATGTACACAAAATGTATAAAATATATTATCCTGTCTCAGAATTGTTGTGTGGTTTTGTTTTTGTGCATGATATCAGCTCAGTTTAAAATACCTGGTGCATTTTACACTTAAGGCACATGTCTATTTAAAAAAGGACTGGGCATTTATATGGCTATCAGGAACATTCAGGGTTATCATGATTTTTAATATACATTTAGATAGGAATATTATATTTCATGCTACAAAACTCAATCCAGTTTGAGACCCCAATACAATATAACATGGGGGATGTATTATGCCACTGCTACCACTGCAGAATTCTTGCACCTTCCTCGGGTTCATCCAATACTAATCAGTATCAGAGGCATGACACTGAACTCAGCAAACGTTGGGTCTGTTTCAGTCTGGCAGTGCCTCTATTCTATGACTGTTGTGCCTGAGCAATCATAGTGCAGAGATTATAACCCTGGGACTTGATTTTCAAGATCATCTAATGCAAATTAGAAAGTAAATCTTCACCTATATAATCTGTTCCATTATGCAGTTCCACTCATCATTCATCTTTACACCATAACCTCCTTCTGATTTCCACCTTCTGATAAACCAGCAGGACAAGAGTCAGTGTAGCTCTTACAGTCATGCCTGATGCATTTATATTTAGATCCCCCTTGCAGCTTGTTTTGCCCTGTACTGATTAGAGGAAGGGGGCTCCGTTTCAGATGTCATATTTTTGCTGGATCGGTGTCACTGTGGTAGACAAAGCAAAAGAGAAGAGCTGCTTTTCTCCATAAAGCACAAATGGTCCAAAGGCTGTGTGACATTTCATTCCTAGATGTGCTCTACCTCCAAAAATGTATCAAGTAAGTATTAACAATTGTTAAAAATTAAGGACCCAAATTTCAAAGGTATTTCAATAAGAATTTAATACCTAACCCATTTTGAATAGGCCCTCCTGTATATCTTTAAATACCTACATCAAGGCTTTTCCATTTAAGAGCAGCTGGGGGCCTCACGCCACATGTCTTGGGCTCCAGGCCATACATGACATGGATTGCATGCCTCGAGGCTCACGTGGGCTTCCCATGCCCCCTGCCATGTAAGCAGCACAAGCCCCCAGCTGCCACTACCAGGTAGGCAATCCTCCCCCCTCCCCACACACCATGCAAGCAAATTTTTTTTTTTGTCTTACACAGGCAAGCATACCCCAGTCACTTGCCCCAAAATCTAAGACACTGGAAATTTGTCAGGGCAAAACCCTGCACCATTATGAGATCAGTCTCCCACCCCAACTGGTCACAGATAGACCTTGGAGAGAGATGGCATTTGACCCACTAAAGCACTGTAGTCCTTCTGGAAAAAAGGCTAGCCATCCACCCACCAACAGCACAAGAAATCCTAAGTAAAGGTGTGGACAGACATAATTAAAGTGTTTCAAGGGCTTCTGAAATGTTTCAAAGCCTGAGCTGTCCACACACATACACTTACAATTTTCTAAAAAATGGCTTAAGCACTCCCAAAATAGTACCTCTTCAAATGAAGTGCTATTTTGGAACATTTTACTTTTGTTCCATCTGCACAGGGCAGTGCTGTGCAGGGAGTGAAGCAGGTGGACAGCCTGCCTGCTATCTAGCTAAGTCTGCTGTGACCCCTGCAGCCCCACTAGTACCTGAGCCCCAAAGCCAGGCTTAGCCCCGACAACACACCCTCCCTGCTGGACCCTTACTGGGTAGGGTAGGCTGCAGCATTTGAAACTTTGCAGCCAAGGTGGTATGTGTGTTCCCTGGCTGACATTTTCTTTATGAAATACTTTCAAGTGTATTTCACTAGGAAACATCTCAGTTATTGCATCTTTCGTCACCCTTACCTGTGTGCTGGACAGAGCTGACTCTTACCATCCAAAAAAAAAAAGCATCTCCAAGTACAGTAATAAGGTTTGAAATATGGGGTGGGGGGTGTTCATGGGGGCTGAGCATGGTCTGACCCTTGGTCTGCCCAGCACCTTTCTAAGCAGCTCTGGCGGTGGCAGAGGTGTTTTCTGGGGGGGAGGGGAGGCAGCAGCCAGAGTCAGAGTATAATTTGAACCCTGAGTACAGCAAAAACAAACTCTCAGTAGTCCTGACTGCAGTAGTTAGCTGGGTTAGTGTGAAATGCAACAGAAGGCAGGGCAGGGTGGCACTTTAAAGAGTAGCTGGTTCAGATGCCATTCCTATTGTCAGACAAAGTAAGTTGTTGTCTGCTCATGCCTCTCTGAACTGGTTAGTCTAAGGTGTCACCCTGCACTGACTAACCCAATGAGCAGCAGACACTGCTCTCACCAGTGGCTCTAGGTAGGTAGGGGCCACCTCAGAGAGGCATACCCATGAAGCTCCTGACTGGTGGAAGGCAGGCAAGCTAGAGCTTGCTCCTAACTGAGCATGGCTGCTCTTCCCAGTAACATGGGCAGCAGGGTGCCAGGTGTGAGGCATCCTACATGACATTGGGAAATAAGCCCTCCCAAACTCTTTGAGCTTTTCCTGGTTACAGACAAACAAATAAACCAACAAGAGAAACCCATCCAACCTCCTCCTCTACCTCTCTCCTTCCCTCCCCACACCAGCATCAACCAGGAATAGCTCAGCTGTAGCAAATATGTTTTACACAAGCTAGACCAAAGGCCAATGCTGCCCAAGCTATGGGATGGGGCAAATCAGCCCACAGCATGCAGGGCCCCTGCTGCACTGGGCTCGGGACAGATGTTGCACATAAACCAGTTTAAGCGATCAGAAACCAGTTTAAACCTGTAACAGAACAGCAGTTCAGTGCACGTAAACCATTTTCAAAATGGCCAAAACTAGTTTAAGATTAACCTGGTTGAATGTAGTATCAGACTTAACTGATTTAGGTCAAACCAGTTTATAGAACGTCTGTCCCAGGCCCCTTCCTCGTTTAAATTAACTCACAGTCCCCCAGCATCCCAGTATGCTTTGCAACCATGGGCTGGACTGGGTTTTGCTGGCTGCTCCAGTAGAGCAGGGTTGGCCACACCTCTCCTCCCTAGCTGAGTGCTATCACTGCTCCAGTTGGCTGAGATGGAGTGGGGGGTGGGAAACCCTGTTCCAGAGTGCCAGTAGCTTGAGTGGGGGTGGTGGTTAAACCCCTCCATTGTCCCCTCTCCCATTAGTATGGGACTCCAGCCAGGGTCTGCTTAGCAGGGGAGTGGCAGCCCTTGCCAGGTGTCACCGACCCCCCCACCCCAGGTCACTTCTGAATTGGCAGGAGCAGAGGGGGGCTGCTGCTGCTGCAGCTTCTTGGCTTCTTTCACTGTCTTTAACAGCTGTTCCTTTTGTTGTATCTCTTTACTTAAAGCTTTGCATGTCAATAAGACACACAGAAAACTGGAGCTCTTGATTCCAAAATGATACTTTTTATTAGACCAACACAGTAACCCTTCCAGAGCAATTTGTTTCTTTGTCTTTTTATTCACTCAAGTTTTTGCCCAGAGACAATCTGAGAGGACTACTGGTCATTAAACTGTACAAACGCATTTGGTCCACAACATATATCTGGAGCTGTTTTTCTTATCACCCACTTTTCTAGTTCTGATAGCTCTTTTCTCACCAAGCCTGCCTTATCAAGTCAATCCAAAAAGAAGGAAAGCTCCTAAATTCCAACTTAATCTGTGCTCCCTCCCTTCCAAAGCCAGTTTGGCAAGTTTAAGTGACTGAGCCCCCAAAACCCTGGAACATATTTTGCAGGCCTCAACAGCTCTAAGTTCAAGCAGCCTCCAATTTCTAAGTCCAGTGTTCAACAGAATTTCCAAATGCTATGCACAGTAAAGTCTTTCAGTCCAAGCAAATTCAGTAGTGCCCAGGGAAGGGGGAAGCTCAAGCGCTCCTGCAGCGTGCAGGAATGTGGGGGGCTGGGGACACCTGGCAAGGGCTGCTGACCCTCTCCCCCTTCAGGCACACCTCGGCTGAGGACCATGCAGACCAGGGTGGGGGTTTAAACCCCTACCCAAACATACCCAGCCTGCTGGGCCTGCATGCCCCCACTTCAGCTCAGCTTCCCTCCAGCCTTCTGGGCACTGCAGAAGGAAAGAGAGGGCTTACTCTAGCGTCCGCTGGCTTCTGGCCTGGGCCACTGCAGGTATGTGCCTGCATTTCTGGAATCAAAAGTGAATGTCTGTTCACTTGCTTCTCAGTTCAGTCTATGCCAGTTAGATTAACCTGCAAAGATGGAATCAATTCAGCCTCAGGTTTTTTGAACGTCTGTACTTAGCCCTGGTGTTCCAGGACTGCAGCAGAACCTCGTCAGCATGGTTCCAACTAAACAAAGTTCGTGGTGAATTTATTTTGCTTTGTGAGTTTGCAGTTGAGCCTGACTGACAAGGACACAACCATCTCCCTGGCAACAGAGCCGTCTGCTCTCTCTGAACTCAGCCAGACAGTGTGTGCAGACACTATTAACCACTGCTTTGAGACGCTAGTATTCAGAGACAGCGCCTTTATCACCGGATGGAAAAACCCCATCAGTTGCGGCAGAACATTTTGCACAGAACAGCCATGCCATCACTGACCTTAAAGTCCATGTCTTCATAGGTAATCTACACAGTACTTTAGAAAGTTGGACCTAAGGAAATTCCACAGCTGTGTGGGACATCAAAACCACGAAATTAACATGGACAATGGTTTCTCTGGCTCGTTATAACCTGCTCCCTTTTCTAACTTCTCTGCTGCACAGGTGAGAATGGCCCTCTTCCCTTTTGAATGGTCTTGTACATCACTAGGTTTTTCTCCAGCAACAGTTCTTTATTTGTTCTGCAACTCTTTGAGATTACCTCTTTGTTCCTCAGGTTTACTACCTACTTCCCTCCTTAAGTGACCACTTTAATTTACATAATGGGGATTAAACCAGTGTGCTCAAAGCACAGCCTGTGGGGCTCCCCAGAGGGTTGGAAATGTGGGAGCAAGGGACCAGAGGCAGTGTTAATCGATGGATTTCTGGGAACCCCCTGGAAATTAATGCTGCCACCACTTCCCTGTCACTACATTTCTGGACCCATGGAAAGCCTCTCAGGTTGAGTGACATGGCCCGATGTGCTGGATTGGGCAAGCATGTGGAGCTGATCCAGTCTGCAGGGTCAAACCCAGTACACGGCCCCAGCTCCAGCATGTGGGACTGGAATTGGCACATGGCTCCAGACCCAGCACACAAAGTTGGTTCGTGGTCTGGATCCAGTCAATGGACATGGCCCCATGCACAGACTGGCTGCTCCCCACTCATCCAGCCTGTGCACCAGAAAAGTTGAGCACCAGTGGGCTACACAAAAGTAAGTTGTTCCACTTGGTACTTAATTTTGGCCCTATCTCCTGTCCTAGGCTTGAAGAAAGAGATTTGTGTGCCCATAAGCACGTATAATGTATCTCCCAATGATACGCTGGGTTCAGTAAAAGACAGCACCAAACAAATATTTTTTCTTTTCCTTCTTTTTCTTCCTCTCTTGTGTCTGAGTTGTGGCTGCATAGCACTAGGTTGGTCCCTTTATCACAGCTCTGCAGTTCTCTGAATACACAGGTGTTTTCCATCACACAGCCAGCCAGCAGGCACGTCCGCGAAGCCCAGTCTTAGCTACACAAGGGAATTGATGCAAGGTGGAACCTTCTTTTAGGTCCAGGAGCCCTATATGCCTTGCTTTTGCTGACTCAGCTTTAATATCTGTCCAAGCACCCATTACATTATCTCTTGAGGTATTATAGGGTTGGTATATAAGGCACAGCACAGAGTTCCTCTGTGATGTTTAAAATCCAAATATGAGCAGACAGGTTATTACTCCCCTAGCTCTAGCTCTGAGAGTCATTTTCTATTCATTACTTTGTAATCATTTAGGTTGTCTGGAATGTGTTTACCTTCTTAGACTTCCTTCCTTTCCCCCACCCTCCACAATTCTGCCCATGTCCCAGAGGTCTTTCTTTCTCTCAAGCCTTGAGCAAGGGTGACCATAGAGTCCTTCTGACCTACTCCATAAGCAGCCCTAAAGTTTTCTGTGATGGAACGATGAGGCACCCTCTCCCGCTCTTCTTCCCTCAGAAGCTGTACATATACCGTCTACACTACTGACAGCCCACAGAGGGGAAGTCCATCTCTGTCTCGGTACAGTGTGACATACCAGTACCACCAGGCTACTTATCCCTTGCACATGCTACAGATTGCTTTTGTTCATTCCACAGAATTGTCCTTCTCTCTGGGCCTTAGCAGTGAAGTTTCCTTTCCTTCCCCATCACCATGGGCAATAGCTTGTCCCCAACCATTGTATAAAAAAGCCTTGGTCTTCTCCCACGTTTCCTTCTTTCAGTAACATCTCACAGACTGTAGCTCACCTTGCATGAGCTGAGGCCATCTCTCTACTACTCCATATCTTTTGATGAAGGAGGCTCCAGAACTTGCTGTCCACTGGTCAGAAACTGCAGACAGCTCAGGTGGAAGTGGTGTGGATGGGAGAGGCACCAGCTGCAGGCCTGTAAATGAACACTGCTTGGGAAGCTACGCCTGTCCAAAGCATGGTGAAGAGTGGTGCTGTTATTGAAACATCTGGACACTGCTGTGTTATATACCAACTGCTGTGGTTTCAGCATGAGACAGAGCAGGAGGGCTGAGGGGTCAGCTTGCTGTTAGGAGGCCTATTTTCATATCCTGCCCCTCACAGGCTGGCTTTCAAGAGAAAACATGATGCCAGCTTTGCAAACATGCTTAGTGGGTGCATTGACTTTAAAAAGAGACCCGCGTGGGTGCGTGCTATGCAGCAAGTGGTAGTGTGGGTTCCACTGCAAATGCATCCCTTGCACTGTCGTAGATTGATATATTTTTCTCTCTATCTTGGTTCATTATTTTGTTTGTCAGCCATAAATCATTTTCTTTCCTTAATTTCTAAATGGACTGAGATCAAGCTTCTTCCCTTGCAAGCACCGCTTGTCTCAGTCCTACAAGAGAAGCAACATGATTCTTTTCAACTATTGCCATAATGGGAGCATTTTGCCTCCAAAATGAACCCATGGAAGAACACTTCCCATTGCTTAGAGGCCTGGGACAAGTGGGAAGGCCCTGAGCTCTACTGCATGATTATGAATACAACAACAACCACTCTTGTTTTGTTTCCACAATGCACTTGTTTCATTTCCACAACACATCCAAATCCACTGGAGGAGTCCAGCAAAGCAAAGTAAGGGAATACAGATCTACAGGTTCAATGCAGTCCCAAGAACAGGCAAGAAACTTCCTTCATACCTAAATAACTGCTTCTGCAGATCCCTGCTTCCAGGAAGTCACATATAGCAATAATGATACAAGTCTGAGGAGCACTTAATGAGCTAAAGATTGTAGGCCTGATTGTGGGAAAGAACCATCTCACCTAGCTCCAAACAGAGTCAAGCAAGGTTTCAAGCAGCATTCCAGGTGCCTGTTTTACAAATGTTACCAGGAGAGGCATTTCTCAAGTGTGCCATACAAATGCCCCATAAAATGGGTCTTCTGATTCATTCCGAATGCTATAGCTAAAAGCTCAACAGTTCTGTCCTGGCTGACAAATCCTGGGAGTTGTTCTGAGTCTGTGTCCTTTTGCCATTTTTACAATCACAGAATCTGCTGGGTCTCAGACTTACATACTCACTTCTTGGGGAATGAGCTACCCAGGGCTCCAGAATGGCCAGGGTCTTTACTAGACTCTCTCCAAAAGGTAAGGTCCATCTTGGTCACGCAGCTTTCAGAGACTTCCTCCACACTCAGACTTGCACACTCAGAGATTTGAAGGTGACAAGGCATGTTAACCATATGGACTGACCTCATGCACAACACAGGCAAGCCAGTCTCACCCAATGACTCCTATACTCAGCCCAATAACTTGATTGGATGAATGTTCATTTGAACCAAGGCTGCTACTCCAGTTGGGCCCAGCTGGGCTAAAGCCACTGTAACTGGCATGCATTTCATGAAATAAAATGTCTACTTCAGACCTGGGAGATAACCTATTTGCATCTGGATTTACAAGCCAGATCTGTAATGAGAAGACGCACATTTCACCCTCATCAACCATGTGTTCGCCATAAAAGGTGAAGATTTTCACCAGAACCAATTGACTCCTCTGTTGATGACAAGAGCGGTGAAGATTAGCTCCAACCAGATGAAGAAGGCTGCATTTGGAGAATGGATAGGAATATTTAAGTAAAGTCTGAGGAGAATGATCTGCAAACCAGTATTTATTTTCCCTCTTGCCCAGAAGCTAATCGGCTTAGCCTATGGTTGGGTGGAGGAGGGAGATAGGAGATCTCTGTGTTGATAATGCACCTTTAAACAAAAAAAATAGACTCTTTGTTAAAGGGCACAAGCAACCAAGCAGCCTTGGTGCAGGGAAATTAAAGGCCAGGCATGTGCCAAGCTTTAAACCATGCAAAAGAAAACTCCAGCAAATTTATAGCAGTTTAACTATTTCTGAGGGGAACTGTTGATTAAAAGTTCGATAGTGTCACCTGCCACATATTATGCTCACTAGCACCCTATTAATTCTTATCTGCTCCATCCATGTGGAGATCAACGCTTGGCATATTGGGGGATATGACATTGTGTCATATCAGCAACAAGCACCTGTGCTACATGAATGAGAGAGAAAATAATCTCTCCAGGATTACCTGTCTGTACTTACATTGGAGAGTAACAAAAAAATGTCATGAATAAAGGCTTATTCCACGTGACAAAGGGGGTTATTTAAGCTAGTGCAGATTGATGTTGAGTAGACAAGTCTATGGAGGAGAAACCCATTTAGGAAACACTTTGTTGCGACTCAGGTCTCTTGGCCCCCCGCCCCCCCATTCCTATTGTCTGTTCCCTTTATTTTCCCCTGTTATAAAAAGTCAAAAATTCTGAACTGGCTCACAGGAATTGTGTGTGGAGTAGAGCAAACTGGATTAGCTGAGACACATCATTTAACTAAACCCCTCTGCTGCTGGAAATTCATTTAAACTGACAGTGTATTTATATTTAATCAAGAAAGAAAATAGTTTTATGGATTAAGGACAAACGTTACAGCATTTTTGACCTACATTAGCGGGTAAGAGCAAGCCTGCTAGAACAGGGTGGCTGTGTACAGTGTGCAGCAATCTTTACATAGAAGGAAAAAGCAAATAGCTCTTCAGCCTTTGCCTCCACTCCTTTACACCAGCCAGCAGTGTAAGAATATGGCCACGGGCCCAGGGCAGCTGCCGCACATAGGGGCAGTGGTGACTCCCAGTTGCCCCATCACTCTATTGTTGTTATGCCACCAGCAACAGCATCTCTGCTCCTGAAGGTAACTCGGTTAAACAGGGATCTGGGAGTTCGTTTATCTGGGTGTGATGATTTGGGGGCTGTGGTTTGCTTTGGCCTTGATGCATAATTCCAGTAACATGCAAAAGCCCCAGGCATGGATCAGCCTAGCCCCCACTGGGCTAGATCGGGGTGGGTAAAATACAGCCCATGGGCCAGATTTGACCCACCACCATGCAGGAGGTCTGGCTCTGCTTGTTAAACAACTGCTCCCACCCCAGCCTGGCCTGATCCACCCCAGCCCCAAGTCAGGGGGCACAAGCCACAAGAAGCCTCTGCCTGGCACAGCTCATGCATGGCCACCCCATGGCTGTTCCCAGACTTCCTGCCTGCAAATCTGGGAATTCAAGTAAGGGCCCCATCGGGATGGGGCCAAGGACTCCTGTTGGGGGAAAGGGGTTAGGAGCATGGGGAGCCATGTGCTATGGAGTCAGGCGGGGCTGGTACCACATGCTGCAGAAGCTGAGTGCTATGGGGCTGGGTCAGGCTGCCCCACATGCTGCCACCACGTGTGACCGGGGACTTGGGTGGGAGTGCAGGAGCTGTGTGCTGTGGAGCCAGGTGGGGCTGGCCCTGGCCCTGCACCCTGCCACTGGGACAGCTGGGAACTTCGGCTGGAGCACTATGGAGGCAGGCTGGGCTGTCCCTGCATGCTGTCGCCATGTGCACCCTGGGACTCAGGTGGGAGCACAGGAGCTGCATGTTATGGGCTGGGTGAGGCTGGCCCTGCACCCTGCCACCACATGTGGCAGGGGACTCAGGCAGAAGTGCTATTGGGCTGGGTGGGACTGGTCCCGCATGCTGCCACCACCTGCAGATCTGGCCCCTCGCTGCCACCACATGCAACTCCAGGGACTTGCACTCTCCAGGGAAGGTGAGGACCCCCCCACAAGCACATCCACACCCTCCCACTCCCCCACCCCACACTATAACCCTGAACACACCCACATTCTCCGACAGCCCCACACACTCCCACCCCCCACAATCCCCACATACCTACATCTTCCCACACACCCCACCTTTCACCATAACCTCATGTACCTCCACACCCACCCACAGCCCCCACACACACACACCCCAAGCACATACCCCACATCCACATGCCTTTCCCCACACACCCCACTCACCATACCCACACCCCACTACACACACCCACTCCCCAATCACCCCCACACATACATCCCTTTATGCCCCTCCCCCCAATATACAAATATAAGATGGTATTGTGAGCTATTATGCAAATGCCTCTGGATACTCGATACGAACACACACAAATCTGGACAAAAATATTTTTTAAAATAAAATTAACATAAAGTTATAATAGATGTTAGATTCTTTTTTTAAGCTTTTTTTTTTTTTTTTTTTTACAGTTTCAAGATAGTAACCCTGCCCCCCTCCCAAAAGGAGTACTTCCAGGGTAAGGGGAAGGACTTCTGGTGACAATGGTCAGGGGTTAAAGGTGGCATTTCTGGTCCCAAGATAGTGACCAGGAGGCAGGGCACCCATCAAGGGGCATGGCTACCCTTGTGGCCATTGACAGCTCACCAAAACTCATTTAGCAGCCTTCCAACCAAAATAACTGCCTGACCCTGGGCTAGATACTGTACAGACAAAGTTCTGCCCTCAGAGAGCTCACAGACAGCATATTGGGCAGGATACAATCGGTGGTGGGTGTCAGAAACAAATGGAATTGGGGGGCGGGTGAGCAGAAGAGAAGGGGATGGAGGAGCAGGTAACAATGCGGTAAACAGGGTTTGACAGAACAGGCACAGCATACCATTTGCCCAACTGCAAGTGCCACGTGGAACCAAGTCAGAAGCATGAGGCCCAAGGCAGGACTGGTACTACTTAGCACATCTTACAGCTAAGGAAACAGAGAACCAACAGAAGACATTGATTTGTGTGATGGGCAAACCATAGAATTGTGCCTTCATTACTTGTCTCTATTCTGCCTTCCCAGTTCATTATTGTCCTGCCCAGGTACAATGCCATCATCATTCTTATTGTTAAGGGACTAGAAGTCCTACTGTCTTTATAATCTATTGTATTTATTGCAATAGTCTTATTACAATAGAACAAGCAGCCAGAGTCGTGGACCAGGAATTCTGTCTTGTATCATTCACTACCATTAGGGTTGACTGGAATTACAGATGAAAAGCATAAGCCTGCCCTAGATTTTCTTTCTTTGTCCCTGCAAACAGTTTACAGTACTACATGAGCTGGATTCCCTTACTTTCCCATTCTGGATTGTTGAAGCACTGAGGTGATCACCCCATCTCTTGGGAAACAGTTCAATACTTGGAGGGACCTCACGGGCAGACAGTGTTCTCTTCCCTTGTGTACTTTTTCACTTAAAAACACAAGTTAACTTTTTTTCCTTTTAGGCCTTGCTTACATACAATTCCTTGCCCACCTTGTGGCCATATAAACTCATCCCTTCCTTTTGGTCTTTCATGAATAAGCCAGTTCCTGTAATGCCAGTTGGAATGGAGACAAACCCAGATGGCAGACGGGAGCGTTCATGAAATTGCACCTCACGTGGATCATAATGATTTGATTAATCTCTAACTGTTCAGCAACAGGCAGCCACATCCAACAACAATAATAAAGATCTGGTAGATGTTTCTTTATAAACCATAGCGACATGCGGGGGGGAGGGAGGGAATAGAGGGGAGAGAGGGGAAATGCCTCCCAAGATTAAAACTGTTTTTACAAAATCTTCCTCTAACTTAGAGATTGCACACACAAAATATGCAGCTCGTATCTCATGTGGAAAGGGAAGATCAACAGTTTTTAATGCTCTATTGCACTGGCAAATATTATTTGCAGTCTCTCTACATAGATGCCATAGGAGTTTTTAAATTTTTTGTACAGACCTCCCTATGCAGTCTCTCAAAATCAAGCAAGACTTTGTAAATTGGATTTAGCTTGTACAAATCTGATTTAGTAAATCTCCAGAATTAGTGCAATTCCAACATATTTTTCTAGCTGTCAGTGCTAAACAGCATTGCCTCCTCTACTTTGTTCCTTGCTTGCTGAAGTGACAGATACAATTATTGCTAGTATGAAGACTAACAAGAACATATCCTAAAATGATGAAAGAAGTAGTATCCCTCAATATGGAATTCCATCGATCAGTTGCCAGGTTTTCAAATCTAGATGGCATAGCCTGAAACAGCATCAGGGAATTCCAGTTTAGAGATTTGAAATCCCAGTCACAAAGCAACTCCCACCCCCCAAAGCTGCTGATTTACTTAGAGGCCGGCACAAGAAAGGCCATGCATCAAGCCCCGCAGTTTGGATACTTCAGTTACCTGTTCAAAAAAGCCTTGCCTGCCTTCTTCCCATTGGTTTTCATAATCTATAGTAGGCATCCACCATGACATCACCCTTACTGTTTTCCCCTTTCACCCTGGCCCAAAGGTTTTCAAAAGATTTACCTCCCGCTTCGTACCACGCTACAGAACAAGAGTATGTACCTTTAACATATAAAACAATGCTTTTCCCCCCTTTTCCCCACCTGTCCTTCCTGAGCAAGTTATACCCAGCTATGCCAATATTCCAATTATCAGAACAATCTTGAATTGTTTCAGACCTCTCTGTTCATTTCCTTTGGTCCTAGGTTTTCAATGGCAGAATGACACCTGAAGTGCACTTTTCCATATTTATAAGGTGGGCTTATCTAATGAACAAATACACATTTTCTGGTTTACCCAGTCCTTTCAGTTGTTTTCCCCTAATCTCTGCTCAACAATGTGTCCACAGCATTTTCAAGGATTAAATCAGTCTCTTTCAACAATTGTGTGCATGATGAGTTTGTGTATGATGAGTTTGAGAATGTGTGTATGATGCAATAACATGCACAGTGATCTTTAATGAAAGATGCACACATTTCCACAAATAGACATGTTTTGGCTGCCAATTTTAATTGTCTATATTTTCCCTGTCTTGTGGGGAAAAAATTACACCTCTCATATATAACTTTTTCCCCTGTACACAGTAGACCTGAGATCTTCTGTTATGTATATTTGCTTTATCTGCTGCATTGAAAAGAATCAAATACCTCTAGTGCTTCCTCACTACTTGCTACAAGAAGAACTAATGCCGTTTGTCTCTTTTGCCTTTGCCACTCTCATAGTTTCAAAGTTTCATAGTTTCTAGGGTTGGAAGGGACCTGAGCAGATCATCTAGTCCAACCCCCTGCCATGGCAGGAAAGATGTTCATCTAACCTCCTCTTAAACACCCCCAGGGTAGAAACCTGCACCACTTCTCTTGGAAGCTGGTTCCAGACCCTAGCCGCCCTGGCTGTGAAGTAGTGCCTCCTGATATCTAACCTAAACCTACCCTCTGCCAGCTTGTGACCGTTATTCCTGGTCACTCCTGGCGGTGC
>NW_017728949.1:19050936-19079962 GCF_001723895.1 Crocodylus porosus | reverse complement strand
CTAAAATCTAGGGCCGCTGCCTTACTGCATGCCTTTGCCACCTTGCGCTGGATGGTGAATTCCAGCAGGCGATGATCGCTGTCGCCCAGGTGGTCGAGCAATGCAATACAATTTGAATGTTGGCTTCTACTTGTTTCCATTTTCTGCTGCATTTCTTTGAAATACCACCTTGCCTGGAGGCTTTGGTTGATCCATTTCCCCAGGCTTGTGTGCAGTACCTTCACTTTCTATTCTGATGCCTGCTATGTAAGATATGCAATACATTCACCTGACTAAATGCTACCACTTTTAATTGACATTAGACACTTTACTAACTTGTAACCTGAATTGTTTACATGCATAGAAAGCCTCGCTTCCATGGCTCCTTACCTCCTTCATCTCTGCTTTACCTCATTCTCTTCATCTTTCCTCCCATAGAACACACACTAGTAAGTTTGTTTCCCTCTCCAAAATTACTAATCCCATTACAACTAAAAGCTACACATGAGCAGATCTAGGACTTTGAAAAAGAGGGGTGGAGATGGTGTGGTGCATCATTACATACAATACAATACATATTTTTTCCATGTAAAAAGAACCTAGAAGCTTTACTGATATGTTAGGCACCTACAGCTATATTATTCAGTTTAAGATTGAAGCAAAAACAAATATCACTTTATTGGAATGTGCTTTAATTTGCTATATCATACCTGTTGTATTAAAAAAAAACACAACCCAAAACAAACCAGGTGAAAATAAGCAAAAAATGCTATTTCTTTAGTTGTATGGTCTTTACAATTAAACATGCATCTCTTTCAGGTTCATAAAACCAAATCAAGCCTTCCTGAGAGTCTTGACATCCAATACTCCACCAAAAATTATTTCCACACCTTAGTTAGTAGTGTTCACCTCAGTTAATGTTTTTAGCTACAGTTAAAAACAGACTTCAGGGCTGTGAATTATCAGGAGGAACTGAGAGACAACAGGATTGCAGAAGAAAGAACAGCTTGATTAGGGGACTGTTAATAGTTCTGTTAACACCTGTTGAATGAAGAATTTAGAAGGAATCAGGTAGATTATAAAGAGCCATGAAATCAAGTGATTCTTCCACTGCTGCTGCCACTGCCAGGCAGTTTGTCTTAAACTTTGGGTGGAGCAGGAATCAGGGGAGGGTACAACTGTACGACTACACCCCCCACCCCCGGACCTATATTAATCCCAGGTTATGTTGAAGCACGAGGCCCATTCTTCAGTAAGCTCTTGTGGTCTGTTCTGGCTCTGGGCTGGTCCTAGCTTCATGGCTAGTATAACTTTGTCCTACCATTCGTCTGGTTTCTAGTGTGCCTGTGTCCACCAGAGCTATGTTGCTAAAGTATACTGTTCTGCCTGCTTCTGTACACTGTGCAGCAGGGGAGGGTGCTATGGGAAAACTAAGTTTCTGAGCTATTGCCAGTAGCACAGAGAATGAAATGCGTTAACCTCTATCTTCACATGCTCATGCAATCCTGTAGCTTTTGGCCCTTGCATTGCAATTTTCCATGAATAAGTCTCTGCCTAAATCTGTTCTGGAAGTATTAAGCACATATGCTCAGTAGTTTCTGGAGTCAGGAGAACTAAAAAACAAAAACACGTGTTTTAGGCTTTCACAGATTCCAAGCATGCTGCTTTAGAAACATGGAGGACAAAAGCAGTGGGCATTTGAAACTGACCCTTAGCAGGCAGAATCTAGTCCTTGCAGAAGACTGGCCCATCTGTTTGAACAGGACTTAATCAAGTTATGAATATCTGAAATTAATGAATGAAGCATTTACAGAACTAAATGTCAGTAGCTCACATGAATGCTAATATAGCTGCTCTGGGTGTCTGGGTAATCAGCTGCTACCCACTAGCTACTTCAAAGATGCAGAAGGCTGCTGGCAAAGCTATCAGAATTTATCAGCACCTCAAGCTGATGGCACCAGGTACCTTATGTTTAATTTTCTATTTAAAAAAAAATCTAAAGCATTTTTTATATTTTTATTGGGCATTTTTAAAGATCAGGCTCTGAGTCAGGTAAATGAGTGCACTTTCCCATAGACCCAGGTTATTATGATGGGTTATGAAAACAATAATCTTCTTGGGGCTGTAATTTTATGCAGTAATATGGAGACAGTGGGCTGGACGGACAGCATGTTTTGTGTGATGAGAACTGAACAAGTGTCTAAAAAGTTATATAGTGTATATACCGATTATGCTTGGTGTCCTGGGCCTTGTCCAGCTCTGAACAAGTATTCACAAGGACAGCAAAAACATCCCTCTAGTGTAACTCCAGGACTATCCCTCTGCCAAACTTCAACTCTCATGCATCTAACTCTCAAATCACTAGAGCTGTTCAAACAATAATAGGACTTTTTTTTTTTCCAACAATAGCAAAAAAATCCATTTTTCACTGACCTCATTCTCAGCGTTGGTTGCAGGGGTTTTGCTCAGACTTCAAAAAAATTCAACCTTAGGCAGGGAATAGACACAAGGAATGTCAGCCTAGCTTCGGCAAAGTTAAAATCAGCTGAAACTAGGTCATAATAAGACTTTACATATACTATAGGCACCAATGACAAAATCTGTGTGTATGCATATAGGGTAAGTGTAGGTCAAAGCCATTTTGACATTTGTTTGTCTATTGCATATAGTTTGTAATCAGTTTTTAGTTTCTATTACATTGGAACTAATCAGGGGAGATTTTGAAGGCTTGCATCATCAGGCCCAAAATAATAAAATGAATGCCCAAGCAAAACATGGAACAGACTTAAATGATATAAAATTGCTAGCTGTGGATAAACCTTACACATCCTGATGAGCTGATCAGTATTCTATGATCATGGGCTGACAGCTGACCCGGAAGAGGGTCCCTTGGGAGATTTCCAGCCCGGCTGATTCAGGCTGAAGCAAGAATAGTTTCTTGATGCCAAGAGTCATCTTCTCGGGCAGACCCCCTGGGCTGGTCCTAGCTCCATTGGCATCAATGGAGCACTGATTTACACTAGCTGAGGACAGCCCCACACATGTGAGAGATGGAGGCAGATGTAGAAGGTAAGCAAGCCAAATGGTTTCTGAATCTCCAATAAATTTGGCTTGGTTCTTTTTTTTTCTGAACCAGTTTGTCCCCACTACTACACATGAAACCAACAAGAATTTTGGAGTTCTTTACATTCCTGAAAAAGGAGAATTCCTGTGTTTTATAGCAGCACCGTATGTCTTTGGCTCAAACTTCCATCAGGCTTCCAGAAACTCAATGTTGTTGCCCATTACACGCATCCAGGGATGAACAGGAAGCTAGTGTTTAATATATAATACAGGAGTGTGTTACTGAAGAGCTTTGGCAAACACCCGGGACATTGAACCACATTGGATCTTTCAAAAAGCCCTTAATGGAAACAGGAGATTTAATTTGTCACAGGCAGTTTCTTGCAGTATCCAGCGTTCATTAGCTAGCTAATGTGGCAGTGAGAAGTAATGGACTGACCCACCTGAAAACAGATGGCATTTTGATACTCTAGCAGAAATGTGTAATGACAGGGTTGTCTGTAGAAGTATGCTTTCCAGCTAGTGTTTTTTTCAAGAACTAGCAGACAGGTGACTGAGTTTACTCATTTGTTTCAATGAACTTCTGAAAGACATGGACTTTTATTATCTTTTAACGCAACTCTTTCTTCTACCACTTTGATGGCCTTGGCAGATTCAACTGCTTTGCATTAGTGAGACACTGGTGTGAGCAATTGCTTAGCAATGCCCTTCTGAACAAAAACAGTGGCTTGTGACTCACTTATACTTTAACATTGCTTGCAGCATCCCAGGGCCAGCCCATTAGCTGTTCTGCAAATTTGGAATCAAACCTCTGCTCCTGATACGGCAAGAGTGTATCAACACAACATTACATACAATACCTCCAAATGAATCAGCAGTTTCTCATAAAAACCTCTTGTGCTGGAAAAATTTCTGACTGGCTCCAGCATTAACACTTCAGCTGTAACCACAGCCCCTTGGACACAGCCCTACCCACCCCTCACCCCCCTGGCCTGCTCCTCTTTTGTCTTACTCATGAAATAATTGAAAAAAATACATTGTTTCACATAGGGTTGTTATTTAACCACAATCACTTCCCATACAAGGGGAGGACTTATTTTTCGGTGCCTGGGATTTCCTTAGTGCCACGTGTTTGATATAAGGTCCATTTACTATATTTCATTTGCTCAGGTTTTCTGCAGCCACTTCACATATAACGGTGAACAGCCATGAGGTAAAACCCTTTTGTTATACATCTAGGCTGGATTGGAGCTAGTGGCTCATATGGAAAGGAATCGCTCTTCACCACCTCCAAGTCTCCTGAGCAGTGTCTGGGTTCTTTCCCGATACCTCCCATGGAAGTGGCCATTGGCAACTCCTTTTTTACAAACACGTTTAATCCAAATAACATTAACATTCATCTCTGCACCACTAAGTATATACATCAAGAAACTGAATTTGATGCTCGTGAAGATACTAAGGCCTACGTGGTCTAGGGTCAGCTCCTGCCAAGTCTGTGATCCCAGGTCCTCTGGAGAGGAGCAGCAGCAAAAGCTGTATGGCTAAGGGGGAGTGTGTAAGCATGGGCTGCTAGGTGAAGGAAGGCACCTCTGTATTATTGTGTTCATGTGCCAAGGCCTGAGGAGCTCTGCAGTGCAGCTGGTGACAGGAATCCTTTCAGAGATCTGGAGATTCAGTTCAGATTAGCATCTCAAAGTGCCCTCAGGCTCCTCATTTTGCCAGGGTAGTTTTTCTCTTGGGCTGCTCCACCACAGTCAATTCTGTCATACAGGAAAAGCTGATTGTATTTTTGTGTCCTTTCTCTCCCCCCACCCCCCCAAAAAAAGCCTGTTCAGCGTGGGTGAGTTCCAGTTTCCCAGCCCCAGCAGCATAACGCTTACCTGCAACTAATGTAAAGAAGCTGATGGAAACCAATTCCGTTCTCTGTGCTTCTCTCCACATCCCATTACTTAGCACGGGGTACTTGGAAAGGTGCTAGGGGGTACGTGCTGGTGGGCAGGGATGGAGCACCGCCACCCACCACCCCACGCTGCCATCTCCCAAGAGAAGGACCAGGGGGGACAAGGGCAGCAGCTACCCTCTGCAGGCCACACAGGCTCCAAACACTGGAGAACTTGAACTAAAAAGCTAACCAGTTAGGTTTCCGATGTCTCAGGAGTGTGCTCTGACCACCACACTGCAGGGTATTCTGGCACACCCCTTGTTATTAGAGTCGTTTTACTTTCTAAAACCAATGAAATAGCTACTGGAACAAGGACATGGCCAGAGGGGTAACAAGTGGACCAATCTATCCGTTCTTAAGGATTTCTGCCTCCCCAGTGTCATTCAGCAATGATCTGTCTGGGCCCTACCTTACTGGAATTCTTGCATGAGGGCCTGTCTATCAAAGACTGTGATCTTTTTGGGGTGGGGACTACATCTGTATAAATGGCCAGTGTGCTCTGCTCACTGTCTGTCCATAGCTGGCTGTTGCTATGTCTGACCACTGAAAGCTTCTCATTTATTTTGGAAACAAAGCGTATCCTGAAATGGTCACTGTGGGCTAAGTGGTTACCATTAGGTTAGGTTACCATTTCTATCTACTTTAAAAGGTGGGGGGAGCTGCCACTTGAAAGTTCACACCAGCTGTTGCAGCCCAGCTATGAGGCCTGCATGGTCCTCTAGCAATGCAAGTTAGCTAAACTGCTGTACTTTTAACCCTGAATAAAACTGGGTTGAGGCTGCAATGGTTATGTTAACAACTGATAGAATTGTTACATCAGTCCGATCTGTACTCAGAGTCTTACCTCCAGGAGTCTTATCTTACATCCATTGGCCATGCTTTGTCAGGGAAGCACCCAAGTGCCTAATACCAGGACAGCAGTGAAACTCAGATGGAGATAAATACACCCCTGCAATACTAAGTAAAGTGAATTCCCTAAGAAAGGCAGAGCTTAAGACCCTTCACATTTCTCAGTATTCCTATGGACTAGTTCTAGGCAATGCAGCGTTCAACAGTTTGTGGATCCCATTCTAAAGCACCTACCTCTCCCCTTGCCATTGTACTAGTGGGGGCCCCGTGTTGTGGTAAGTGCCTAACTCCAGGCTGTGGATACCAAGAACCAGTAACAAGCCTGAACATTAGATGCCATAGTGCTCAGACTAAGCCTTTTTGTGGGACTCACTTTGTGTTCATAACCTCTCCCTTTAGTTTTCCATCCACACCAAATAACTAATAGAGATTTTCATTCTGTGTTTGCCCAGTTTCAGGCATTTAGCTGGCAGTGCTTTCTGGGACAAGTGGCACTAGACAGCTGTCATTCAGGGTGTCAGAAAGGATTCAAATGTAATTTATTTAGCAAGTGGAGCAGACAAGAGGAGAGAGAGGCAAAGAAATGAGCCATTTCAGACAAGTTCAGGCTGCAGGTATTAGGTAAAGGAGGTGGGGAGGAGAAGGGAGTGGTTTTCCTCTTTGAAAGAAAGGACTCTGGCTGCCTGAATGAGACTTGCACCTGGTCCATGGTATGCAATTCTGAATCAGGCTAGCTTATATGAAACCTAATGGCTGGATGATTATGGAGCTACAAGACAGCACTGAGATGGCAAGGAAAGGTCAGGGTTAGGAATCAGGTCAGTGCTTTATCTTTCCTTTCTTTTATTCAAAGTAATAATACCCATAGGCATCTGCATAAATATGTCCCCAAACACCCCCCAGAAATATGTACCCAGACAGCACCTCATAAAAGCACACACAGAAACATATCCAGAAGTATATATCCTCCGCACCCACACACTTGCACATATGCATATACACAAAAACACATACCTTAAAACATATCCACACAGAAGCACACAAAATACATGTTCTTATAGTTACACCCACATATTCGAAACCGCCCCAAAAGTTGGGCTAGATTCAGTAGGAGTCAATCTTTTTGGCAGACAAGCCATAAATTAAGCCCTGTTCCCTCCTCGAGTGCTACTGTGACCCCTTTCCCCTGCCCAAGATGCTGCTCTGCTTTCCCCTGCCTGCCCTGTGCTCCCTGTCTGATCTTTTGCCCTGCTCTATCTGCCACTGTGCTGCCTGCTCCATCCTTGATCTGTGTGCCACCCATACAGGCTGTCTGTGCTCCTTCTGCCGCAGGTTGGCCAACCCTGGACTAGATAACTCTTTAGGTTCCTCCAACCCTATGATTCTATCAACACACTGATATCAACACGTACACCTCAAGACTCACTCATACACACAAGCAGGGAATATATACTGGTTTGGAGGAAGCCAATACTTGCAAATACTGGAGAACTTGGACTAGGAGCTAACTCCAGCTGGTGAGCCCAAACCATCATGCCTCATCCCTTTCTGTGATGCAGACCAAATTCACAGGTGGTGTTCTGGCCCTTGGTGAAAGGAAACAGCACTGTGAAAGCCAGGAGAGGTAGGTGAGTCTACCCCTTTGCCCCACCAGGTTATTGTAAATAAGGTGCAGGATAGATACAGCCCTCCTAAAGTACACTAAAAAGTCAGGCCCTGCAGTGCCCTGACATGGTGTGATCAAAAGAGACCCAACATGAGGGTCTGAGTAGAAGAGGAATGATTTAGTCAGGGTATTAGGGGGCTTTTTTAATTAACAACTTCAAAGGTTAGAAAAATGTGCTCATCAGCACACAAAGTGAGAGCAGTATTGCACGCTACATTTAGTATGTTTTAAATGCACTAAAAATGCAAGTGACTGTTCATTCAAGTAGGAAAATACATGCTAAGTATGCTCAGATCATAGCAGGCCTTTTCATGTGAGGAGTATCTCCAGATACTACTAAGTAACATGTTCAGCCATGAATGGAGTGCCCCAGAGACATAATATAAATGATCTGTGGTCCTCTATAATCCCAGGATGCACTGCTCCCATCCCAGCCACTCCCACTTGATGGCCCAGTCCATCCACCTGCCAAAGCTCTACTGCCTGATGGGGTGGTACTAGTCCCAATGTGTCACCCCAACCTGCACCTAGGGGTGTGACTGGCCTGTATGGCACCACCCTGAGCACCCACTGAGACCTTTGCAATTGGTGGGGAGGAAAGAACCATTGCCAGCACCATCCAGGGCACAAAAGCCAGCTGACAACAAGGGTAGTAAAGCCACTGCAGCTTCAATCCTGTTTCAGAATGCACTGAGTTCAAGATAAATATCCAGGGACCTCCAGCATATCTTTAGGTGCAAAGATGCACTCCACCACTAGCTCAGCTGGCAAGGAAGAACTCCTTTTTGGGGTTCAGCTGGTCAGGGTGTGGCTTCACGAGTCAAGGAAGCAGCAAATATACTGGGTCCCTGATGATCAGTGGGGAAAAAAATCAATGGACAGTCAGTCCACCCAAATACATAGTGCGAGCACTGGGGGCAAACCTGTCCCCTGCTCCATCATCTTCAGGAAACTGGAGTTCCTGAATATGCATGTCATGTACCTGACCTGACCACCCAACACTGATATTAGTGAAGCCCCGGAGTGGTCCACAACTGCTTGGAGTGTAACTAAAAATAATCCTTTATGGTTTATGTAATCTGAGGCACAGTGAGGAGCACAGAATGGTATGTGGGTCCCCTCAAAGACCTCCATGCACTTTGGGAAGCTCATTTGTTTGAACTGAGTGATTACCTCCTGTGGGTCCCTGAGGTGGATGACCCAAAGCCCCACTGCCATCATTGCCATGCCCACCCCAAGCTGAACTGGTTGGCAATGGCATGGAGGCTTCTGGTGTTTGCCAGCTTCCAAATCACCAGGGCCACCCACATGTTTCTCAATGGACATGGGGTTGCAAAGCCCAATGTCATTATGCTATAGCAGAGGGGCCAGCTTGGTGCAAAGGTCCATGAATGTGCCACAGGACTTCTTGTAGTTCCAGCACCACTGCTCATCTTCCCAGGTTCTGAGCACAAGCTGCTCCCACCAGTCTGAGTTCACTAGTAGTGCCCAGCAGTGGCAAGGTGGCATCCAATACCAAGACTGCAGTGCCATCATGTCATACCTCCTGCAAATGAGCCAGCAGGGTGCCCAAAGCACAATAACAGTCCTCAAAGTAGCACCACACATGGGCCAGGAGCTTGCAGTGCCAAAGCATGGAGTGCCTGTGGCTTACAGTGGTCAGCACAAGGATTTGCTTGGTTCCACCACTTGCCATCTCCAGAAAGCTGCTGTAGATCTGATCCTAGCTGGGGCAGTCAGTCAAGGAGGGATTGGAGATGCCATGCCTGGCTATGCCTGGCATGGAATTTACATGCTCAGTAAGACAGTCGGCCAGTCAGTGCTTCCCCCTGCACTCAGCCATTTTCGGCCACTGTAAGAAATATACAAAAAGGGCACTCCAGCAAAGCATGCTGGGATGCCTGCTTACCAGCCCTCTAGTAATGGAACGTGAGCTCTACACAGTAGAGCATTATCATGAGACTACTCAGAACCCAGCTGAACTTTAATACCACATACTATTCCAGGGATCTAATGCACACTGAGTGTCCCAAGCCACAAGGCCTTCAGTCTCTGGAGTGCCCAGCTGGAAAGCCACACGAGTTAAGAACTCAGTCTGCCAAGCCCATTAAAAGTTTCTCCACAAGCTTAACTATTAGCAACAAGCAACGAAACCTGGCGGGGGAGGGGGGATGTAACAGGGCAAATTATATTTGTTTCCTGAGCTCCAAGTGGCCTGGTACCAAGGAGCAGGCTGAGCATGCAGCCAAACAGTCTTGCAAGCTCCGCAGTCACTTTGTCCTGTTTTTGAGAAGATGCATGGACCAATCTCTTCAGGAAATAGGAAGGAAGATTACTACCAAAGGCTGTGATTCAAGGTTTCCAGCCTTTCTGCTTGCTGCAAATTATATGCAGGAATGAGAAATGACAAGGGCAGAATGAAAAGCAAGAATAGGATATGAGCTTCTTAGAAGTCTGACACACAAAGGAGCTAGACAGATGCAATTAAGGGTGCTTGCTATTCCTTGGACCATACCACCCACAGTGGTTCCTTGGAGTGAACTCCCACTGGAACTTCATGTCCCTTTGTGTTTCAGGTTAAAAATGTGGATGCAGTAGAGTACTACACCAATGTCACAAGTACTAGAACTGGACAATGAGGCAAAAGGATTATGTTTCCGCTCAGCCTGGACTCAGAAGCTGTTGTCCCCTCTGCCTCTTCTTGCTGAGATCCAAGGCATAGAGCAACAAAGGCACCAGAATCCCAATGCCAGATAATGTGAAGTGAAGCGGGGGGTGCAGGACAAAAGCCATGTTGAGGGGGGTCACAGATTGGGCAAGAAAGCAAGTCAGGAAGGAGAAAGTAAGGAGAACTCTGAAATGTCAGGAGAAGGGCCTGTTGTCTGAGAGCTCCAAGAGAAGTGGCAAAAAGTATGCTGGTCTCTTGACAAGTTGGTATATAGTTTGTAGTAAATGGAGCTGAAGGAAACAGTCTCTGCATAGACTGTTGCAGTTAGGTTGCAGTAGATAGTGTGGTGTCACTAGTCCTGAGCAAACCAATCTTTTCCCCTTGCCTATATACAGGGTAGCATGTTTTAACTCCAGTCAGGGTCAGTCTCCTGGTGAAGCTACTCCCAAACAGGACACAGGAAACTGAATGTCTCCCCATGCAGAGTTTTCAGTATATTCCTCATTGTGAAGAGGACAGTGAGTAATGAAGTGAGCACACCATAGAAGAACAGACAATACAGAGATCCAGGCCCAAGCTAGCCCATCTCACCAAGTCTGTGCAAATCTTCCACAGGCTTTGGGATCCCACAGGGTCCTTTCCAATCCTGCAATTCTGTGATAGTTTCTGCTGAGGCCAGGGCCATCCACTTCATTTCAGGGCATCCTCTGTCACTGTCCTAGGCAGGTGCTCGATAACGTGATAGCTCTATAGTGCCTTTTGCTCCCCTTTCCTTGCCCCCCTGCTCTCCCTTCTGACTCATTGATCTCAGGAGTAGATCCAGAGGGAGGAGGGGAGGGCAGTGGCATGGCTGCACCCCTCTTTCAGACCATGCTGCGGGAGCAGCAGCCAGGGACATTTTTGTTCCCTAAGCCGGTAAGAATGCTGCTCCGCAGCAACTCCCCTCCCTTCCCATCTCCCTGCTCCCCCACCTGCCACTGCCATAGTCTCTGGATAACCTGGGAGCGGTAGGGAGCAGCAGTGGTGACACTGGCAGCAGAGAGCATGGAGGGAAGGGTGCTAGGAGTATTGGGGGTGGAATTCTTACCTGCTTCAGGGACTTAAAAAAAATCCCTGGCTGCTGCTCCCGCAGCATGGTCTGAAAGAGGGGTGCAGCCATGCCACTGCCCCCCTCCTGTGGTGGGGTCTGCATGTCCTAGTGGGGTCAGGGGAACCTGAGAGTGGGGGTACAACCACTTCTGCAGCTCCAGTCACTGTTCTTGCATCCCTCGTTACAAAATCTTGGATCCTTCCATAACTGGTGTCATGGCTTCCCTTGCAGGGACAAAAGTAAGAGCTTTTATGTACCATTTACGTTACGTGCTGTTACGTGCTGCCCCAAAGGTCAGCCTCAGCCATGTGAAACCCAGGCCACACCCAGCAGGAAGAGGGCTGCTGCAGCATGCACCCCAAAGCTAACACAACTAACGGAGGAAAGGCACTGTGGTCCAGTCAAGTCAATAGCAAAACTCCCACCAACTTCAGTGGGCTGTGGTTGTAAACTGGCCAGCTTAGTGTGTTTGCCCTTCTATCATTTCTAGCCTGAGAAGATCTGGACTTACAAGATGTAAAAGGAGCTGCCTATTCAGATGGGCATTGGAAATGCATTTTCCTGCAGGTCCAGAAGTAGCAGTATTTTTTCCAAACTTCAGTTGCAGCAAGGAATAAATTGTTGGAAGGAGCAGATTTGGTTCAAAAGTTCCTTTAAACATCCCTTATTTTTCAGGTCAAAGCAGCACTGCAAACCCTTCATTCTCTGGAGTCACAGGATGGGGAAGAATGATTTCTCATGTATTTTTAGCAACACTTAAGGTGACCTTTCATGCAGTGCTGGTGCAGTGCTTTGAATCTTTGTGTTTCCCCATCTCATTTCACAATATCTCCCCCCAGGGGTGAGTTGTTCTATCCGCAGCATTTGAGCAAGGGAGATGCTTAGTGCAACATAAATCATAGCTACACTTCATTTCTTAGGCAACATAACTTTGCTTTAAAAAAAACAAAAAAAAACAAGTGTGTGTACATGCATGGCAATCCCTGTATGTTTGTGTGCATGTGTGTGTATGTTCAACTTTCTTTTTAAAGCAGCTTAAGACTTCCAGTTCCCTCCTGAAGGATGCAGTCTTAACACTTCTCACATGAGCACTGTTCTATGTAGTGTAATAATACAGAAATGGCCAAATTATACCAGAGATGGAGGCTAGTTAATAAGCCAAAGCAAATGAATGCTGCTCTTTTTAGTGCTTGACTGGTGACTGAGAAATTCATTTTCTTTGCCACCTTTTCTCTGGAGCTAATTTTGTGCCATTCCTTAGGGGCTCCATTCCAAGTGCTGCGTGGGTGTGGGCTGAATTCTTACTCTCCTTTTAAATTGCAGCAAAGGGAGTTTGGGTTAGATATTAGGAAAAACTCACCAGGAGGGCAGTAAAAGCGGTGGAACAGGCTACCCAGAGAGGTTGTGGAATCCCTGTCTTAGAGGTTTTTAAGACCCAGGTTAAAGCCATGGCTGGGATGATCTAGTTGGAGATGGTCCTGCTTTGAGCAGGGGGCTGGACTAGATGACTTCTTGAAGTCCTTTCCATCCCTAATTTTCTATGATTCTGAATCCTAAAACCAAGTAGGATGTATTCAGTGTCATGTCTTTTAACCTGGAGGAAATACTTGACCTAGATTTGAGATCTCCCAGACTGTATGTGTGGGTAAAGGGAGTCAAATCCAGCTGGGCCAAAGCAATTATAAATGCTGTAACCATTTCCCTTGAAGTAAAAGGAGGTGCATCAGCATGTTACATTCCTGATCTATGCAAAACTCCAGTTTGTTTCCCAACTACCTTTACAAATTAAACAGTTTTCAAACACTTCTAAACAAGTAAGGCAGTATATTAGGTGGAAAGTGATGTAAGGGCAGCTCTTTTCCCTACCATCAGAGGAGTACATCAGTGGTAGTCAACCTGTCCTGGCTGTGGGGCAGAATGACCCAGGCCAAGTCAGAAGTGGGTGAGCAGGTACTAGGACCTGGCCTCCGCCAGTGCTTGTCCGCACAGTGGCACAGGGCAGGCACCCGAAGCCAAAGTCCCCTCCCACCAAATGTTGCCAAAGTCCCACATCTGTGGGCCAGTTCCATTGGTTGGATTTGGCCCATGAGCTGTACGTTGCCAACCTCTGGAGTATACAGTTTCACTCTATGACAATACTTGGCATTTGGTGTATCATTTTAAGTGGGCACATCAGTTTGGTCAAAGAATACCTTGTTATCCTTGACAGTTCACAAGAGCCAAGCTTTTTCCTTGCTTTTAAAAGAACAGTACCAAATCACTTGTGAAAGGCAGTAATGCACAAACACTGGAAAGTAAACAAAGGCTATCGTAGAAAATAAATCAAGACAAAAGTCAGACCCAAATTTAGCATTCAAGGAAGATTAGCATGGGGATCAAGTGAGTGGGTCCCAAACTGAGACTTTAATCCTGCAAACTTGTCCATGAGTTTCTCGAAGCACACAACAGTCCCAAATGGGGCCAGAAGTTAAGTCCATATGCACATATGTGGAGTAGGCCATAGCCAGTTCATTTGACAGAGCACATCTCATTCACGTACATAGTACCAGTGATGCTCCCAGTCCTGCTCCAGTGATCAATATTGTGATATTAGTGCTATGGTACTGGAGGGAGGCTGAGCTAATCTGAAAGTCCAACTCATGCCTGGCCACGTGCTTGTCCTCAGTACTGTCTCTGCACTTTTTGGAGCAGAGATGGGCCACAGAAGCAGGAGGGCTGTTCTCTATCCAGCCTGAGTGTTGGAACATGGCATATGACTGGTCTCATTTTGAGATAGCACATCTTTCATATCTAAAAAGTAGCAACATGGTAGCTCTCTTGTTCCTGTATGAGCCATCTCCATTTGGGCTCTGTGGTACTACTATTAAGAAGGACTTATGAGTCACAGTGCTCAATGCATTCTTTGAGGAACTGCCAGTAGTGGAGCATAATCTCAAACCACTATTCCCTAGTCAGGATAGACATAAGAGGTTTCCTGTCACATTTCCCCTAGACATCCCTGTAAGGCAAGCTATGACTAAGGATGTCAGAGGATTGCAGGGTGGGGGGGAAACCCAAACAAACACAACTGGAAGGGACAATAAGAGGCCATTAAGAGGCCCCTGATGTCAGTGAGACCACTGGGAAGGAGGGTGCACTGGGTTCTGCCCCTAATTTTGTCTCTATATTTTATCTGTGTAACAGGGTGGTCTCCTCATCAGGTCTCTGCCAGCCACCCTGCTCCTGGGGTAGCCACCTGCTTTGCCCATCTGCCATGCCTTGATGGAAAAATATGAGAGTTGTTACTAAGGCAGGAGGCTACCCACTACTCACCCTGCTGACAAGGGCCTAATACTCGCTCCAATCTTCCTTCCATGGGTCCCATGCCTTGCCGGTGTTACTCTGGTGTTACTTCTCCAGCCTATGACCGGAGCAAACTGGGCACACAGTTGTAGCTCTTTTCTACAGCTCCGGAGGGCCACTCACATGCCACCCCTCTCACCAGGGTCCCACTCGCTCCACTGGCTCTCACCCAGCCTCTTTCATACCGCTCTCTCTCTCAGGGCCACACTCATCCCCCCAGCCTCACCCAGCTTCAGGCCTAGCTCTCCTTACCTTGGTCAGCCCCAGTGCAGTCTGCTGGGCATCTCCCACTCCCTCACCTGAGCGTTGACTGAGCGATTGTACAACTGCAGGCCTATTTTGCTCCTGACCCCCTTGCTGGGCCACCTCATTCATCCCCAGTCATGGGGCTGCTCTGTTCATTGCCCCTCACAGGGTCTCACTACTCGTCATCCCCAGGCTTTCTGTTGCTCCCTGGGCACAGCCTCACCTCCCTCCTCTGACCTGAGCTCTGCCTCAGAGATCCTTAATGAGCCCTCAGCTCCCCCTGCTCGTTAGTACACCACCAGGGATGTGGGGGTGGGGTTAAGACACCCTGACCCACCCTTCACCTCACACCACTAGGAGCCCCACCAGACCACACTTCCCCAAGCAGAGTGCAGTTTACATCTTACTCAGGACAAGGGGTCACTTCCATCCTATAGCCCCTGCCCTTACCTCTGGACTCAGCCTGATGTTACCTCCCTCCTCCTACAGCAAACTGCAGCACATCTTATATCCCTGGGTCCAAAAAGGCTGCCCTCATCAGGCACCTAGCTGCTGCCTGTTTTCTGCCCTTAAAGTGACAGGCACCAAAGGTGCACTGCCACAATCTGATTAAGTTTTCATGGAAAATGCAGAAATCCCATTAGACAAAGGAGCCATAACAGAGACCACCTTCCTTTCCAGGGCTCACCTCATGGAGCTGCAGAACCAGGTTCCCTCTGGCCCCACAGATCTTCCCTTCTTGAGGAACAGTGGAAAATGCCCTTGCCCCTGCTTATCCCACAGCCTGATGGTTGGGGCACTGTCCTGGAAAGTAGGAGAGGTGGTTTCAAACTCCTTCTTGCTGAGGACAGCAGAGAACTTTTTGCCTCTCACTTTCTGGGCAAGTGTTGCTAGCACCCCCTTCACTAGTCTTGGTTTTTCTAGGATTTAAATGGGATTATGAACTTTCCTGTGCAAAAGAGGATCTTACCATAAGTGTCCAGAACAGATCCCCTGTGAACTTGCTTGGCACGATAATTGAATTGTGCAGGGGGAAGTAGGATCTAAAATCTAAGTGATCTTACATGGCTAGCCTTAGCTGACTAAACGGTGCTTACCTGTCTAATGGAAGAACAGGCTTTGGGCTTAGGATCTAATGAATTTCAACAATCATTTCTAGCTGTGGTATGCCAATGGAAAGTAATTCCATGGGGGCACGTGCAGATTGAGCTTCTCCCTCAATTCTCTCTAGTAAATTCCTGTATAATGAGGTTCTGAAATTCTCTGCTTGGCATCAGCCCGTGTCTTTGCACAGCAGTGTTTGAAATAATCAAGGATTATACAAAGCCTCTGTGAGTAGCATGGACGTTTCAAGTTGCAATGCAAGGTCTTTAAAACATCCTGTCATATGTGGAAAATTTCAGTATGACCACAGGGACTGAAATTTGCAACTATATTTCTCTTTTTTTCTCCCAAAATACAATTTTAAGCAATCCAGAAAGGAAGATAAGGACACTGAGGACCATGTTAGATAAAGGGTATGGCGAATAGTAAGAGGAAAAACTAAAATCAGATATATATGGGTGGATTCTCTCAGCCCAGTCTTTTATGGACCCATGGCCACATCATTAAAATGCCATCTTGTTAGAAGCCTAAGGATTGGGGACCAGAACTGAACAAACATTATGCATGAACTTTGATGAGAATGATATGGCAAAAATCAAAAGGCACTAGATACTGAAGTGCAAAGCTAAGCACGATGGAGCACAATTCATTGCACATATGAATGCAATGTGTGACTGACCCCTATGGTCATTCGACTATGGGGCAAGGCAAGGAAGGGAGTGAAATAATAGATAAAGGAGTACACAGAGCAAATATTTATATTTGAATAATTTTCATGGAATGTTGCAAATTAATTCAAATGAAGGCCTTGATTTCTTTTGCACAGGGAGGTGGAATTTTTCCATATCTCTGCAGAAAAAGCACTGATATTGTAACTGTTTATGTGACATGTGTTAAGTAACATGCACAGCTGGACAATGGCAACTTGAAGTGAGTGTCACCTGAACTGACTGCCCCTTGGGGCAGTGGATGGCACAGATAGATTGGCTCTGTAAGACTGGACCTTCTGACTTGCTGTAGATGAATAATTGGCTTTGATAGGTGAGCAAAATGCCACTGAATCTCCAGAGTCTTCACCCCCACAGCAAAAGGGCAGGTGTTTATTTTGTTCTGGGGACTGATAAATTAAGCTGAACAGAGCTACATGATATGAAGTGCTTCCACGCTCATGAAAAACAGGTCTGAGGTTGGCATGGTATACATTATCAAAGTATTTTAAGAGTAAAGAGGATGAAGTTGTCAAACTGTCATCCAATCATATCTGTTTCCATCATGAAGTCCCTGACAGCTAGTAGGACAAGAACAGTTTTGAATCCGTTCCCCTCAGTACCAAAGCCACAGCCGTAGCAGATGCACAAATCGCAACAACAAACAAAACCGAAAAAGAAAGACCAAATATGTATTCTGTTCTATATAGCTTAGTACACATATGTTCTTATGTCACACTCCACTTGTCCCCTGCTGTTCACAGCATGACATTGCTATCTTCAAATATCTGACCACTCTGTGAAAGGCTGAATGCCTCCTTTGAACTACTTATATCACCCTTGCTTCCCACTGATCTATGCCCTGAGGTTTTTCTGGCCCTTGTTTGATTGATGGTACCCAACTTTACAGTAGGTAAAGAGGGTCATCGGATCTGGTCTCGTCCTGCAAGCCAAATCCAAGTCCACAGGGCTCTGCACAGGTCCATTGGTGGTGGTGGGGGAGTTCTGTGGGCTGTGACCCTGCATGCTAGCTCCAGCACGCAAGGTGGTAGAAGGCCCAATCCCCATGCATAGGGCTGGGTAGAGGTGGTGGAGGGTCCTAATCCCCTGATTCCTGAATACAGGACCAGGCAGATGTGGCATGGGGTCCTGGAGCCTGATCTTGGCACATGGGGCCAAGCACGGGAAGTGTAATCCAGATCTGGACATGTGGGCCTGATCTTTGGGTACAGGATCTGATCTGGCCCACAGTCCAGCCCCACGCCACTCAGTTGGCCTATGGAGCTAAAAAGGTTGAAGACCACTGGAGCACTTAGTACTGTTTCTTTCAGGCATTTCTTTGCTCAGAACCCAGTCAGAGCAAAACTCTCAGAAGAGTGGAGAATGCCCAGTGCACACTGCCCCAAACTGGACACTGGGTCACAGTGGGAACTGCTGGAGCCGACTCTAGTCCTGCTGCCTGGATAATAGATTTTCCTGAAGCTGCTTAATGCCAATAGCCTCAGAGCACCCAACTATTTTTGATGCAATCTCTACAATTTTACTGAACAATTTTGTTTTATTTTTTAAATCAAAAACACAAATACCTAAATGGAAACTTTCTGCAGAAAAGGACCATTATTCATACACTGTAAAACTTTTTATTTTCTTCTTCAAACACTAAAAAGAATAAATAAATCTCAAGACTTGTTTGGTGTCAAAAATCATGGGCAATTAAAAATGAAAAGTCATTATCTTTCCTGTAATGGACTTACTATGAGGCTAGGGCAGTCAGGCAGTGTGCAAAGTCCTCAGTCTCCCTGGTAATAACCTCACCATGAAGCCCAGTGCCCACTTGTTTAGAGAAATCCCACCCCTAGCTTATTGCTGATAGTCCTCTTCCCATGAGGGAAGGCAATGGCCCTCCAATGTAGGAGTCTAAATGACTCTGATCCAATCATGCTTTTGGATCTTCTTTATGACAATGGAGGACTCTATGTTTGCTGCTACACAATAAACTTACATCCTTGGCCATTGTGCCCTCACACACACTGCCTTCCAAACCAGAAACAGCAGAACTGTGTCTCTTCACGCAGGCTGATTAACTGGCACTGTCCTTCAGCAGTCATGACACCTACACTGCTTTCAGTTTGGGGTAAGCCTGCCTGGAGCACTAGGTGTGCTTGAGGATGCTGCCTCTGTGAAAAGCATATTTATCATCTAGATGTAGGGTAAATCCAGTATCTCCACCATCTACCTCTGGAGTCTCTTTTACACCTGCCTAAAGCAATGGTGCTCAAGGTTTTGGCCCCACAGGCCAAATGAATGATGTGGAGGACTGGACCTGGCTTACAGGCTGGGGGTTGAGCACCGCTGGCCTCAAGTGCATCACACCTCCCTGAGCTGTCTGCCTTGGACTACCTCCGTAAGGTGAACTATGGGGGTTAATATGGAAGTTGTAGAATTGCCTCCAAGTCACTGGAGAAACTGATTCAAGCCCTGGTTCTTATAGCAGAGGTGTCAAAGATACTGCCCAGGGACTGGATCTAGCCCATGGAGCTGTATCATCCAACACACAGGGCTGCCTGCTTCAGTGCAGTGCATGCTGGAACCTGCACCACATGCTGCATGCAGCACATGGAGCCTGTCTGGTACAGGTTGCACATGGTGTGGGGGCAGTCTGGGGCATACGCTTCATGCAGTGCCTGCACTGGACCAGCCCTGCAAGCTCGATCCACCACTGGGTCCAGTCTGTGGGTCTGATCTGACCAGCAGACCAGCCCTGCGCCCCTCACCTGGCCCATGGGGCCAAATTAAATTAATACCATGGCCCTACAGAGATTGCAGATCACAGAGAATGAGTCAGCTCTTTTCCTCATCTCTCTGTGAAAATGATGATTATGAACACTGCCAATCCGCTTGCTGAAATGAATAGCTTTTATTGTTCATTTATTTGATATAATGCAGACAGGTGGGAAGTTTCATTCCTGCTATATTTTCTTTTGTTAATTTCTCATTCTGCTTCTTCCTCTAGTCAATGGGTTTCTCACAATAATGCTGCAGGAATGAATACAAAAAGCCTGCTTTGTCACACATTGCTCTTAGGATGAATCGATTTTGTGGTCCCCCATACAGGGTTTGAAACCCCTCCAGTGCATTCCTGGTTGTAGTAAGGCAATTGTACACTCCCATCACTAAATTCCCTTGGATGGCTAGCAAAATGACATGTCAAGATCAGCATTAAGAAGCTTGAGATGGGCGGTATTCAAATTCACTAATGGAAGACTGATAATTCTCTGTAGCGAGAAGCAAACATGAACCATTAGCATTATGCTCCTCTGGTTTCAGCAGAAGCCCTGTCTATCATACAAAAGGGTACAATAACATAAGACCACAACAAATTAACCACTGAATCCTAGTATGACATAAACAAGTGCAGACTTTAGCTAAGCAGCGTCTGTGCTGTCCTGTTATTCTCCTTTTTCTGCTAGGCCACATGGTATTTCATATGCATCTGAAAGAGAAAATGGGCACATCTACGTGTGCACTTTAATGTGTAGTATCTTATTTTACTGCGCATTAAATCATCATGTAAAAAATTGTGCTATTCCGCTAGTGCACAGTAAGAGAGTCTAATGAGCATTAAGAGTCACTTAAAAACTGTCCACATTCATTACTGCACATTAAAGTAGCCGAATGCACGTTTGTTTAGCACCTCACATTGGAGGTATAAAATTTACTACACATTAGGAGAAGTGCCTTAATGTACATGTAGATGCACCCAAGTTTCTTCAAAACCTGAAGAAAAGGACAGGTTTTCCCCAGGTTGTTTTCATTCAAGTGTTGTAGCATCTTCTATATTTCAGTAACAGAGAGGAAGTGAGTTCAGCTAAACATCTCAAAGAACACTACTTCCCTAACACTGCCATATCAATAGAAAATCATCCGGTGTCTGCATTAGTGTTAGAAATGCACCCCAGATATCCTGACCTCAAGCTATGATTGCTACACACTCAACCTTGGTGCTGCGATTCACTTCTGGAGTGCTCAACTAAGACAGCAACCAACATACTCTTCTCTCTCGCTTCATCTCTCAGCACAAAACCAAAGCAATAGGAGGGCTATGGGATGCTATTCTCTACAACCCCCATATTTTCTTTGCAGTAGGTGTTCAGGAATAATGGATTAAATGCCACAGTTTCACGCTGCTGTGACCCTCTGGGTATTGAGCAGTCAGGGATTTCTAGTCTTACCAATTCCATTTTGGAGGCAGCAATAATTAAAATTTGTAATGGAATTTTTACACCTGGGTTCTTTTTTGATTGAAAAGGTTATTTGTGACAAGGCACCTCTGCTCTCTTCTCCTCCGTTTCCCATCATTAATGCTCTTCTGGTTAATGCAGGTCCAGTTCACACAAATTGGATACAAAGCTGTGATTGGCATCCTCACTAAATGCCTTTGTCTTTCATTTCTCATTGGAAAGTCAGTAGGCACCAACTGTCCACATCTGTACCATGCAAGAGAACCCATAAAAGACAAAGAGCATGTACTGCATAGCAACCAGTAAGAATAAGTTAAGAAAACATGAGTTACAATGCTTTGTGGGAGTTGTAGTCTTACTGCTTGCCCCATGTTAGTAAACACAGGATCCACTGACTATAGGACTCTTGGGCTGCAGTGGGGAAATCTGTCAGGTGAAGGTAATTTTCCCTTGGGTTGTGAAAGAATATTTAGGTCCCTCTTTCTGTAGAATGGGTTGGTATGGACTACCACATGCTCCAAGATCACACAACCCACAGGCAAATCAGTGGGTTGTGTAAAGTTTCTTATCATCTCTCATCTGGTTGCAGCCTAGCTCTTGTGAGAATCCTGCCACTATTTCCTTAGATCGGCCTTCCTGCTGATCCTGCCAACCCTGCCACTGGGGACTTGAACGCCCCCAAAGCCTGGGATAATCCAAACACCATGACTACCTCATGGATATTCCTCCAAATACCTCCAAGCCAGCACTCCCATGAGCATTGTTCCAATTCTGATGAGTCTAAAAATCTTTCAGAAATTTTTTTCTTTCTTTCTTCTTGGGGCATCTGGAATTCCTCTATCTAATGGCCCATTCCTCTGAGATGCCTTCAATATTGTAAAGTTGATTTCCCCATTCCTGGCAAATGATCCCTTGGATGCCCATCCCAACATTAGACCCTTCTGCCTGTGTTTGGGAGTGGCGATTGTTTTTGCCCTACTAGCAGAAGGGCATATACTTAGGAAGAATATGTTTAGCCTTCTTCAGGTCCTTCGACTAAACCACGTCCAAAATCATTAAAATCCATACAGACAGCATAATGCAAGCCACACAGTGATAAAAGCAATGTGAAATGAATCCAGCATAATACTGGCTTTCCAATGAGACCACACGTGTCATATTAGTAAAACAAACGCAAGAAAATGTGTGACATCCCACAAATATTTCAAAATATTGTAGGGTTCCTGACACTTCCCCCTTTGAAAATCAGTTTCATATTTCATGTCTGTGACTGGTTTTATTTTTAAATGCCTTTCAGCTTGCACAGCCCAGTGTTTTGTGTTCCTGCGCCAGTCATTTCCCACTCATCCATTCTGGTGCGGGGAAAGTTCAGCAATATCATGTGGAATTTGCTTTGAAAAGCTCTAACCCCGTCTACTGCAAGTCAAGTTTGTCCTAAAGAAAGCAGATTTTTCTCTTTCTGCTATACTTTGGTAGGCTGATGCTTATCACTTTGTTTTCTGGAGAAAAAATGTGAAGTAATTTGTACCCCATGAAGCAGACTGCTTGGGGCATCTCAGGACTGGAAAAGGTGACATTTCTGATACTTTTCCCCTTATCACACTTGGTCATGTCCCAGAGTTAGAGACATCAGAAGTTTATCTGTATGAGTGACAGGTGACCTTCTTGTTTTTGTTGTGTGACATCAGCCTCAGATAGCACCCAAGCCAGGTTTACAATTGTTCCCCCGTGCCCTCCATGCACACATCAACAGGAATCTGACTTGCACAGAACAAGTAAACATAAGACTCTGAGACGAGCATGAGAAGTAAATCTGGTATAAGAAAGAGATCATGCCATTTGATGCTGCCAGCCCAGTCACAGGATGAAACACAGATGTGGTTATGAAGGTCAGAGACTAATCACATCAGCTGGCACAGAGTTGGCAGCATCTCTGATTTTGGAGCATTTCCCCTACTCTGTCCCATTTCCCCTACCAATTTTGTGGAGCACTATGTATAACTGGTGAGCGGCAACAGTCTGGTGGGGCTCTCTCTCCTCCCCATCCACCCAGACAAGGGAGGAAATCGCTAAACAGCAGGCTTAGAGATCAAGCTGTTGAGCTCAAAAGACAATAGAGTTAGTATTCTGAACCTTGTGGGACCTGATGTTTTTCAGCTATGGGAAGGCAAAAAATGGTGGTGGGGGGAATCTTTTCACTTTGTGAATATTGTATTTCTTCTAAGTGAAAGAGTGACCCCCAGATTTCTTCAGCTTTTCAAATTGGAATCCAGGCTAGGAAGAACTGCCTTTAAAAAAATTGTGAGTGGGTGCATCTACACAAGATGCTAATGTGCAGTAGATTGAGTGCACATTGCAGCATCACAGCAAAAACCATGCTATTATGCTAATGCACAGTAGTATGAGTCTACTGTGCATTAACTGTCATGAAAAAAGCATGTGATCGTACTAATATGCAGTAGGGTATTCTACTGCACATTTATTTAGTACTTCCTTTTGCAAGTACTAAATTTAATGCACAGTGGGCACCGCACATTAATGAACGTATAGACATACACAGTGAAGGGAGATTAGATCCCTGTTCATATGGATATTGCGTCTCAATCATGGATTTGTTATTGTGGCACCTCACTGATACTCACTTTGCTATTTGCTCAGCTTTCTGTATGGGCTTGTTTTTTCTCCCCTCAGCATTTATTGAAACACATGCTCAAAAGGACAGGATAAAGTCTTTATAATATTTAAAAATCAGGTTCTTGTTGGAGGTTCCCATTAGTATGTTTTCCCAATATGGGCCATGTGTTTCATAGTCATGCTCAGTGTTGGCTATATTTAATTAACCTCATAGTTAGTTTCCAGTGGTGAAAACACTCTGCTTTGGGCAGCAGTTTAATGACAGACAATGTATTTAGTGAGATTCCTTTGTATGGAATTATAAGATGAGGGGCTTTCTTCCCCATGCCAACCACAGGAAAAAAAATGTGTCTTGCATTTGAGTAAATACAATACTGATGATATGATATGATTATCCATTTGTTAAATATATTGGAGAGGGGGGAAATTTTTCAATATTACCTTTATGTGGTTGGCAGTGTTAGTAGGAGAAGTTTGTCTCTGGGTCTTAGATATCACCGTATCTGCTTTGAGGAGAACACTTGTGATACTCACCTGGCTGGCCCAAGATCTGTCTTTCTACAAGGAAGTTGCAGTACAGAAATAAACTATACATTTGAAAGAGCTATCCAAATACCCAACAGTAACAATATATAAAAGAACCACCCCTGCTACCACACGCCTATGGTGGTCACCTACTACCCCCCACTAAGACTGATCAGAAGAAACACAAAACAGGTACAGTGTATACTCAGCAAAGATCAGACCTTGAGGGAAATACTCCTAGTGTGTCTGCTCTTGGCTTTTCGACAACCCCCTAACCTTGCGTGACTCATCATAAGCAAACTCTCCACTGCCCAAAGACATCAAGCAAGACAGCCTTGCTTCTGCAAGAAATTATTAACTTGTCAACACATCTCCACTGCTACTATAATTAACGCTTTCCATAACAAAACCATCAGAATCCATGGTTTCTACACATCTTTCCCAAAATGTGATACTGTATACCTAATCCTATGTACAAAATGCCCTCGTGGCAACTACGTGTGAAAGTAAACAGCAAGTACACACCAAAACGAAATCTCAGAAACACAGAACCACTCTGACTCCCTCTCGCTATCCTCATGCTCAAAGGAAATCTAGCCAATATGTTTAAAAGGCAAACTTGGGAATAAAAATTCATAAGCTGGCTGGACACCAAAGGTATTTTTACACATGCAAGTACCACAGCACCGGGTGCTTTTCAAAGTGCTTGGCACTGCACTGCTTGCAGCTGCGCATCAGTGCTGAGAAAATGGCGGTGGCGTGCTTTTGAACTAAAAACACATAGAAGGTGCTTTAGTACAAAAGTGCACCGCTGCCATTTTCTGCGCGCTGATGCACATTTTGCTACTTATACAATTGCACATGGTGCAACACAGTGTGCGTCAGCTCACGTGCAGTGCAGACTCAATTAAATTGAGTCTGCTCTGAAGCAGCGGATTTCTGGCACATTGCGGGACAAAAAGGTGCATGTATAAATGCCTTAAGAACCAAGAACTTCACACTGATTCAGCCAGTAATCCAACTGAAGTACTTTTATCTAGACTTCATTTTCTTAGCTAACTAATAAGAATGTCATGGGAGACAGTATCAAAACATCATGCTAAAAATCAAGGTATATCGCATCCATTGCTCTCTCCCCTTCCACAGAACCCTGTCAATTCCAGCAGTTACAGAGAGAAATTCAAAGTGCTTTGCAACCATCACAGTAACAATTCATAGGTTCTTATCTACTGAGACTGATTTAAATCAAAGTGCATGTGAGTTTGTTCTGGTAAGTTTTATGCCAAGAGAAAATGACTTTTTTGCCTAAATCAACACTTGGTAAATGGATGCTTTTATTTCACAAAGATGAAAGGCTGCAGAGTACAGAGAACAACAGAGTGTCTGTGATAATGAAAGGACAACAAGAACTGAAGGCACTAAACGGCATGACACGCTAACTGTGGTGCTAATGAAAGGTGTCTTATTTACAGTGACACATTAGGCAGGCAAAAGCAAGACAACACAAGAATAGATGAAATACAGAGCTAGACAGCTCTCTCCCTTTCTACATTTGGGAGATGTAGAGCTACCTAGAGGCAAGCTCCTAGTCCTATTAATACTTTCTTTGGTTCTAACCAGGAGATAGCGCAGTTCTAAAGGTGCAGCAGTGACTCACACTTTATTTTTATTAGGGCACGTGTAGACAAAACAGGGGCCCTAAATTAAAGCAGTGGATTTTTAAAAACACCACTTCAATTTAGGGCCCTTTAAACCCCTGTGTCATACACACACTCTGCCGACTTACCTGCCTCTCCAGCAGTGCGGAGGGGAAGACAAGCTGCCAGCGGACAGAGTGGTCCCTGGGCTGCGGGGGCTGATGCTTCCCTTTGTGGCAACAGTGGGGCCCCCCTCCCCTCGGGCAGCACCTGCCTACAGGCACCCAGCTCAGGCAGTCCTGGGGGGTACCACAGCCGTGGAGGGAAGCACCAGGCCCCCATGCAGCTCAGGCAGGCTCCAGTGGGGGAAAAAAAAGAAAAGTTCAGTCTGTTCCTGGGTGAAGCCTGCCTTCCCCGGCTGCTGCTAGGCTGCCTGCAGACTACCTGAGCTGCACGGAGCTGGGTGCTTTGCTCCGCCTTGGAGTTTTGGTTTGCTGTGCCCCAAGTCATTTAAGGTACATTACACTGCCGAATTTGCTACAGCAGCTGTAATTAATGCACAATATGCCGCCAACGCATGCAAGCACCAACACCATTAAAGCAGTGCAAAAGCATTTAGCCCACTTTAAAGTGTCATGCACACATGCCCCTCATTTCATCTACATACAGCCTAGACACCAACTTGCTGCCATCACAGCAAACATTGCTAGTTCCCAAGACAGGGTCTGATTCCTGCCCTTAGTATACTACTAAGCTGTTTTTAAACAGGTCTTGTTCCCATCCACTCTGTATAACACACATGCCAATTCTTCCTTTTTCTATAACTACTTGTAATAACACTCCCCCCCCCTTTAAAGTACCTTTAAAATTATTTAGATGGCAAATCAAAATGTTTGAAATTTAGGAAGTGCCATATTTATACCTCCCTGCTTGCTGTCTGACACCACCAGGGAAAGAATCCTGTGTGATCTGCACAAGAAAGAGAGATTCACAAAGACACACTTATGGACCCAGAGGGACAGACATCCATCTTCAGTGTCCTCTCTGTGCAAAAATGAAGTTTACTTCCTACCTATAGGGACTTTTTACCATCTTTAATCTTCCATGAGCATGATGAAGGGTGCATGAGCCTGAAAGTTTGTAGAAAAAGAATATTTTTGCAATTTCTTATTTGGCCTAATAAAAGGTATCATCTCTGAACCAGGAGTTCTAGAGTTTTGCATTTCTTTTTGTCTCAGACCATCAGGGCCACCAAATGCATCCATGACCCAAATTAGGACTCCAGAGGAAATCTTAGAAGCATTAGGAACATGTCATGAAGTTGCTCTGGCGGAGCTTCCTACTCTGACCTCAAGACACTCAAAAGAGCCCAATTTTGGTGGGGGAAGAGACTGCCCCTGGAATGAGTTCACGGCCATGTTTGTAGATGTGACACAAAAGCAGGAATGAGTTGGTAGGGCAGTGCACAAGAACAGCTTCAAGAACACCAGGGAAGTGATATAGAGGTACCCTATGTTTGGAAACTCTGAACCAGGACCCTGATGAGCTTTTGTTAAGCCTCCTCCTTTACCAAGATATTATTATGAGAGAAATTCTCGGTTTACCTTCTCTTTATTTGCATACTTTGCAAATTTCTTCTACATGGGTTGTACACAAATTCATGTTGTTTGCCTGGGACCAGGCCACTAAGCTCTTTGGGCCACCTGGGAGGGCTTTCTTTACCACTCCCCCAAACTTTGTGTCATCTGCAGTCTTGCAATGATGATTCATCTTCTTTCCAAGCCACTGAAAAAATGTTAAATAGCAAGAGCTGATCCCTTTGGGACCCCATGAACATCAGCTGCTTGTTCAAAATTCCATATTGATGCTATTTTGAAACCTATCATTTAAGCAGCTGTTGTCCTATTTAATATGTACCATATTGAATTTACGTTGTTTTCATTTATAAATCAAAGGCAATTACCAAGCCAAGTGCCTTACAGAAGACAAAAGGCCACTTCCACAAAAGGACTAAATTTGCAACTAAATTCCTCTCAAGTCCAAAATTATAGCCACTACACCTTGTCTTAGCTGCCATTTAAACCCAGTGCCAATAGAATTTAGATGGCTCATCGGTTTCTTATATTAAAGACGCCCAAGCATCCAAAATGTTTCTGGGCACACTCACAAGAACCTCAATCTTTGGGCATTCTTCCACTTGCCTCCTCTCAGGGGCCCAAATATGCAGTCATTCTCATGTGAGGGAGGTGCAAGGCATCCTGGGATGATGGCAGACTATGAGTTAACTGCTTTTAGGTTAAATTGGACTATCAAACTTCTGTCCCAGATCCCCTCCAGATTCAAGTTAAGTCTGATACTACATCCATCCAGGTTTATCTTAAACTGGTTTCAGCCATTTTGAAAATGGTTTATATGCACTGAACTTCTGTTACGTTACAGATTTGAACTGGTTTTGGATCACTTATACCAGTTTATGTTTTAATTTCTGTCCCTAGCCAAAATCTTTTCTTTCAGAACATTCCAGGTGTTGGGGCTGATGACATGTTGCTCCAGCATTATTAGACTGCCCACCTGGGATGTAAGAGATGCAGGTTCAATCCCCTCTACTTCTTGAAGGCATTTTGTAAAGCCCCTGTTCCTTTGCTGAGAGCCAGGTACTGTGTGGTTCTCAGGGCAGCAGGGCTCAAAGCCCAGCATGCAGCAGCAGTCACCACCTCCCCATGCACAGATCAGCTACCTAGAGGCAAGCTCCTAGTCCTATTAATACTTTCTTTGGTTCTAACCAGGAGATAGTGCAGTTCTAAAGGTGCAGCAGTGACTTGCACTTTATTTTTATTAGGGCATGTGTAGATGAAACGGGGCAGCTGGCAGCTTGTCTTCCCCTCCGCACTGCTGGAGAGGCAGGTAAGTCGGCAGAGTGTGTGCATGACACAGGGGTTTAAAGGGCCCTAAATTGAAGTGGTGTTTTTAAAAATCCACTGCTTTAATTTAGGGCCCCTGTTTCATCTATACATGCCCTAATAAAAATAAAGTGCGAGTCACTGCTGCACCTTTAGAACTGCGCTATCTCCTGGTTAGAACCAAAGAAAGTATTAATAGGACTAGGAGCTTGCCTCTAGGTAGCTCTACATCTCCCAAATGTAGAAAGGGAGAGAGCTGTCTAGCTCTGTATTTCATCTATTCTTGTGTTGTCTTGCTTTTACCTGCCTTATGTGTCACTGTAAATAAGACACCTTTCATTAGCACCACAGTTAGCGTGGCATGTGACCCCCAGGCCTCTGCTTGTCCCACCATCTGGGGCCCCACTCACCCCATCCCCTGCTCCTGCCCGTG
>NW_017728949.1:19031829-19050836 GCF_001723895.1 Crocodylus porosus | reverse complement strand
TTTTTCTCCCTCTTCCTTGATCTCTGCCCTCCCCTGCCCCTTCCCCCATAGACTTACCTGCTGGGGGGGGAGAGGGGGGGACAGAGTTGTGCATGTGCTCAGCCCTCCTACATACTTTGTTCTTGCTCCACCTATATTGTCACTTGACCTAAAAGTACTGCTCCCCACATCCCTGGATCACATATAAAAGTGCCCAGAGGTACTGTATTTAACGAGCATTAACTTTTTTTTTTTTTGCTGAGGCACAACTGAAGACGAAGTATTTCTCTTGCCTTTCATTTATTTACTTCTTTGCAGTGAATTCCTTAACCCTCAGGTACTGTAGAATAATACTCTTCATGCTTCTTGCTGAAGATATTCCACTTTGAATGCAATTATATATACACTGCTTCTAGGAGATAAAAAACCACCATGAGTCTATAACCTATTTGTTATCAATCACCCGAGATGTGGACTTAAGTCCCCACTTTAATGAATATTTTATAGAAATTGCTGAATCTGCAGCTCATGGGTGAACATGTTTTCAGGTCAATGATGGAATAAATTTGGGTCTCCCACATACCAAACAAGTGCTTTAATTACTAAGCTACCGGATAAAAAGGGGGGTAGTACAACTGTCACTGCTGTTGGCCATGTTTTGTGAGGTACCTGGTCTAATAGCTGCTCTAAGAATGTCTGCAGGATTGGACCCCACAGGCAAGGCATCTTGGCATTGCCTAGTTCAGGGATGGCCAACGTAGGGTATGCATGTCACAAGTGCTACAGGCAGCCTCCGTGAGGCATATGGCAGGTCAGGGATGGGAATGATAGCACAGTTGCATATACAGCAGAAAACAGAGTAACAGTTTGGGCAAGGAGTAGAAAGCAGAACAAGATTGGGTGGGGGGAGGGGAGCAGAGTGCTCCTAATTTGTGCCATGCCTGCCAAAAAAAGGTTGGCCCCCACTGGCCCAGTTATGATTCCTGGCAGAGCTTAGTATGATTTTAGTTCATAGATACTCTGAACATTATCCATTCTGGGCATGCCCAGAAACAGACATTTTAGGGACCTAGGAAAAGCTTGCTGATTCATGTCATGATAAACAACAAACATGAGCCACCAATACAATGCCATAGCTGGCGGAGCTAATCAAATACTGGCATGCATCTACCAAGGCATCTCAAGCAAGGCTAAGGATGTCATCCTTCCTGTTTACTCAGCCTTAGTGAGACCACAGCTGGAGTATGGTGACAGGTTGTGGGTGCTGCACTTCAGGAAGGATGTGGAGAAGCTCGAGAGAGTCCAAAGGAGGGCCACACGCATGAGTAGAGGCCTAGAGACCAGGTCATAAGAGGAGAGGCTGAAAGACTTGGGACTGTTCAGGCTGGAGAAAAGAAGACTCAGAAGGGACTGAAGGTGGCAGCCTATAAGTGTATGAAAGGAGTACATCAGGGCCTGGGGGAGCATCTGTTCACCAAAGCCCCCAGGGGAGGACAAGAAATAATGGGCACAAGATGATTGAGGATTGTTTCATGCGAGATGTAAGGAAAAACTTCTTTACAAGTTGAGTACTAAGGGTTTGGACCAGGCTCCCCCAAGAAGTGGTACAGTCACCCACCCTGGCAATCTTCAAAAAGTGTCTCGATGCCAATCTTGCTGGGGTCATCTGATCCTAGCAGTCTTTCCTGCCCAAGTGCAGGGGGGCTGGACTCAAAGATCTGTAAGGTCCCTTCCAGCCCCTAACCACTATGAAACTGTGAAGTTAACAGCCTAGGCACTTCAAACACTTCCAGCTTTAGCCAAAAGCTCAGCATGGGTTTTGAGGTTCTAAATTTTGGACACAGGCACTGATGGTGGTAGTTAGATGCTCAAGTCTTTTGGTGACTCTAGCCCTTGTGTCCTCTCCTTACACTCCCAAGCTAAGTCCACTCTTACTGCTGATGGCTGGTCAGGACTGAGGCTTGTGATAACTGTGACAGAAGGAATGGAAAACAGTTAAGGGTGGGGGTGGGGAAACTCCTTGAAACTCAGTATTTCAGAATGAGCTCTTTGCATTTTCAGGTCATTTACAAAAAAAAAAAAATAGAAAGCCTTCTACTATTATTCTCACAAGATTTCCTTTAAAGCTGGTGCATTGTAAGTTAATTGGTTGTGTCGCTCTATCCCCGAACAAATGACCCAATTTAATTACATAGATTGCTGGACATACTGTCATGCTAAAGGGAAAAAATATTCTCTGTATGAGCTATGGCAAAATGAAAACATTTATCTTTGAGGTCAGGCCTCCTTTCCCTCTGACGAAGCCTGTCGATTTGCTTTGAAGTCGACAGAATAATTAGCACATCAAACTGCTGTCTCTATTCATGAGGTAAAAAATTAGACAGGCCCAATTTGCATTGTGACCTTCTTCATACAATAGCATGGATGCCCTTTCCCACTTAGTGTCTCTGAGGCAGGGAGAGGGGGGAAAAGTTTAAATGTGTCAGCCCAGGGAGAAAAAAATGTGGAAATTAAAAAGGTTAAAAATGAGTGATTAGCTGGTTTTTCATAAAGAAGTCTGTTCAGAGAAAGAGCTTTCAGCCTCTGGCAGCCCTTATCAGCTGCTAGAAGGGTGGACATGTGTCTTTTCTTCATGTAAATTATAAACTCCCCTGTAGCCAGCAGGCTTGAATTGTTCACTGGGTACAGGGTCGGGTGGGCAATGACTAAAAGCAGTTTTCATAGATGATTCCCTGAGAGCTAGTCACAGCTGAGTTTCTACTGGGGGCATGTCTACACATGTGCTTTAATGCACATTAACCTATTTTAATGCATCACAAAAAAAATTGCGCTCCTTCATTAATGCATATTAAAATAGGCTGAGAATTTTTCTAGTACTTCACAACGGAGGGAACTTATACACAAGCATAGAGGCTGCTCCAATGCACTGGACGCCTGTGTCTCTTGTACTTGTCACTCATAGGCAGTGGAGGGCCAAGACTAACAGGGCTTCCCCCCACCCCCACAAAAGCGGGGCAGCAGATAGGGCCACAAGGCAGCCCAGCCGCAGGCTCCAGGAGGCTGCAGTGGGGGTGGGGAGGGGTGTGCACACAGCGGTGAAGGAAGGAGTGGGGATGGGGCAAAGGCTGGGCGGGATGCGGGGCAGAGGTGCAAGCGGCTTGTCCAGGGGGGTGTGTCTCCTGCTGCTAAATGCACCAGAGGAGGGCATGGAGGCATGTGCCCCAGATCTGCATGTGGGGCAGGGCAGGGTGGGCTGCCGCTGTGGGCTGGGGCCAGGGATACCACTGGCCTTTTCCTGGTAGGGGCTGGGCCAGGCTGTGCTTGGGGTGGGGCTGCAGCCACCCCAAATTTCACCATTGCCCCCCCAACTCCCTGTCCCAGTGCCACCTACCCCAAGTGCAGCGCAGCCCAACCCCACCACTGGGAAGAGCCCAGTGCAGCTCCCGAGCCCCAGCCCACAGCAGCAGTCCACCCTTGACACATGCACAAATATGGGGGACATCCCCCCCATGTCCTCCTGGGTATGCCCAGCAGCGGGCTCCCCCTAGATGAGCTGATACCAATCTAATGGCTGATATGAAACCTAGCAGCTTGGAGAGCAACATCTGACTGCTAAGTCTGTTGTGGAGGAAAGGGGGAGGGAAGGGGTGTAGGGGGAGGGAAGGGGTGTGGGGGGAGCAGATCAAGGTCCCTCTGGTGAGGGATGGAGTGAGGCAGGAGAAGGGGCTGCACAGCTAGGGTCTGTGAGTGGGGCAAAGGCAGGCTGCTGCTATGGGCTGCAGACAGGACCAGTGTGGGGCTCTTCCCAGCAGGGGGCTCGGCTGGGCAGTGGCAGCTCTGGGAGCGGTTATCAGGGGGGCTGCAGCCACTTGAAATTCACCATAGGCCTCCTGTAGCCCCCATTCCTAGTGCTGCCGCTGCCTACCCCAAACAGCCCAGCCCAGCCCAGCCCCACACCAGGAAGAGCCCAGCTCTGCCCCCACCCCCAGACTGCAGAGGCAGCCCACCCTAGCCCACATGCAGATCCAGGGGCACCCCCCCCATGTCCTCCCAGGGTGTGTGCAGCAGTGGGAGCTGCCCCCCAGATAAGCTGCTTGTGTCTCCACCCTGCTCTCTGCCCCACCTGGGCAGCACCTGCCCCTCCCCAGCCCTACTCCCTGCCTCACTGCAGGGACCTTGGTCTGCCCCCCCTCCTCCATGCCTCTTCCCTCACAACAGACTTACCAGCTGGACTTGGCTGCTCTCCACACTGCTGGGCTGCACTCCTGGCCACCTGCATGCCGCACTGCAGCTGCATGGGGCACTTAAATCGGCCACACTAGCCAAAAAAAAGCTGATTGCCAATACTTTTAATTTTCTTTATATTGATGCCAATCCAATATGGGACCAATGTATCAGTGCACCTCTAACCAAAAGTTAATAAAAAGCCCTTGTGGTCTTGGAGCAAAGCTAGAAAATACCGCTTTGAAAGGCTCAAAACCCAAAAAGCAAAGGAAAAGGACACTGCTAGCTTCCTCATACACTTGTTAGATTTTTGAGCAATACTCCTGTTTTCTCCTCTGGTGCCCCTTGCAACTTGTCCCGATAGACATCTGTGCCCCCAAAGTACCCCACTGTCCTCCCAAAAAAATAAAATTCGCTTGCTAGGGTGCATACAGAATACTTAATCATTAGCCCAGCAGTGATAACACATCCCTAGCTTATCATTCAGACCAATATTGTTTTATTGTTTTCTTCAACTGTCACAATCCACCTCATCTTGTAGTTCAGTTGTGGGCTCTGTGGGGAGGAGACCTTCTCTTCTGTGTTTGTGCAGGGCCTAACACAATACAGTATTGGTCTAGGATTGTTGGGATTCATAGAAATAATAATACACATCATGATAATTTGATGTCTTAACTCATGATTTTTTAAATGTTTGGGGCCCATAGTTATAGAACTAATTGTTGCTGTTCTTTCTAGAAGAGGGTGTCAAACACCCTGCAACCTGGCCAGATCCAAGCTGTGGGGCTCAATTTGGGCTGGATCTGACATGGGGTGACAGTCGCAAGACTGGCACAGATGGCGGCAGGATCAGCACCCATAGCAGTGGGGATAGTAGGACTGACGGCGGGGATGTTGGGACCAGCAGTACCTGCAGCAGGGATGCTGGAACTGGCAGTGGCTGTGGTGGGGAGGACAGGACCAGCAGCAACCACAGTGGGGATTATAGGAAGGATGTAAGTTGCAAGGCAAGTGGCAGCACAGCCCTTGCTCTCTCTCCTACCCCCAACAGCCATGCCCATGAAAGCCCAGGGGTCTTGGATTCTACATCTGACCACTCTCCCTGGCCACGTCTCCCAATTCTGGTAGGTCAGCAGGCCAGAAGAAGCAAATCTGTGAGTTGTATATTTGACACCCCTGTCCCTAAGGCAAGAGACATTAAGTTGTTGCATTTTGGTATGTCAGTCAGTGCTTGGCTGGATCCAGAGGAGGCACTGCTAAAGGAGCACCCACTCCACACAGCAGCTTAGCACAGACATGAATTGCTTTAAACAGTGACTTATATTTTATTGTTCTGAGCAGTTCTAGCTGGGAAAAGATGATCTAGCAGGACAAGAAAATCCCTTCAGCTGCCTCACATAACTCCTTGGTAAGCTTTGTCTGAGGCTCTCCAAGCACATTCTGAACTCCACAGGGAGAAGTAACGTTTCCTTTTAACTTGGGCACCCTGATTACTTCTCTGAAAAGTTGATGGCCACCTACTAGGAAGGATTATGCTTGGACTCAGGGTACTCACAGTGGGATTTGAAACCTAGCATAAGTTACGATAAGCAGGACTAGTACACTCCTTGCACCTGTTCAGCATAGCGCAGTGCAAAAGCAAATAACTAACAACAAATCTGGGAAAGTGATGGCGAGTAGGTGAATAAGAATAACCAAGCAGCCTGGACATTTTTAACAACATCCTCCCCAAGGAGAGGCAAACAGAGAATTCTGCGTTTGGATGAAGCAGGCTTCTTTGTTGTACTAGGTAGACAGCTCTTCTTTCTAACTGCCAATGAATGGCTCTTGCTCCTAGGCAAGCCGTTTCAGTTTGCTGTGCCTCAGTTTCCTCATCTGTAATAGAGATGCCCAATGTTATGAAGACTGAGGATGAAGAGTACCCTCTGAGACAGATGTGTATTCCTATCATCCCTTGCTTGCTACCCAGCTTAGCTCCTCTTGCCTCCATTTAACCCTGTAGTGAAGTCTTAAAGTTTGCATTTCTAGCTTCCACCTTCATTGTACCCAAAGGGGCCACAATGTTATAGACAGGTCTATACAAGTTTTATAGTATAGACATTTTAACCAAGTTGATTTTCTGAGGCACCTTGGAAGAGTACTGTGTCTCACAGTACAGGGGCAGGCAAAGACCCTCCACAGTTCTTGCTAATTTGACCTGGGGATGGTATGGTGGGGAATCCTTCCTGGCCCATGCCGACAGACAGCCAAAGCCCCAAAACATGGTGTAGGTTAATGCTTGGTTTAGCCCAGCCTGGGCCATGCCAGTCACTCGTAGTCTTGCCCATTGTGCAATCCCAAACTGTCTCAAACACAGTACATTATATCCCAAATAAGTCAAATGTCTCTCCACTGATTCTCAGTTGTAGCCTCCACTGTGCTGTGCAGCCACCACCCCAGTGGACTGCTTCAGCATCCTCTGGCCTTCCACCAAGATCTGTCCACACAACTCCATTACTGAGACCTCTGACTTCCAGTTCTTATAGTTGCTGGTGAAGTGGGTATGCCCATAGTCGTAAAGAGCCATTCACCTAGTGCTAGCTCAGCACTTAAGTCGTAGGGAAAGGAACCCCGCTACATATGGAATTACCAGACACCTCCCACACAAAGTAAAAGTTACTTCTTGGCTCTAGCATGGGGACTGTGAATGCCTGGATGATATACACTGATTAGTGAGCCAAGAACACTTTCTTCCTTCCATAAACATGTTCAGTTTCATCTTGAAGTGTTTCTGTCTCTTTGCCCTCACAGTGTTGCCCAGGAGCCCATTCCCAAATTTCACTCTCTTGGTCATTAGAAATCTTCTAACTCTCAAACTGAATTTGTTCTTAACCTGGTTTTAGTCATTTAATCTTATATTGAGGTTATCCTTTAAATTAAATAGCTCCTCTCCCTCCCTGATATTTATCCTGTGAATGTATTTGTAAAAAAAAGTAATCATATCCACTCTCAACCTTCATTTTAAGCTGAACAAGCCAAGCTCCTTTAATCTCCTTTCACAAGATAGATAAGGAAATGGAAAACCTATCTTAGTGGCACTTCTTTGTTCCTGTTCCAATTTAATTTTTTTTGACCATTGGTAACCAGAATTGTGCACAGTATTGCACATGGGATCTAACTAACATCTTGCAGTTAGTTAGATCCCATATGTCTTCCAAATACACCCTGGCAAATGCATTCTAGAATTACATTAGCTTTTTTCACAGCAACGTCACACTAGCAACTCATAGTTTGCTTGTAGTCTGTGCACCCAGGTTCATCTCTTCCTCTGTCACCAGTCTATGAAACTCCATGTTATAGCAAAAATTCTTGTTATTAGACCCCAGGGACTTTCAGCTTCCAGCAGCCATTTGTATCAGTAATATATTGGCATAAAAGTGACGTTTTTCTTACTGAGGAAGTAGGTGATGTGCCAGTCAGTAACGGAAACAATTTCCTCCATTGTAAAAGCAGACACTCATATGAACTGAGCACATGGAAGTTGGGGTGAGGTGGTCTGAAGATAGCTTCCATTTTTAATGTGATCACTGAAAAATTGGGAGTGAGTTCCAACACTTGTCATTCCTTGTTTTTAATCTTCTGATTAAAAGACACTGTGAGACTGTCCATTGTACTGTATGCCCACTAAAAACACTTATCAGCCTTTCCTTATCTACGAGGCAAGGGACAGAAGTCAGACAAAAACTGGTTTAAGTTATCTGAAACTAGTTTAAAGCTGTAACAGAACAGTTCAGGGCACATAAAGCAGTTTAAAATGGCTGAAACTGGTTTAAGATTAACCTGGTTGAATGTAGTATCAGACTTAACTGATTTAGGTCAAAACAGTTTATGAACTTTCTATCCCAGACCCCTTCCTGGTTCAAGTTAAATCAGAGTCCCCCAGCATTTTGCAACCCTGGGGTGGGCTGTCTGCTCCAGAGAGCAGGGCTGCCCCTGACCCTCTGCTCCCTGGCTGGAGCAGTGAGAGCTGCCTCACTGGCTGCTCACTGCCCCTCCTCTCCCCCCAGCAAACCCCAGCTGGGGTCTGGAGCCAGGGAGGGGAGGGTTAAATTTCCCTTCCCCTGAGTACAGAGCTGCCCTGCCCTTCTAAAAACTTAGTGCTGACTGTGACTGTGGACTACAAATCCCAGAGACACCTGAAAGCAGGAAAAGGAAATGATAAACAACCCTGCAGAGTCTTGCTGCAATGATTGTGGACTGCAAATCCCAGAAATCTTAGGGGCAGCAGGAAGAAGTAGTGAACACACAGCCCATGCTAGCTATGTGCCAGAGAGCCATGTTCTATCACTGTCTGACTTCTGGCTTGAGCCACTGCAGGCATGTGGCTGCATTTCCTGAATCAAAGATAAATGTCTGTTCAATTGCTTTTTGGTCAAATCTGTGCAGTTTAGACCAATCTGCAAAGACTGAATCAATTCAGCCTTGGGCTTTCCGATTGTCTGTACCTAGCTCAAATCACTAAGTACAAGTTACCTGAATTTCTGTTTTCAGGCACAGATATATATTTAATGTGTAACAAATGCCTGTGTGCTTGCACCAAAAACAAAAATCAAACAAACCCAAAAACAAAGAAAATCCCCCCAAAAAACAAAAAAGAATTATATGGAAATGATAATGTGTCCTTCCTGTTTGCCAGCATTGCCATTCACTCTTTACCCCACACAAAAGATGCTTACAAAATAGCAAGTATAAGCTTTCAGGATAGGTTATTGAGGCCCTTGTGTTTTGACTGGATTATGGCTGTATGTTGCTGAGTGGTGCAGGATGCCACAGGAAATTTGTAGGTAACACCCAGAGCTTTAGTTAGGTACTACTTTGGGTTTAAAAACAATCAGTAATGATGAAAATTACCATTTCCTTTTTAAACTTCCTCTAATGTACCAATTTCATATACAATTGCGAGCGAACTGTTATGTGAGTGCATATAGACAGGCTTTCAGAGGCTCATTTTTATTTCCTTTGGACTTTTAAAATCCCATTTCAGAAGATGACTAAACCGTCTCACACTTCAAGTAAATAGCTTATACTCTGCTGTTGTCATTCCTCTGTCCACTGAAATATGCCTGGTCTAATCTGCATTTGCAAGGCAGGTTGAACCTCTTGGGGGGGCATCTCAAGCCACACTGCCATTAAGTAGATAGTAATCCAAGTCTCCACAGATGTAGGGCCCATGTCCATAAATATATGGTGGAGAGTGAAGACCCTTGGGCATTGTTAAATATAAGGGTACCATATTCCCTGCAAGTGCAGCAGAAATCTGCTCACTGACCAGATATATTTCCATGCCTGTTCATATTTTACCTTAATTTGAAAGGGCACTGAGCTCACTAGAACTAGGGTTGCTGGACACCTGAAACATTTCAGAAAAGTTTTGTATTAGTTTATAATTTATTTAACCAGTTATGCCTTTAAGAGTGATTCACAGGGAAGTCTCTTACATGTGAATTATATACCCTCTAAGCTTGTTTAAATTTATTTATGAGTGTGATAAAGATTTGAATTTTCTGGAGTAAAAAGTTCTGCTGAAAATGCAGTTATATCTACTGGGCTTGTGGCAGGGGAAGCCAAGGCCACATTAGGGCAAGGTGTAGATGTGTCCTACATGTCTTATTGCCACAGGATGCTACATAACCTATAGCAACATAGTGATCACGTGTCTACACATGATTGCCAGCTATGTTGCTGTAGCAGTACACTCCCCAAATATAGTGCACTGCTACAGCAACATAGAGGCAAAATTTACCCATGTGCTATGTGCACAGTGCAGTAACCACCTGTACTGCACCATGCTTTAGTACTTCCAAAAAAATTACTAAAGCACAGCACTGTAGGAACATCACCATTTGGCAATGTGTAGACACACCCATAACATATAACATGAACTTTTTATCCCTGGAGACCAGTAGGGGAAAAGTCTTAGTGAGAGAAATTGCATACGTGATACTTATTTTGATACAGAACTAAGAAAACACAGCCTGTATCTGTACCCAGAACCAACAGAATAAGCCAATGGAATAAACCAATCCAGCCCCTTCATTTCACAACCAGCTCCTCTTCCCTAGGAGCACGTACCATACACACAGGATCCTCAGCAGGGTCACATATGGGGCCTTCAAAAGCCACCCCACTTTTAACAGAGTCCTTTGCATAGAATGTGCTGAGTGTCCATGCTCACTCTTCCTCCTTCAGCCCTTAAATTTTTTGCTCCAGAGCTGGAATCAAATAAGCTTGTGCTGGGTTCTTATTGTATGAGGACAGTCATTGCCCCAACCTTCTCCATATCCTTCTTTAAGACCCATCTCTCCACAATACCCTTGGTGAGATACCAGAATAATGACTTGACAGGTGGCCTAGGAGCAGATCACTAGAGCTTCTTGTTCAGTCACCTCTTTATCAACTCCTATTGCCACTGACTCTGCCTCCCTATCAGGCATCCTTGTGGCCAGAGATTGTCCTGGTTGCTGACACCAGGAGCTGGCTTCAGCTTCAGGCAGCTGGTAGCCCCAGAGTCAGTGTTGGCCCCACAACCTCACCAGGCCTGTAGTCTTGCTGGTCAATCCAGCCCCCTAAAGACAGACAGGAGACGGCCCTAGGACGATCTCTGGGTCCCATGAGTCATCAAAGGAACATTTCAGAACAGTGGTTTCTTTGGATCTGGGCCAAAATGTTTGCATACAAACTTAAGTCTGTTGCTGGCACTCAGGGACATTCATTTTTCCATTCAAAGTTTTCCACTGAAAGCAGATTCCCCCCTCCCCAAAATTATGCAAAACCTATAGAAAACCTGTTTGATGGCTATAACTCTCCATTTCATAGTTCTAGAGCCTTACAAGCTCAGATTGAAAACTCATGATTAGACTGGATGGCAGGGACTAAACTGCCATTTATAAGCCACAATACTGATCACTGGGTTGGAGTGATGCTGTTGCTGTGATGATTCAGGACTTATGTGAGAGGCAAGAATTCTTATGGGTGATCATTTTTATTGGACCAACTGCATGGCCTGAAGAAAGGTACTGTGATACCTGAAGCTTGCCTATGTCTGTCCCAAACATGCAGCTGGCCCAATAAAAGAGATCATCCACAAGAAAACTGATCACAGCAACTCTTAACACTTTTAGGCTAACAATGTGTTATTAGTAATTGCTTTAAATTTAAAACATTAACAGAGTGACAGAAGAGGCTAAACCCCAAAGGAACAAAACCAACAAGACAGTCACTGAACCAGATGAAGCATGACAGAATTGTCAGGCAGCCTGAGTACTCAGCAGAAGTTTGACAGCTTTGGACATATGCCTGAAAGTCCTTGCACCTTTCTGGCAGTCTGTAAGGCATTATGGGAAATGTGACCTTCCCTGCTGTCACTGTGACTGAGTGGGACATAGCAAATACCAGTATTAGCATGCAAGTGCTGCTTGCAGCCTGCTTAATAGATTAATTCCCATCAACCTATTTGGGACCCTAATTCATATTCCTTCTCTTTGCTTGCCTCTTCCTTAAAACTCTCTTTACAATAACATTACTAATAAAAACAAACAACCAATACATAACTGTCTGCTGCATATTAGCACAATGGCTGAGTTCCATGCCTAGAGGTATCCAGATAGTATCTCATAGATGAATAATACTTCGGGATTCTGCTTTCTTTCCTTGTCTATAAAAGCCCACTGGCATTCCTCTAACATGAATACAAGGTATGAAAGTGCTTCAGCTGCACAAAATGCCTGAGCACAGGAAAAGCATAGCAAGAAAATACCTCTCCCGCTCACCCTTTCTTTCTCTCTCTCTCATATCCTTCCAGATTTTTTTCTTTTTGTTCTCTCCTTATCCTCCCTTATGCAAATAGACCCAGAGTCCCCTGTGGAGATACTGGATGCATTATCAACTATCTTCAGTGCTCTGGCATGAATTGGGCCCACTGTTTTTTGCTCTCCAATTGCAATCTAATAATAGTGAACAACAATAATAGACAGTTTCAAGGCCGTTTTGAAAAATGTATTCAAAGTTTCACACATATTCCTTTGTAATTTCTATATCCAGGTCTACTTAGCAAGTACTTATGGTGGTGCAGGTGGCTGCCATTTAATTTACACATTGTCAATAGCAGTAAACACAAATTAGCCAAATTCAGTTTCAAACACATTTCAAAATCAGGTAGTTACTTACTGGAAGATCCTACATTACTTGATGCTTTTCATTCTGTTCTAGATTTTGCTGCCAGCGTACTTGAAGACGGACTCAAACCAGAGCCTTAGTTATAATACAAGGCAGTAGCTTTCCAAAGCACAGCTGTTGTTTATAAATGAAAGTACTGAGACAATAAAACAGAGGTGTGGAGCAGTAAATGGGCATTTTAACATTCAACTGGCAAGTATTGGCTAGATATTTGCTGCATTGGCTATTTTTCCTGCAGGCCTGTGCAGGACAGTAGTAGGATGTATTGCAATACTTTACAGTCATGCACTTGTTATGTGTACTGAAGGACAGGTGGGAAGCATATGTCATGATGCTCCTAATCCCACACAGGTGGTTACAATATGAGAGCAGAGTCTTGTCTCCCTCTCCTTCTCCAAATGCATTGGCTAGCACAGCTCAGTTAGTGCAGAAGGTGGCATATTCTCTGCCAAGAATGGGATTGATACAGATTATTTCTTTATGTTTCTCCTCATTCTGGAGCAAAGTAAGATTTAGAGGCCAAGTCACTTTCTCTCTCCTAGCCTATTCCTAGGGCAGCAGAAGCACATGCAGTCCCAAACTCAGGATCTGTGGAAAATTGAGCCATCTATTTGGAAGGTGGAAGTAGGAGAACAAATTACAGGATGACGACATGTGCAGAGGTTACCAGTCAGTCAGTTAGTCTGCATGCACATGTCTGGAATACTAGCTGCAAGCTACTACAACTCTCCTTTAAATTAAGAGTCTGTACAGAGTTAGAAAGGTAGTGTCCTTTCCTGCAATTCCCCAGCATGTGGCACAAACAACATGGTGGCAGCAGCCATTCTAACGAGGGTGCCTAACAGGAAAAAGAGAGGGTGATTAACATGCAAACAAAGCAGTACCTAGAGACAGAGCAAACAGGCAGCATGGAAGGATACAGACCACTGAGAATACTGGAGTTACAGGCATAAAACCTTTTACAAGAGTGGATTGTCAGAACGGAGTCTGTTGATTTACAAAGGAGACCAAAGGGGATAAAAAAAATAAAATAAGTGGAAAGCTCTTTTACTATCTCATTGGGTGCGTCTATATGTGCACATTTACTGTGCAGTAACCAAAATTACTGTGCAGTATGGGCATGCATCTACATGTGCACACCTATACTGCACAGTAAATATGATGACTTACACCGACTTGATCATAAATTTCATACCTGCATCGTGCAGGTATCAAATTAACACCTGATTAGTTAGTGTGCAGTAATGCATGCATAGATGCCTTACAGTGAAGTAACAGTGTGTGTGTGGATGCCCATTAATGCATGTTAATGCACTTTAATGCCTGCACATGTAGATGCTGGCCTATTCCTGCTTACTGTACAGTAAATTTAAACCAATGTAAATGCACATGTAGACACACCCACCAAGGAACAAAAAAGTCAGAAATGAGTAAATTCTATATTGACAGAGATAATGCTCAAAACACAGGGGCAGCTAATAAAATTGTCTGACCCCAAACAGAATGAGGCTTTTACCCAACACAAAGCAGCAGAAGAGGAAATTGATACTTACATTATGGAGTTGAGGACTCCAGCATCCATCTGTAACATTAGAGATATTAACGTCTCCCAAATTACAGTGTACAGTTCCAGCTTCCAGGAAAGACTATAGACTACAATGAAGGAATGTTTCTGAAATGTTTTTCAGACCCTCCCCCACCCAAACCACTATTCTCCTATGCCTAGTGCTTGAGCCACATATATAGCCCCTCTCCAATTATTCTTTTTACCTCCACACGGAGCAGGAGATTCACAGTTTGAGTTCTGGTCTTGGACTGCATGGTGCTTACAGTTCTCGTGACAGAGAGCTCTAATATAGCAGGCAAGGGCAGAATAAACTCCTGTAGTTTACATGAAACGTGGACATTTCAGTCAAGAAATAAGGCATTATTTTTAATGGTGAGAGTAACCCCTGGAATAACCTGACTAAGAGCATGATGGATTCTCCATTACTTTGAATCTTTAAACCAAGACTCAAGTTTGATGTCTTCTGTAAGACACGTTCAAGCATACTATCAAAGTATAGGGCCTATGGGGTAAATGACATTTCTTTCAGTATGCAGGAAGTCAGATTACATGACTTAATGGCTGCCTTTACACTTACAGTCTAGGAATCTATAACTCACATAGAGGCTCCAATAATTGTTGATACTGATTGAGATTTAAAAAAAATAATAGGGATTTTGGGTGCTTATTAGAAACACCTAAAAGTCCCCAGTTTTCAGAGGATCTATGCTCTGTCCTTTTTTTGAAAATTGTGACCTTTTGAAGGACCTGGATACACCAAATTCTGAGGCACTGAAAACACAATGTCAATTGACGAAAACCTTGGCTATAACTAGGGTGACCATATGTCCTGGTTTGGCTAGACAGTCCCAGATTTCATAGGCTGCCCTAGTGTCTCAGCCGGTTAGTGAAAATTGAAGGAAAAGTCTTGGATTGGCACCACCCTGCCCACATGTGCCTGGCCTGGCCCCTCCTGCGCAGCAGCTGGAGGCAGGGGTCAGGCTGGGCTGGGCATGGCTCCTCCTGCCTGGGGCATGGACCGGCTGAGGTAGGATGGGGCAAGAGGGAGAGCACTGCTGTGACCGTAGGCTGCTCATGTGTGTGTGTGGCACTCCCATGACCACAGCATCCTGGGCAGGTGCCCACATCGCCCACCCCTAAGGCTGATCCTGAATGACTCTACTGTGCAAGTTAATTGACTCACAGCCCAGTGGAGTTGAGACCAGGGAGCCACCACCACTGAAGGGAGCCCAGGTGAGGACAGGGCTTCCAGGGTGAGGGGAGGCAGGAAGGTGGCTCAAATCCCTGCCCTGGAGGAGTGGGGATCCTCCCCACCTCCCACCCACCTGGCTGCCAGTGGGGTGTTTGGGGGTCTAGCTCTGCCCTGGGACTGTGGCCACAGCTGGCTTTATTCTTCCTAGACGCTGCAGACTTGAAAGGAGGGGACAACATCATGGATTTCTTTAAAAATAATATGGTCATTCTAGCTATAATGTTCAGGATGAACATAAGAAAGAATTTCTTTACTGTCCAAGCCCCCAAGGTCTGGAATAGCCTGTCATCGGAGGTGGTTCAAGCACCTACACTGAACACCTTCAAGAGTAAATGGATGCTTATCTTGCTGGGATCCTATGACCCCAGCTGACTTCCTGCCCTTTGGGTGGGGGCTGGACTTGCCAGCCCTAATGTCTGTGAAATCTGTGAACCCTTAAGAATTTTTAACATCCACTGAAAACAAGGACATTCTTCATAAGTTTCATAGACATTAGGGCTGGAAGGGACCTCACAAGATTATCCAGTCCAGCCCCCTGCCTCAGGGACAGAAAGTCAGCTGGAGTCAGATCACCCCAGCAAGATAAGCATCTAAGCATTTCTTAAAGGTATCCAGAGTTTGCACCACTTCTGGGGGGGTGGTCTATTTCAGACTCTGGAGACTCGGACGGTAAAGAAATTTTTCCTTATGTCCAGTCTATAACAGTCTTTCAGAAGTTTGTGACCACTGGACCTTGTCTTCCCTTGGGGTGCTCTGGTGAACAGATGTTCTCCCAGTTCCTGATGCCCACCCCTAATATACTTATAGGCTGCCACCAAATCACTCCTGATCCTTCACTTCTCCAGACTGAAGAGTCCCATGCCTCAGCTTCTCTTCATAAGGCCTGTTCTCTTGTCCTCTAATCATGCATGTGACTCTCCCAAGCTTCTCCACTCCTTTCTAAAGTGTAGAGCCCACAACTGAATGTAGTACTCCAGCTGTGGCCTCACCAAGGCCGAGTAAAGTGGGAGGATGACTTCTTGGGTCTTGTTTGAAATGCATTGGTAAACACAAGCCAGAGTTTTATTTGCTTTGCTGGCTGCGGTATTGCATTGGTGGCTCATGTTCATCTTATGGTCAATCATGATCCCCAAGTCTCTTTCAGTCATGGTGCTAGTGAGTGTAGCACTGCTGAGCCTGTAAGTATGATGTGGGCTTTTTCTCCTGAGGTGAAGCAACTTGCATTTCTCTGAATTGAATGTCATCAGGTTTTTATCTGCCCACCTTGCATGCCTGCCCAGGTCAGCTTGAATCGCCAGCCTATCCTCTGGAGTGACTGCACTTCCCCATAATTTGGTGTTGCCTGCAAACTTAGCTAGTGAGCTTCTGACACCTGAATCCAGGTAATTTATGAATATAGTAAAGAGTACTGAGCCCTGGGGGATGCCACTGGTCACCATGCGTCATGTTGACTTGGTTCCATTGATTATCACTCTGGGTCTGACCACAGAGACAGTTCCCGAGCCATCAGACTGTAAAATTGTTGAGGCCACAGTTCCCCAATTTTATCATGAGAGACCAAGTTCTGAACTCTTCTGGCTGTAAACCAAAATCTTGTTGGCTAGGGACAGAAGTCTGGTTTAAGAGATCAGAAACTGGTTTAAACCTGTCACAGAACAGGAACTAAGTGCACATAAACCAGTTTCAAAATGGCTAAAAATAGTTTAAGATACATCTGGTTGAATGTAGTATCAGACTTAACTGATTTGGGTCAAACTGGTTTATAAAACTTCTGTCCCAGACCTCTTCCTGGTGTAACTTAAATTACAGTCCCCAAGCATCCCTGCATTTTTGCAACCCTGGGCTGAGCTGTGCTGTCTGCTCCAGAGAGCAGGGCTGGCCCCACCCCTCTGCTCCCTAGCTGAAGTAGTGAGGGCTGGCTAGCTGACAAAGGGATGGGGGTGGAGTGGAGGAGGGCAAGCCCAGTCTATGGTTGGGGGGGAGGACTTCCCCTCCCGGCAAACCCAGCTGGGGTCTGGGGCCAGGGAGAGGGGGTTAAACACCCCTTTCCCCACTCAAACTTACTGCTGGCTGCAACTGTGGACTACAAATCCCAAAGGCACCTGGAAGCAGGAAGAGGAAGTGATGAGCAACTCTGCAGAGTCCTACTACTGTAACTCTGGATTGCAAATTCCAGAGACCTCAGGGGCAGCAGGAAGAGGAAGAGAATACACAGCCAGAGAGCTGTGCTCTAGTGCCCCATCACTTCTGGCCTGAGCCACTGCAGGCAGTAGCTTCTCCTCCCCTCACATGTGTGAGGCTGATGGATCTTCTGGATGCTGTGATCCCAGCTCCGTGCCACAGAAATCTGGCTCATACTGATTACTACAGGGAACTAGCCAGCTAATTAGAACGTGGCTGCAGACAAAGTGTTCACAGCCAGACTCTAATGAGAGGCAGGCCTCCAGAGGTGAAGGATCACCATTATGTAGGGAGCAAACTTCCTGTTCAGTACAGCAGCCAGTTCTTGCTTCTTACCCAGGTCCTTTGTGTTATTGGGTGGCAAAAGGTGTAACATGTCAGCAGACTGAAATGGAAAGTAATGCTTTTGTACAGCACATTCTGCTCAGCACATTTCTCTGCTTCACCTTCATGCCAACCTAAATGAAATTGGAAGTGATGGTTGATGTGCTGACAGCAATTTGCATGACAGGCATCTTGCTTTTCTGCCCTGACCCTGTCACAATGGTTAGAAAGAGTTATTCTTTTTAAAGGAGGAAAAGCCTGAGGAAACAACCCCCTGTTGGGGGGAGCGGGGTGAGGGAGGGGGAGAAAAAGGGGGCATCTGAGGGTTTGATTTTGTTTTTGATTTGGTTACATATAAATATCTTTTTCCCTAGAACGTGCCATCATCTTTTGACAGGCTAAAACCTCCCCCAAAATATTGGATTAGAGACTGACATGTTAGATTAAGTGTGCTGTAGTCACAACAAAACTCAAAGCATGCAACTCAACAAAATAAAAAGGATCCCTGCAAGCTTTTGCTGCAGCATGGCTACATTTTTAAGACATGTTATGTCGAAGCTGTAGATGGATTGTCACAGTGGCTAAGCAGTTTGTCTCTGCTAGCTTAAAACCCTTTAATTGCATGTGGTCTCTGGCACTATGTTGTTCTTTCAGAGAAGGGCTAAACCCAGGTATTTGGCCTCCTGAGCCCACTACTGGAAGTCCTATCTGTCAGCTGTGATCCATTAGACTAGAATCTGAAGGTTAGCCACATAACAGCAGATTCAGCCTTATCAGTGGGCAACTTGAGTGACTGCCCAGAGCGCTATGGTCAGGGGAGGTACCAAATACCCTGCCACCCCACTGATTCCCACCCCAGAAAGGAACAGCAGTGCCCAGCCCATTCCAGCCCAGCAGGGGTCAACTGAGCCCAGCTACCACTGCTTCCTAGCCCCATGGGGTCCCCATCTTCATTGCCCAAAGATCCTGGTGTGGCACAGTGCAGCGCAGTGTGGGGAAGAGGCAGGCAGGGGGTAGGCCAGGCCAGCCTTACTACCTGCTGATTGACTCCTAACTTTCCACTCCTCTCTTGCACAAATTTTCCTTTCCTGGCTGCTAGCTCCACTCTGCTGTTTCATGTGCCCATCCTGTCCTGGCCCAGTCCAGTCAAGCCTAGCCTGCCCTGTCCCACATCCAGAGCATATAGCAGGTATGCAGCCTGTGGCGGGCCAGTAGGGGGCGCTCCTGCATTGAGCCGCCCACCTCCCTGCGCCTGACCACCTTCCA
>NW_017728949.1:19029377-19031729 GCF_001723895.1 Crocodylus porosus | reverse complement strand
TGGCTGAGGTAGCCTTTTGATTACGCATCTGTGTTACTGCCAGCTAAATATCTAATCAGATCTCAAGTAGCTTACTCACAAGCATTTCCCAAGGCTGGTTGAGTTTCCCCTCTGGAGTCTTGGGGTGAGAGAGAGAGCTAGGTTCAGATGGCAAGGCTTCTCTGTCTCCCTGCTTTGCTGCTGCTTCACCTCACGGCCGAAGAGAGCGAGAGCCTCCTTCCCCCCCCTAACCTATATAGCCCCTGTGACCTCATTCACCTGGTCCAGTGGAGGTCAGCCCCAGTTGGCTATCAGCCAAGCAATTTGTAATACATCACCTGTCACCGGGCAGATTTCAACTCCCCAGGTAGAAACCCCTTACCCAGGTAATTGATGCAAGTCACATAGGCAGAGGGAGCAGGTTTCCCCCCTCCCTCCGGAATGCAGCCAGCTCAGGTTACCTAAAGAGACAGGCTGAGGTGTGAATCCTCTGTGATGGGCCCATCTTGATCACATTGTCACAGGGCAGAGAATTTGGGGAGAAACCAAAGTGGCTTTCTGCCACACACCCCACTCCACTCCAGTCCCCCCACATGCTACTTCTCTCCCAGGTGACCCCTGCCCTGTCACAGCAGCCCCTGGGTGCAGCCTACCCCACTAACCTGCTGGGGGGCAATGTGGGGCAGGGGTGGTGTTGTCTTCCCATAGCTTGGGAGCTGGTGTCCTTGAGGCCACTGCTCAGAAGGAGTTCGGTTGGGCAATGCAGGTAGGGTGACACCTGCTCCAGTCCTGTGCCCCTGCCCACCCACCTCCGCTTGTAGCAGTGACACTGAGGAATGGGGAGGGCGGGCTGCCAGGGAGAGGTGCCAGCAGACTGGGGCACCATAATAGAAGTTGCCCAGGGTGCCATTTTACCTAAGGCCATCCCTGCATAACAGATAAAGATTCTTTTGTAGGAAAAAACCCTCCAGAAAAACAGCCAACTCTGTTTGGTTCTGGTGCCACAGTAAGCGAATCAGGGGAATCCCCAGTTCCAGTGTTTTGGTGAAGCTATGAAACTGGGTGGGGGGTTCTGGAACAAGCCCACTCCAAGGCTCTTTGCCATTATATAGAGGCACATGTTTTTAAAGTCAGAGGGGACCATTAAATCATCTAGTCTGACATGTATATCAGAGTCCAAATAATTTCACCCAGTTATCATTGTGTTGAATCCAACAGCTAGTATTTAACAAAAGCATGTATTTTAGAAAAAAGGCTTTCAAGACATCAAGAGATTATGGCTCCACCACTCAGTAAGGTAGTTTGTTCCACTGGTCAATCACCTTCACTGTTAAAAATATATGCCTTGTTTCTAATTCGGATTTGTCTATCTTTCCGCTAGGTCCTCTGATCTAGGCTGTCTTGCAGATTCTTTATAACATCTCTTAGATATGGCTTTTCCCATCCAACTTCACAGCTAAAACACTCATCCACACTCTTATCTTGTGTTTTGATTACTGTAACATCCTTTCCTTCTCCTATGTTAGAGGATGCTATCTTGCCCTTCCAACAGTGCCTCAGAATGCTGATGAAAATATTGTTGTCTTATTCATCACTTTGACCATGTAACCACTCTCTGTGCAACTGTGCACTGGTTCCTCCTTCTCTGTCACATCAAACACAATCTGTATCTCTTCTCTTTCAAAGCACTCCACTGGCTTTAGCCACCAGATTGGTCATCTCATTTAGTATTATCAGGCCGCCTTAGCACCATAAGCAAGTCCACCTCTTTTTTTGGCCTGATGCCAGCCTCCTAGCTCCCATTTCTTAGATTTTCAAACAAGAAATTTCCTTCTTCCTCCCATGCTGCCCCTCAGACTTGGACGACAGTTCCTGAAAATAACCACAAAGCGGCCTCATTGTTCTCTCTCAAATTCCCCACTTTTGCCACCCTGTCTATAAGAAAACTGAAAATAAGTTGCTAGCATGCCAAGTCCATCACCTATTGTGCTGACCATGTTTCTGTGTACCACCTTCCTCATCCATATATTGTCTTTCATCTTATATTTGGATTTTAAGGTCTTGAGGCTGGACTGTTTTCACAGTGTTTGCATACTACAAAATAGAGTGGAGGCTTAGACTGCAATTGGGACTCCTAAGCACTATGATAATACAAGTAATAAAGATAATGTGTGAGAAGGAAAGAGCCCAGGTCTCATGTTTAAGGATGGCAGAATATAATCTATGAGAGATCATGTGGGCGGATGGGGGATGGGGGGACTACTGCCACTGCTGGCCCGCTGAGCAACCGTTGCAAAGCCAGCAGACCAAGGCACTTAAGGGAGCCCACCCCGCCCCAGCCCTGGCACAATCTGTGGCCAAGGCAAGAGCCCC
>NW_017728949.1:18993328-19024498 GCF_001723895.1 Crocodylus porosus | reverse complement strand
CTTGCTGGGATCCTATGACCCCAGCTGACTTCCTGCCCTTTGGGCAGGGGGCTGGACTCGATGATCTCCCGAGGTCCCTTCCAGCCCTTATGTCTATGAAATCTATATCTATGAAATCTATATACATTAAACCCATAGACATCTTTTAACAGCATCTCTTTCAGACCAGAACATACTCGAAGTCCCAGAGCTTGGCTACATGTGCATTCTTGCGAGATCTCTTTGTAAAAACAAGGAATCTTTGTGGCTAGCATCTCCACTACTCTGTGACTTATGCAACCATTAACATCTATATGGACTTAGTATAAAAGGGAAACTGTTATTTTTACCTGATAGCACTTTCCACAGATGGCTGCAAAAGCAATGAAAACTCTAGTCCAAGAGGTTTGAATGAATATAGTTTTAGGTTCTTATAGGAATTGAACCGAATGCTTGAAGTTTACCCATCCTTGATGTACATATGCATGGGTGATTCCAGTACTCCTAGACTCCCTGCATAGGTGCAGCACTCAGTCCTTCAAGAAAGCCAGATTTTGCAGTATAGGGAGACTTGGGTGAGTTTCAAAACTAGTGGCTATTTAGCTGACTCTTTGGAAGGCTTCCCGTCATAATTGATTATTCAGGGTATAGAACAGTTTCTTTCACAGATCACAGGAAGAGGAATGAAAAAAAAGTTTAACTCCAACAATAAGTGCAAAGTTGAAAGACAAAACATGAGCTGCTTGAATCCAAAGTTGCAGCCCCTTCAACCACAGTGTCACTTAAAGTTATACAAAGCAATAACTGAGAGTCTGTAATTTAGCTGTGCCCAGATACAAAGCCTCCATCTTGGCAAAATCAAACATACAATTAGCAGTCGCTTCTTGTGATTAGGAGGAATTGTTCTCTTGTGACCTCTAACACAAGGGGGAGGCTATCTGCTCATTCTCAGAACCTCAGTGTCTTACACAGATTGTTGCAAGGCTGAATATTTTAAGAATACCTGCTGCTTTGCGGCTGGTTATGGAAAGCTAACTAGGATGCCCCAGTAGATACAAATGTACTATAAGATAGAATACACCCTGAGCACAGCTATGAAATTGAAGTGTATAGGAGAAAGTCAATGTCTCAGTGGGTTACTAGTTTTGTTTAGAATGGGGAAAGAGGATAATGGGCAGCTTCTTGCAAATCATGTTGATCTCTTCTATGCAGGATCTTATACTGAGCTCATCACAGTGATATCTGAATATTAAGAAATACGCTTTTTCTCACATGTTTGTTATATCCTCTCCTCAAAAGGACATGTGCATAGTGGAACATTTTGTTCTGGAAGTCCTATCTATCTAGACACATGCATGTTACTGTGCATCTATGTTAGAGAAGACGAAGAAATGCACCCTGTGCTTGAAAGAGAAGGTAAGGAGACTGTGATGGTCCTTAGTTCCCAGGGGAGCACATTTTACAACCCCCAATAATGTTCTGTCTCTTGCACAGACAAGCTTTAACATTACTGTAGAAACTGCCATGTGCTTAAGGAGCAAATCCTTTGACAGCAGTCTTCATCCTGGAGTTTCAAATAATCTTTTGGATAATTTACTGTGAATTATTGAGTGGGGTTCCCCAAGAGTCTGTCTGGGATCTGGTAGAATTTAATTTTCATTAATGATTCATAATGATTAATGCTTGGTTCACTGGAAATCAGGGCAGTCTAAAATACCCACGGTGTCATCACAAAAGGCCTAATGGTGAACCCCATCTTACTGGCAACACGAGAGACTGGGAAGAGTTTGCATTGATGTTAGATTTGGAGGTTTGTTTAGCTTAGAGTTTCAGTGGGCACATAGTTTCATAGTTTCATAGGTGTTAGGGGCTGGAAGGGACCTTACAGATCATCAGGTCCAGCCCCACTACACTTGGGCAGGAAGCACTGCTGAGATCAGATGACCACAGTAAGACTGGCATCAAGATGCTTTTTGAAGATCGCAAGGGTGGGTGACCCTGGGGGGACCCTGTTCCAAATCCTTGGCACTCAATTTGTAAAGAAGTTTTTCCCTATGTCTAGCCTGAAGTGATCCTCAGTCACCTTATGCCTGTTATTTCTTGTCCTCCCCCGGGAGGCCTTGGTGGACAGATGCTCCCCCAGGCCCTGATGTACACCCTTGATATACTTATAGGCTGCCACCAAGTCCCTTCTGAGTCTTCTCTTCTCCAGTCTGAACAGTCCCAAGTCTTTTAGTCTCTCCTTGTATAACCTGGTCTCTAGGCCTCTAGTCATGTGTATGGCTCTCCTTTGGACTCTTTCAAGCTTCTCCACATCCTTCCTGAAGTGCGGTCCCCAGAACTAGATGCAGAACTCCAGCTGTGGTCTCACTAAGCTCAAGTGGAGAGCGAGGAAGACATCCTTAGCCTTGCTCGAGATGTCTTGGTAGATGCATGTCAGTGTTTGATTGGCTCCGCCAGTCATGACATCACATTCTACATGAGAAGCCAAACGCGCAGTAGACTAATTCTACTGCACTTTAGCACAGAAGGCAAAAACTGTGCTAATGTGTGGTGGAATTACTCTACTGCACATTAATATCACAAAGAAAGCATGAGCTGGCACTACCGCGCAGTAACACTGATTATGTTGCATTAAGTTAGTACCTGTTATTACAGGTACAAAACTTAACATGCCGTAATTGTGGTGCATTAATGAACATATAGACATAACCAGTGTGTCTTAGATCAGGATTTGTAATGATGTTAGAAATATCTTTGGGGCCAGGATTAGCATTAGGTTCAGTTATAAAGTTAGGGTTAGCATTAGGATTGGGATAAGGTATCAAATCATTTACAGATGTTTCATAGGTATACAATCCTGCCTTTGGTCAATGGAGGAACTTCCAAAAGTTGCCTCAACATGCTGGCCTTGTGCTGTCACTCTGAACTGCTGCTGATGTAGTTTTCATTGCAGGCACTTGACCCTCAGTGAAAGACTCTCTGTGAAGCTTCCTTATGAGGAACTTATGGATTTTTTGTTCTTACTCTGTTCTTTTTATTCTTCTCTTATTTTTTAAAATATTTTCTGAACATGTTTTTAAAACAGCATGGCTTCTGTATTGTTTTGAGGTCCCAGGCAACAGGGCTGCATAGCCAATGGCCAAACAATAGAGGAGGGTCCAGTGACAGGTTATCTTTTTGGTTAGTTGAGTTTAGGGTGTACTCCTTCTCCTCACGAAACTAAACAAGTTGTGATAAGGTCTTGTTATTGAGCAAAATGATGGTGCCCCAAAACTAAACTGATCGGCAAATTTATCTATGCAGCCCTGAAAGATATCTTTTAACCTTAGCTAATTTTGCATTGAAAGTAAGGTACAGTACTAGGGTACTAGTCTAGGGTTTGCAGTTCACAATTGGATTCCCTTCTCTGCGACGAGCTTCCTGTAAGACTTTGGGCAAGTCTCCTTGTGCCTCATAACATATTTATAAAACAGGGATAATATTACTGTCCTAACTTCCAGGGCTGCCATGAGGATAAACATACATGAGAACCTGATATAGATACCGGATTAATCTGTGAGATGACTACCTGAGGAAGTACCTGCATAAAGCTGTAACTGGCCAGTACTGTGCTCTGGGCAATATTGATGCAAGGTTCAGGGGCAGTGGATGGAGGTTATTTGCTGCACGGGGGATCATGTTTTTGTCACAGACATACATCAAATGCTCATTTAAACACTAATTTTCAGCAGCAAAAAAAGGTGGTGACATCTGCCTCCTGTAGCAGTGGACTTTTAGCTGCTGCCCCTGCACCGTCTGCCTCTGCTGCTGCTCCACCCTCCCCACTGCCTGAGCCAAAGCCAGAGCCATCGCAAAAAGGTGCAAGGTGTCAGGGACTCTGATCAGCCTGGACTAAGTTCTGCCAGAGACTGATCAGACAGGTTGGGCTAAGTACCAAGGCCAGCAGCCACACCTGTATAGTAAAACTCAGCTAAGGAACTCTGCCCCAGCTTAGGGACAGTAAGCATCTTAATTGGCTGCTAGGAGTGCCTCCTATCTACTTAGCAGCAGCTGGGGTCCTGGGTTTGGAGTCAATAATTCTGACCCAATTCTGCTGTTGGAGGCCTCCTGGCTCCTGACCTTGCTTTTGGTTTATTTCTAGACTTTGGTTTTGGGTTTTCCTGTGGCTCTTTTTCCTGGTTCCTGACCCCAGTTTGGTTGTGCTCTTGAACTTTGCCCCATGGTGGTTAGACCAATGACAAGATTGGTACTTGGCATCTGATCCTTGAATCTTGACTCTGGACTGTGTTGTGGACTTGGCCCTTGCATTTGGTAGTATGGCTTCTGTCCTTTCCCCTGCTTTCCCTCAGTGGTCTAACTATTAGGCCAGACCACATATGCCTTGGCCCCTTATATAAACATGCATGGGGGGGAGGGGAACAGGGGGTCAAGATGTCCTGCCAGTTCCATCCCGGCAGCACCCAGGACCTGTGCTCCCACCTGCCATTATACCACTGCCTGCTTATACACCAGGAGGTGAGCTCTCCTGTACCTGTGCTGATTGGTCACTAAAATGAAGACCTAGGAGGTCCTGCTTACTCAGCCCTGACTGTGAATATCCTGGCAGGGGAACATGGCAAAGTGTTTGCAATTTAATGACCCATTTTTTGGCCTTATAACAGCTACTTGACATTGATGGGAAAATCATTGAAAAGTAAGGTTGGAGGGGACATCAGGAGGTCAGTTAGCCCACCTTGCTCAAGGTGTCACTATCTAAACCATCCTGATCAAGTATTTGTGTAACCTTTTATGAGAAACTTTGGGAACAACCCTCATATGCAACTACCAGATACAATGCCCAAAACATCAAAAACATCTTTTAACTTACCACTGGTAAAGCAAGGGAACAAGCAGTGTCAATGTCCTGCTACTGCAAGGACAGAAAATAACTTGCTAAAACATGCAGGAGAGATCCAAGAAAGAGAACCATGACCCCCACGGGCAGATCCAGTGGGTTGCAGTGGCATGAGTGTATCGTCTTTTCACTCAACAATACCATAGGGGCAGTAGATTCATAGATGCTTGGGTTGGAAGGGACCTCAGTAGATCATTGAGTCCGACCCCCTGTCCTGGGCAGAAAAAAGCACTGGGGTCAGATGACCCTAGCCAGGTGCATGTCTAGCCTCCTCTTAAAGACCCAAGGTAGGGGAGAGCACCAATGAATTTGTAGGTGGCCAGAAGATCATCTCTCAGCCTTCTCTTGCGGAGGCTAAAGAGATCCAGGTCCCTCAGTCTCTCCTCATAGGGGTTTGCCTGCAGGCCTCTAACCATATGAATTCCTCTGAACCCTCTCGAGGTTATCCACATCCCTCTTGAAGTATGGTGTCCAAAACTGGAGACCAGTGCCACATAGAGGGGAAGTATCACCTCCCTGAACCTGTTTGTCATGCACCTGCTAATGAATGATAAAGTGCGGTTAGCTTTACTGATCACTTCATCACATTGATGATTCATGTTCATCTTGGTGTCAGCAATGACTCCACGATCCCTTTTTGCTGCTGTGCTGTTGAAAAGGTCCTCCCCCAGCCTGTAAGTGTGCTGATGATTCCTTCTTTCTAGGTGTAGCATCTTGCACTGGCCCTTGTTGAACTGCATCCTATTCTGCTCCGCCTACTTTTCCAACCTGTCCAGATCCACCTGGATTAATTCCCTATGCTCTAGTGTGTTAACTTTACCCCATAATTTGGTATCATCTGTGAATTTGGACAGAGTGCTTTCCATGCCCTCATCCAAGTCACAGATGAAGACATCGAACAACGCAGGTCCAAGGACCAAGCCCTGTGGGACTCCACTGCCCACATCTTTCCAGGTCGATACCCACCCATCCACTACCACTCTCTCTCAGTATCGACCTCTAAGCCAACTTGCCACCCACCCTCCTTCCTCCCTTTATTGAAAATATGGACCACATTGGCCCTTTTCTAGTCCTCTGGGACCTGACCAGAGCGCCAAGAGTGCTCAAACAGCAGTGCCAGTGGCTCAGGACTCTTCTTAAAAGTCCAAGAAGTAAAAATTCCCCCTGCTGCCGCCGCTGCCTCTGGCCCAGCCTAGCACTACATGGAACTTAGTTGCAGCAAGGCAAGAGGGGCTCTGAAGCATCCTTTTCCTGGGGACAGCAGAAGTGGTGGGTGGGGGGACAGAGTAAATGAAAGGGGAGAGGTGCTGAGCACACTGGGGAAGGGACAGGAGAGGGAAGATTCTTACCCAATGGAGGGACTTAAAAAAAATCCCCCACCACTACTGTAGTCTGCCTGCCCTGGTAAGAGTGGGGCAGAGGCTGGGGTGCAACAGGTTGCTGCTTCCATACCCTGCTTTCTGAAATTCTGGATCCACCCATTTTGTTTTCTGCAACAGAAAAAAGTGAAAACCCCTCAGTCCATGACAGTCTTACCATGGCAAAAAATTATTTCCTTATCTCAAATGTGGCAATTCATCAGGTCCTGAACAAAGGAGCAAGGTCTTCAGGCCAGACCCATGGGCTTTTAAGTCCCAGCAGGAGTATTAGCACACCCCAATCAAAAGCCCCAGCTGGGGAAGGGTGAGTATACTATAGAACTTCTTATTGTCCATGTCCCAAGGGTTGAGATTTGTTAGTGGGGTTTAGAATCAGGCTAGACTTATGACCCTTACTCAAAACCGATGAATCAGAGGAGAGATTAGGGGCACCAAAAGCTGTTAGGGTAAGTTTAGTCAGTAGCGTCCTCCTTAACTGTTCACACATTATGAAGGTGGGGAGGGTGAATTTGGTTTTTCTGATGCTACTGAAAATAACTCACTGCTGCAAAAGGATCAGACTTTTTTTTTTACTTTTTTTGCTGCTGGACTGCTTGTTTTTTCTTTAGTTGCACTATTCCTTTCCAACTGATTATAAGAATAGCAAGCTGCGAGTGACACGATCCTTGTCCACTTCTGTTCTGAGGCTGTTTAACAGAGTGTCAGAAATCTAAACAAAATAGCATTGGGATGGAGATGTGGCACAAAAGTTAAAAACAAGTATCCTGTGAACTGTTTGGAAATTTTATTCAGCCTCCTTCTGTGGCAAAATGACTGGAGCACTGTCTCTGAAAGCTCCATCTCTGCATGAACAGCACTTCCAGACTGATGAACCAAAAATGCTTATCCAAGTTCATTGAAATATCATTTCACCATGGAGGAAATGTAATGTTCTCTCATCATAGGGAGAGACTTGGGAACTGCATCTTCAGCATCTTGTCTTATTTTGTCTTTATTTTATGAGGGTCAAAAATCTACTAATGTAAACACACAGGCCCACTTTTGCAGGAATCATTGAGAACCTAGAATATTACAACGTCAGCCATAAATACAGCCATGCAGATGATTGCTGTGCAATTACAGCACAAAAAAGATCAGTCATTGGTCTAATCATGCAAGCCACCTCTGTACAATTACAGCATAGCCACCATCAGTCAGACACAGTTGCTTAGGCTAATACCGTATGATTACTGCATAAATACATCAGACAGACAATCACAGCTGATACCACTGCAGTGTTACACAGTCCATCAGAAAAGTACAAAGTCTAACTGCTAGGAAAATGCTCTTTGCTCTAATACCATCCGCACAAGATACTTATCTTGCTAGCACAAGACTGATAGAATTCCTCTGGCTCCTACTGATTTTTTTTAACCTTTAAATGCTGCAGTAGTGATACAGTATGAGAGTCAGGGCTATCCTCTGCTGAGCACAAACCCCTGCAGATGTGCCAGTGGCATGCTTTGTCTGCACGGGAATTTAGACTCCTACTGAGAAAAGCAAGTTCAGGATTGGCAACAAGTGGAGCTGACCAACATTTTTGACTGAAAAATTTTCTTGGGCAACAATGGCCTTTTCATTATTGTTTTGTGGAAAATGTACATTTTCCTTGAAATTTTTCAGATTTTCTAAAAAACTAAGAGTGAAAAAATAATAGTTTCAGCCTTATGTAAAATATTTTAACAAAATCTATAAACAAGGCACTTTTTCTCATAGTTTCATCAAAAATCCCACCCAATGTTATTTAAAGTAGCTTTATTAACAAAAGCTACACCTGAAAGACTATAATGGGAAATCAAAGCTGGGAGAAGCACCCCAACCAGGCAATTTATCCATCTATCAAGACTTTGCAATCCCCATGTTATGGCTGAGAGGGAACTTTTAAAAATACCTTGTAATCTTTCTGCTGATTGCCCATGGGGCCAGGATTCCCCCCCTCCCCCCCTTATGAATGCCTTATAGCAGGGATGTGGGGCTCCTGGAGGGCCTGGAGATCTCATGGTTGGGACCAACACCAAATTCCCAAGGAAGGAGTCCCACTAGGGACACATGTTGGCAGTGAGATGAGAAGAAGGTAAGCAACAGCTGCCGCTGTTCTCACTGCCACTCTCCTTACCACTGTAGTGGGTCCAGATATGGCCTGCAAGTCTCCTCTCAGTCTGATTCCTACCGACAAGGAGCCCCATGATCCGGATCTGGCCCAAAGGGCTGGGTGAGTCTGACACTCCTGTTGTATAGGAGTGTTTTGTTTTTTTGCTCCTTCCTCTACAGTGCTGCATCACTCCTGGAGCAAGTGGCTTGAGAGCAATAATGTGTCTAGTTGCACTCCCCTGGCTTTTTTTCCATACTGAGAAATCATTGTACAATTCAGAATGACCAGCAGTTCTTGGTCAGAAGGCTGTTATATATAACATGGGGCAATGCCAACAATGTTTAGTCAAGCTGGAGAGTGAGCCCTATGCCTCCCCACACTGAAATAAATTTCAGTGAGACTTGTCTAGCTCAACTGAAGAGATTGAAGCCAATTCAGAAATAACAATGTAACAAAGACATGCCAGATAGAAATGGAAAATGCTTCCATTCCAAAATAATTTCCCAAGCATGTAAATCTACTATAAAACAACAATCTTTGTAAACTGGAATTCAGAGAGGTGCCTGTGTTGATTTTAAAAAACCAACCAATTATGTTAATGCCTGTGATTTGGCCCCAAATTTGCGTAAGGATGTTTATTTGACTATGAACCCCCATCTACCAAGTGGGCATTTCTTGTGCAGTTTCCTTAGAGGATGCTGTACTGCCAGCATCAAACACATCTACTGTAACTGTGCTTGATGCAGACAGGGGCTAAAAATCACTACCCTGAGAAAGTGCTGCTTCTTGCTGCTTAATTGTTTGAGTAATATACAAGATAACAAGTCTGATTAAAATCATTTGGCTGCACTAATCATACCATTACCATTTAAATGCCATCTCAGTGGTGTTTTATTTGGTTGGGTTTTTTGTTTTTTGCTTACCCATGACCCGTACCTCTAAATTCTGGTGCTTGCTGAGAAATAAGCAGTTGTTACTATTCTGTGAAATACAGATATTTACAGCACTCTTTGACCACATACTATTCTGCTGTCTCCACCTTGTGGCAAAAGTGTTGTATTGTCATACAATTGGCTAAAATGCCAGCCAGTCAAATACATACAAAGAATGTTTGTAGACACAATGATCCATGTACCAGACTTTTATGGTTAATAATTTGTTTAGAACAGTGTTAACAAAAAGTTCCTAGGTGAGCTGCTAGTTTCTCTCTGTTTCTTTCTTTTTTTAAAAATTTATTTTCTTCTGGAGAAAGTGCAAGTTACCAGTATTTGCTTGCTCTTTTAAGATGGTAGTATAAATCAAAACTATTTGAAACCTGTTTGTGAATCTTTTTAATTCATGGATATGATTATTCCTTCCCACTTAGCAAATGTTTTTCAAGCCCATTGAGCAGAAGGAAAGGAGAGAGGAAAGGGCTTAGATGCCAAAGCAGATGGCAGCCTGTAACACACACAACCTTTTTAGATCATAGCTGGAAAACACCCTGCTGAAGTTAGCTATTGTAGAACATGCAAATTATAGCAGCAGGATGCAACCTGTGAATCTGAACCTTGTATCCTGCAAACTTTATCTTGCTTTAATTGTTCCCCATGATAGCTTCACAGAGACAGGGCATTGCTTTTTTAAGAACTAAATGATTTCCATATGTATGTGCTCTGAGAGGGGAAGGAAAAAAAACCTCCTGCTTCAATAGCTGTGTTCACATAACATTATCATTGTCTGCTTTATGTAGTGGCTGTGGGCTCCTTCTTCATTGCCTACTAGGGGAAGTCACCTGTGTCAAGTGAGGGCCCAGGTGCTACAAGGTCAGCAAATGAGAATGGAGTAACACAGCATGGTCTGAAGCAGTTCTGAATCTGCCTGCCCCCACCACCAATGTTTGCTTGTGATTCTGCCAGACCTGGCTGGCAATGCAGCTTTTTATCTGTCGGAATGGGAGTGGTTGTCTGAGTACACAACTGATTTTATGACTGGAAGGAATAATTGTAATCATTGATATAAATTCCCCTTCTACCCAGCACAGGTGAGGCAGTGGTTCTCTCATTCTTGCACTGAGCCTGATAACTTGATCTAGGACATATTTGTAAAGAGACACATTTAAAGTCATGAAAGGAGGGAGAATCCATCTCATTCATGGTTAAGTTGTTGTAGTAACTGCTTATCCTCGCTGTTAAAATACTTTGGATAACTAGTCTGAATTTCTTCACTTTTTTTACTGCTTCAAGACACTGAATCTTATTCTTAGGGTTTTTTGTGCTAAATTAAAGAGTCTATTGTCAAAAATCCTCCCCTCATATAACTATTTACAGTTCATGATCAGGTCACCTCCAACTTCTCTTCACATGAAACAGTTTTCACTTATCTATTCTTACGCTGTACGACAAGATTTTTCCTTAACTTGAACTTGAATCACCCAGGTAGCTCATTTTTTACCTCTTTCCAATTTGTCACCATCCTGTATCAATTTTGGACACCAGAATTGGACACAATATCCCTGTAATAACCTCAGCAACATCATCTGGAGACATAATACCTCCTTCATTCTCTCATGCAATATTCCTTTGTTTGTTCGACCAAGGATCACGTTGGCTATTGCAGCATTAGCTTGGGAACACACATCCAGCTAGTGTCCACTATGATCCTTTGGTCTCTGCTAGAATTACTGCCCTATAACATGACCTGGGTTCTTGTTTTATAGATATATGGCTTTGCATTTAGCTGTATTAAAAGACAAGCTTAAATGAATTCAATGCTGCCTAACTGACTTGTCTCCACCTTCACTTAATTCAACAATGTTGTGTTATTTGCATATTTGCTATCAGTCACTGAGAGATCCTTCTAGACTTTAGATCATTGATAAACCTACTGAATAGCACTGGGCTAATGTATCCCTGGGAGGGATACAAAATAGATTATGACTCTCCATTTCCAAATAATTGCATTAGAACTTATACTCAAAAAAAAAGTAATATGGACTGCACTGACTTCTGTATGATATCAAGGTGTTTTATTTTATAAAAAGGTCATGTGGGACTAAGTCAAATACCTTCCAAAATCCGTGTATATTATGTCAATACAGTTACCTTAATGATAAATGTATTTAAAAAACTACCTGCTTTCCATAATGCTGATTGGCATCAATTATGCTGTTGATGCTTTAATTCTTTGCCATAAATGACTGAAAATATGTACTTGATAATGTATGACTGCAGGTATACAGCAGTATTGCATTAATGATGTCATGTTCAAGGTTGAGAAAACATTTATATATCACTAATTTTTATGACAACCAATTTATAGAAATATTCCTGAGGCTAAACATTTCCATCTATGTGATCAGGTTAACAACAAATCATTTTACTCAACTAAATGGTTTTACAGCAGTGATTGCCATCAAATTAAATTCATAACAGATATTTGTCCTCTAAAGTTTTGAAAGATGATTTTTAATTGATAAAACATAAGCAGGAAGCTGAATTCTTCCAACCACAAGAGACCCAAATAAGTGACACCTATATGAACTCCCCACAACACTCCATTATGCTGCAGGCGGATGTGAAAGGACTATCACCTGCAAGTCCTTGGCCTCTTTGCCAAAGTCTGGGGAATTATTCTGAAATGGCCAAGATTCTGGAGACAGCCATCAGACTATAACAATGCTGAACCCCATCCTACATGTTGAGTCCAGCCCAGGCAAGGAATCCATCTTTAGTTCCTATCCATGTAATGGACTAGAGGAGGAAGACTCTATAGCTTCATTACTAACCAGCTCAGGCCTTCTTTACTTCAGAATTGGCTATTTCTCTGACCCACAAGTCTGATGGATAGTAAATGAATGAGTGATTCAAAAACATTAGTGAAATGTTCTGAGATATATGAGAATTGATTTTTTAAAAATATCTTAAGATTCTAGCTATACCATAATTACACTACTCTACATGCACCTTTCCCCCAAAATTATCCTTCCAAAGTTGGGATAAGTGTCTTAAGCAGGAAAGTGGACATTCTGCCAAGAACAGAAGCATGGAGATGCTGTAATGGGTGCTGTTTCTTTTTCTTCTCTTCCCTCTAGCAATCACATGGAAAGAGGGGCAGAGTCTAGCGGGGCAGATGGAGGGAGTCAATAGTGCAGTCACATCCCATTTTGATTTATGCCCTATCCAAAGTTTAAAACCAACTGCTAGTAGAAACAGTGACATTTCCAGCAGTGGTGAGGGAGTTAATTGACTTTGTCTCATTATGATCTACCTGTTTTAAATTTGCTGATGATACCAAAATTTGGGGTGAGGTGAGCACACTAGTAGGGAGGGAAAGATTGCAGCAGGATCTGGATAGGTTACAGGAGTGGGCTGACATAAACAGGATGCGTTTCAATACTGACAAGTGCAGGGTGCTGCACTTAGGCAGTAGAAACCAGCAGCACACTTATAGAATGGGAAACTCCCTTCTTGAGAGCACGGAGGCAGAAAGGGATCTTGGACTCCAAGATGAACATGGGCCTACAATGCAAGGTCATGGTTGGCAGGGCTAACCGGACCTTGTCATGCATCCGCAGATGCATCTCAAGTAGAGCCAGGGAGGTGATCCTGCCACTCTATGCGACGCTGGTCAGGCCACAGCTGGAGTGCTGTGTCCAGTTCTGTGTGCCCCATTTCAGGAGGGATGTGGGCAACATTGAAAGGGTCCAGAGGAGGGCCACCCGCATGATCCGGGGACAACAGGGCAGACCCTACAATGGAAGACTGCGGGACCTGAACCTGTTCAGCCTTCACAAGAGAAGGCTGAGGGGAGACGTGGTGACTATCTATAAACTCACTAGGGGGGACCAGAAGGGGTTGGGAGAGACCTTGTTTCCCCTAGCGCTCCCTGGCGTGACAAGGAACAATGGACACAAATTATTGGAGAGTAGGTTTAGATTAGACATCTGCAAGAACTACTTCACAGTCAAGGCGGCTAGGAGCTGGAACCAACTTCCAAGGGAAGTGGTGCTGGCTCCTACCCTGGGGATCTTTAAGAAGAGCCTTGATGCCTACCTGGCTGGAGTCATTTGAGCCCAGTTTTTCTCTCGCCCAGGCGAGGGGTCAGATTTGAAGATCTACAAGGTCCCTTCTGACCCTACTTCTATGATTCTGTGATACCTGATTCCTGCTAATGGCTCTTTATAGGTGTTAACAGTCATGTCTCCTTTTTTAATGGTCTTGATGTTTCACTAATCAAGCTAGCTTTGTTTAGCATTTTGCTGTGTTAGCTACTCCTGGTCTCTCTTCTCCTATTTCACAACCCAGCAGGTCTTTTGAAAAACCTAGTTCTGCCCATGGAGCCCAGTCTTCAGCAACAGCTAGTTTCAGCATGTGCCTGCCTGCACAGCCAAGGGCTGCTGACAATTCAACAACGAAAGAGTTACAGCTGTAGCTTTTTGCCTGAGTACAAAAGGGAGAATGAGTAAGCTGAAGTTGAGGCTCTGTTCTTGTTCTACAGGCCTGTAACTCTGGACAAATCTTTTTTTTCCTTCATTCTGCCTTCCCCAAAACAAGGTGTGCATCTTCTTTAGGAACATGAGGCATGTGAGAAAATATGGTAATTATTGCACTACATTACAGAAAGCTTTGATTTGGACTGGATTCTTCTTATAAGGACATTCTTTGCACGTCAACATCTTGGTAGCTCACAAAAACATTGGAAAATGACTTGGAAATATGGTATACCAGGTGAATTACTTGTGTTCCTTGGATATTCATTTTCCTTTTTGCATTTCATAGCACTAGTACAGGGGAACAGGGGGCTAGGTAGGAGGTACGTGAAGGGGAGAGGCAAAGCAGAACTGCAAACCAGATAGCGGTCCCCTGTTTTGAGGGATGAGCAAAGGATAGATGAGTCTCTGAGTACACAGGGAAAGGTGTGCATTTCTAAGAGCATTACAAGTTGACTTTTTAACTTGATATTGTCAGACACATACAACTGAAACAATGGTGGGAAGGAAAAAAGCCATGAGAAAAAAAAAAGACATGATCAATTATTTAAAAAAATATTTGGGACAAATCTTAAGGGTTTTCAGGGTCTAGCTCTCACTTTTTGATCTCTTTAGCTTGGTTATACATGTGCATCACAGAATGGCTCTTGCCAAGCATGGCTGCAGGGAAACTTTCCTTCTTCATAATGCCATAGGGCAGCTTCAAGAGGCTGCATCTCCCTGACTCAGCCTTCCTGCTGCTCATCTCCTGGGTTTTGAAAATTCATAGGATCAGACATAGCCCTCCTCTGATGCATGCAGCTCCTTTTCCATATAGAAAGGCAGCAGAGCTCACCTTAAGTCATTTGTTGAGGCGAGTAATCTGCTGGCCTGGGACCATTTCTTCCTTTTGTTCCAAGCCCCCAATTCTGACCTGGAGCCCCCTGCTATTCTCACCAGGATTTCTTCACAGGCGCTCTGCCAGTTCTCATGCCCATTATGCAGTCCCACACTTCCCAAATTTCTTCGGTGTGGCAATGCTGCATGTGAAGCCCATGATCCCTTAATCCTAATCTGTAGGCTCCCCTTTCCCCTCTATTCTCAATTTCTAGCCTTGGCTTCCAAAGCATGTACACGCGTTTCTCAGTGCTCCTCCATCCCAGCCTACAATAAGCTTGCCTTCTGTAGAAAAATAATTATATTTGTATCCTTAATGTAGGCAGGATTTCCTCTCTACCCTCCTATGGATCTTGGAATGCGTCTAATATAGTCACACATCAAAGATGTCAGGAAATGCATTTTACAAAATATTATGAACTCCTAGGCTCTGCTCTACCTTTAAGCCTGGCTATTGCTCCAGCTTTCTGCTTCTGAACAAGCTCAGCTTTTGGATCCATAGCTAAAGAGTAGTTTGGATTTATGGTCGGGGATCCCCCGCATTAGTGAAATAACTGTAAATTCAGGCTGGCCGGAGGGACCTACAGCATGATTCACCAGGTGTGTAAAGACTCAGGAAACATAATGATTTAAGAACCTAGAGAATCTCTAGCCAGAATCCATCTCTAGGCACACATTTGGTAAGCTTAATATCTAGCATATATATTTGGGCAGTACTTAGCATGATTCTGTGCTTCAGCTCAAGCTGAAAAAAATTAAAGTGAGGTCTTATTGCCTTAATTTTACATGAAAGGCATGTATTTCCTGCCCTGATCCACATACTCACCTGTGGGGCCAGGAGGGGTTCTTGGAACAGCTTAGCAATTCTGTTTGATTACAAAGTTAACGTTTAAATTTTTTTGCTCTTCAATTAGTGTTTATTTAGGTCCCCCTTGATCAACACTGACAAGATACTTTTTTTTTTTTATATTGGATAAATTTAAATATTATCTCCATAAAAACTATTCAAGTGAACTTTTACATAAAAAGGGCTACTCCTATCCCAGAGTCTTATTATACTGCCCATAATAAAATGTTACAAGTATACATGAACCTTGAGTTTCACATCAGTTCTCCAGGTATGTCTCTCAGCATCAGAATTCTTCCCATTGTCAGACATTACCAGGACAGCCTGAGGGGAAGGATAATCTTGTGATTAAGGCACCAGACTTAATCAATGTTTCCTATTACTGGTTTCCAGCTTTGCCACAGATCACTTTCTTCTCTGTGCCTTGGTTCTTCATCTATAATATGGGGATACTATTGCTGCCTTGGTCTGCTTAGGGGATGTCCAGACGTTTAGATGTTTGGTTCCCCAGGGACAACTAGCAGTGGCGCACCTTGCACTGCAGCTACTTGTCCCCAGGGAACACCTGTGCTATGCATGCTTTGACATATGGCAAATTGCTTGGGTGGAGTAAGGGAGGCTGCACCCTGTGCTGGCCCCAGCAGCCTCACCTGGGATCCTGGGGTCCTCCTGGGGCTGCAGCCATGGCAATTCTGCCGCGCAGAGCCTGGCTCACAGTGGAGCGCAACTCCGGGTGGCCTGGCTCCACTTTCCAGCAGCGCACGCTGCCTGAGCATTTGCTGTGCCAGTTCCCTCCCCCTCCCCGTGGTCTTTTTTTGACCCCTGGTTGTCCAGGGGTCAAAAAAACCCACAGAAAAATGAAATAAAATGGAGCAGCACATGCTTGGGCAGCATGCCCTTGCAGCGTGGAGACCACTGCACGTGTTTGCGGCACCACATACCACACAACCATGCTCATCTCTTTACAGTTCATTTTCTCCCACAGCTCTATGAGTGCTTGTGAGGCACTGCCCAGGTCCCAGAGGATTGGAAAAGGACCAATGTGGTTCCCATTTACAAGGGGAGAAAGGAGGACCCTGGCAATTATAGGCCAGTCAGTCTTACCTTAGTCCTTGGGAAGGCCTTTGAGAAAATTATCAAGGAGCACATCTGCAAGGGGAGGTAATGCTCAGGGGCAACAAACATGGGTTCATTGAGAGCAGGTCCTGCCTGACTAAGCTGGTTTCTTTTTACGATCAGGTCACAAAGTCCCTGGATGAGGGTGTTAGGGTGGATGTCATTTTCCTGGACTTTAAGAAGGCCTTTGACACAGTTTCCCACCACATTTTCTTAAAAAAACTAGGTGACTGCGGCATTGATGCCTACAGTCAGATGGGTGGCACATTGGCTAGCTGGTTGCACCTAGAGAGTGGTGGTGGAAGGGCTGTTTTCAACCTGGAGGGATGTGGGCAGTGGAGTCCCCCAGGGGCCTGTACTGTTCAACATCTTTAGCAGCAATCTGGATGTGGGTGTGGAAAGCACACTGGCCAAATTCGCTGACGACACCAAGTTGTGGGGTGAGGTGGGCACGCTGGAGGGGAGAGACAGAATCCAGCTATATCTAGACAGGTTACAGATGTGGATAGATGAGAATAGGATGGAATTCAGCGCAGATAAGTGCAAGGTGCTGCATCTAGGGAGAAGGAACCTGCAACACACCTACAGGCTGGGGAACTCCCTTCTCATCAACACGGTGACAGAAAGGGATCTTGAAGTCATTGTTGACTCCAGGATGGATACGAGCAGCCAATGCGAGGAAGTGGTCAGTAAAGCTAACCGCACCTTGTCGTGCATCTACAGATGCATGACAAGCAGGTCCAGGGAGGTGATCCTCCCCCTCTATGTGACATTGGTCAGGCCACATTGGAGTACTGCATCCAGTTCTGGACACTGCACTTCAAGAAGGATGTGGCTAGCATTGACTTGGGAGGGCGAAGGCAGCGGAGTCCCCCAGGGCTGAGTCCTTGGGCCAGTGCTGTTCAACATTTTCATTAGTGACCTGGACGAGGGTGTGGAGAGCACCCTGTTCAAGTTCACTGATGACACCAAGCTGTGGGGGAAAGTGAATACACCAGCAGGCAGGGACCGCATCCAGGCAGACTTGGATAGGTTAGAGAAGTGGGCGGATCGGTTCAACAGGGACAAGTGCAGAGTGCTGCACCTGGGGAGAGGGAACCAGCATTATGGTTACAGGTTAGGGGCTGCTCTCTCAGCAGCACAGAGGCAGAGAGGGATCTTGGAGTCAGGATTGACTCCAGGATGAATACGAGTTGCCAATGTGATGAAGCAATAGGCAGAGCCAACCGCACCCTGTTATACATCAACAGGGGCATCACTAACAGGTCCAGAGAGGTCTTGCTCCCCCACTATGTGGCGCTAATCAGGCCGCAGCTGGAGTACTGTGTCCAGTTCTGGGCGCTGCTCTTCAAGAAGGACATGGAGAACCTGCAGAAGGTCCAGAGGAGGCCACTCGTATGGTTGGGGGCCTCTGTGGCCAGCCCTATGAGAAGAGGCTGAGGAACCTGAATCTCTTCAGTCTCTGCAAGCTACACGGTGAGAAAAGGTCTTTATCAAGTCTTGTAAGAGAGTCTGGGTCCCTTTCCTGAGCTTATACACCTAATTCAGGAGCTACAAAGGCGGAGAATTAGTTCAAGTTCTTAGTTCAAGAGCGACTTCTAGTTGTTGTCTGCAGAAATTTTGTTCTATGAAGCAGGCAAGAAAATTCTTCTCCCAAAGCCTCAACATCCCTTTGGTGCTAGTCTTTTTAATATTTTTTTTTTGGTGAGGGAAAAAAACTTGTATTAACATTAAAACCAGCTGGGAAATTTATTAACCAAGACCTGTGGGAATTAAGCAAGAAGTAGAACAGCAGCCAGGATGCTGCCAGTCAGGCAAAATCTTGGTCCTTTATGAGACTTTATGAATCTGAAGTGGGAGATTATGACAGGTTAGGAGTTAGCAAGTGAATGAGTAACAGTGGTAAACGTGGAAAATCCCCATAAAATACTAAAAAGCATTTTACTTTCAAAAGAAACTGAGGTATACAGTTAAATTTAAAATGCCAACATCACTTTACACTCCACATACGCTAAGCAACAACAGTGTCTGACTTTGTGGGAAAAGGCACTGCTTTGGAATGCTGGTCTCTCACAATCTTCCCTTGGTCAGTGGAAAGACATTTATGGACTAGGGATACAAATAAATGGCTGGTAAGAACACAATATCTTAAATTTTTCACTTTATTGGAGATCTGCACACGTTTTGCTACACAAGGGCCAGTTTACCTTGTAGTATGGGAATGTGCAAAAAGATTTTAATGAAGAGTGCAGGAAGAATTTATTGTAGCGCCCAAGGCAGTTAGAAGTTAAATGAGAGAAAGAGCTAAGAAGAATGCTAGAAGGTACGCTTGGGAACACAGGAAAGAACCCACTAACTTCAGAGTTCCTGTTTAAATTTAGAAGAAAAACAGAACTTTTCCATTACTTATCTCCCCCACTTTAAAAATCTTTTATTATAATTATATAGTCAGAATTTACAAAACCAGGAACTTGAGTAGAACCACAATGCACAAACCAGCCTGATGCATGCACAGCCAATCCTGTGCAAATGAAACCTGTACATTCTGTTTTGTCCACTGTGCCGTGAGCTAACAGTACCACTGCTACAATGGTTGGCACAAGAGATGTACTCACTGCCCTGTTCCCATCAGCCCTCAGCTATGTTGACATTTCAGTTCCACAGGAAAAGGTTAACTGCAGATTTGATACTTATTTGAAGCTGCCAAAGACTCATTTGTGACAGTTAATCAAAATAAAGGAAAAAAGTGAGGAGGCCCAATGACCTTCACAATGGTTGGTCATCATTTTGTTGTACCTTCCTCCAGAAAAAAGGTAATGCCCTGTAGAAGCCTTCTGTTGGGGTTAGGCTGAAAGTGTAGGAGAATATTAGCAAGCAAGGATACTTTATTCTACGCCCTCTTTGATATTGTTAAATATCCCTTAAGCCTAAATGAGTGCAACCATCTTGGACTTACTTCAGGCTAACAAAACCAAAACAGCACACTTTTGTCACTCTGAATTTGCCACTTTCCTTGGCTGATTATTTCACATGTAAATCTAAAGAGACACCCAGGAATCAAAGGACAACTGACTTATAAGGTTGGCTATGACTGTCACTCAAGACAATCCAATCTCCTAGAAAAGCATTTGTTTTCTTTTTATATGGCAACCATTGATCCTCCTGGATCACGGTGTATGCATGAGGGCTACCCAGACCTTCGATGCATATGCCTGGGCAGGAATTTTTGGAGGAGTGGAAGCTGCCCAGACCTTCCATCATCCCTTTAGGCCACTGAGACAGACTCCAAAGACCACACTGAGTCCAGATGCTTGGTGCCTCCTTGGCTGTAATTGTATAAGGTCTCCTGTGTGTGAAGACAAGGATTCTACCACTGTACCACAGGGGAATGCCTCTTATGTAGCGTGGCCCTATATCAGTAAACAGTCATAAGTATGCAGTCATTTTGGGAAGATACTAAACAATGGTAGTGAGGTAAAGGAGTGTACAAAGTTTAACTGGCATTTGTTTAAGGGTAGGTTACTACACTGGCTGTATTGAGGGTGACAGATTTGAGAGTTACTCCAGGACTCTGATGAGGTGCTGCATACCTTGTCATGGCACGACAGCTGATATTCACACTGACATGGCAAGCAGAAGCATAGCACAATGAACCAGCCAGTAACCATAACATGGCAAAGACAGAAAATGACTGATTTGGATAAACTGAGAAACTGGGATACTTCATCTCTATGAAACTGAAAACTCTTTAAAGGCCTTTGAAAATGTTCCAAGAGTCTTAACCTGCCATAGGTAGGTTTATTTAACTGAGTGGCAAGATATACCCAAATGCTATTTATGGTTGCCTCATTCTGAGTGAATTTAATGTGGAAGAAAGGTAGTGAATGGAAACTCCATCAAGCAAAGTATCCTATTCAGAGAAAAACTATGACAGGCAGTGCAAATCTCCATTCAGCACTCTACTTAATATAACCCAGCTTTGGGCTTGTTCAAGTAGTTCAGTCTTGCTATTCTTCTACCTTACTCACCGACCTCTTTGCTGAGACTGCAATTAGAATCGCCAGCTGTGAAAGTGGTCTGTGTTTGTGTAAAAATACCACCTAAGCCTTCACTTTAATGTTTGAAATGTTCCAAGTCACCATTTGTTTCATGGAACTGCAGATTCTTTGCATAGTCCGCACCTCTCCCAAAGTGCAGGTTACAAAGCTTAACCATCCTTCTTGTAAACAGAGGATACGAGGCATCAAATACAAAGCTGATAACCAGCTAAGCACAAGTATCTTGAAGAAAGGCATACCGTACAGATTGTAGACATACTATAATTATGGGTCTTTTTGTTAAGTCATTGTTCAGAATAAAAAAATTTGCATGGAAATATTTTGTCTGCATCACAAATAATGCTCTCTCTCATAAAAGTTAAATTTAGACTTAAGAAGCGATTGTACTGACCTTCTATTCAGCTGTACCAAGAACTGAATCTTGGACTGCAGCATTTTGCCCAGTGACATCAATGTCTGGTTAAGAAAATGAATATGATATTGCTATCCACTTGTGCTTAAGACCCAACCTCCAATTACACAGTAGGAAGGAGAAAAAAAGATTAATTTCCTCAAAAGGATGCATTTCCCATAAACGTTTCCTTGGTTTGGTGTACTGACCACTTATAGTCCTTTGGATTTGTCTGTTAATATACAATTTTCCAGTGGGTTGGTTGTTCACAGTTCTTCTCTTTCTCACCACAAAACCTGTTATAAGTTGTTTTGGGGTCAAATCCCAGAATCTCCCTTTCCTCATGAATCCGGAATGAAAATGTTGAAACTGAAGTGCCTATAAAATACCTGTGAAGGGAAAAATCAGAACTGATTTTTGAAGGAGTTTTTGTTTCTGGTATAAATAATTACCTTATCTGTATCCATTTTCTTTTTATAAAATTTTGCTACTCAGGAGCACACAATTACATCTCAACAGCAATATTTAGGTTTGCTCAATTGTAAAATCTGATTCCACAAGTAAAATTAGCTACCTAGCATGAGCACAGATCCACTGGTCAATAATTGCTACTCCTCCATCTTTGTAGAGCTCTAACTCTTCCCAGGTGGGTTCAAACCTCACCATCTCAGGCAGTAGCTTCTTGAGTTCTTCAGACTCTGAAAGAAGGAAACAAGACTAACTCACTATTGTCCTACACAAAAATTTCATGGAACTTCTGCACAAATCAGAAAAAGTTAAAATTTACATTGGATTTCTTAAGTGCTGAAGAAACCAATTCTAGCGGAATGAGAGGGAATGAAATTTACAGGCGAGGAAAACAAACAGCACCACTCATCTTATTTTCTTACCTTATAGAGTGTTAGGGTGACAGTATTTGGATCTTGGGGAACACTGAATTTGCAGCTCAATACAAGGCTATAGCCTGTGGCTCAGCAAAGCTGCTAACCGCAAAGCAGAATGATATATTAAAAGTAACACTGCAAGACGTTTAGGCAAACATTTTCCTAACAATGTCATAGTGTCGTAAGCTATATAGCTCACTGTGTAAGGGGAACAGGATGCAGTCCACCAACTATCGTTAGGAGATGAGCAGAAGCAAGACCTTGGAGATGGTGAAGAGATCAGCAAGAAACTGCAATTGACTGAAAGAAGCCAGGGTCAGGGTTTTATGCATGCGCTCACAGCAAAAAGACAAGTGAAATGCATAGGTAATGCCATGCTAATGAAACAAACAGTAAACAGATGCAGAGCTTGAGATAGGAGGGAATATGGGTGGAACAAAGAAGGGACAAAGGTGGAGTTAATGAGCATGAACCAAGTTGTATAAATGTGGAGAGAATTAAGGTTCACTGCAGCTCCCCGGTTCGTTGGAGCTTTGTCCAAGGCTGTTCCATTCTGAATAAAGCTATTGGCTAGCAATGTGTGCTAGTGTTTGCATTCTGAGCAATTGGATTTTCATCTCCCTAGTCGTTGGGTGCTGCATGGAGTTGGGGTCTAACACAGAGGTAATGTCAAGAGCCACAGACCTGGAGGCAGCACCGCCAACAGCTAAAAGCAGATGTCTGCTGGGCCAGCCTCACAAAGTCATTAGGTATCATCAGGTAGACAACAGTAAAAATGTCACCATCAATTACCAACTGATACAGGATCCTTAACACACACATCCTGACCCAAAAATTCACTATACATTTGGTGACAAAATATATGTTGGCAACACTGCCTGGGGGACCAGTTTTCAGACATAGAATGATTGGACCACTGGTTAGATGTCAAGAGACCCCCTCCACTCCTAATGCTGTTCTCAAATCATGCTTAGAATCAATAAAAAAAACAGCAGCAAGAAAGGGAAAGAGGGGGACTTGGCATAGAAAACCCACCCTTCACTGGGGAGGCTTTTTAAAATAGTTTTGAGATGTTTCTTGTACATTTTGTTCATGAGAGATGCTTACTGAATGCTTTGGAAAAAACTTGTTGGATTAGAGCCTATTCCATCTATGAGGTATATAAGTGAACCTAGTCACCTAAGTGTCTTTCTATTCCACTCTACTCATGCCCCTGGGAAATACTAATATATCTACTTTTTCTAATGCACCATCATGTATGTAGTCTTAAGACTAAGTCAAAAAGCAGTGAGGAGGAAGAGGTCCTGTTCATCTTTTGAGTTAACAATTTTTCAAGGGCTAAATGACGGTGGAATAGGATTAGATTTAGGCACCTAAAAAGTGGAATGGGATCCAGCCCATTCTGTTTATTTTCAGAACAGGTACTCCATGGCCTCCCTTACCTGTAGGTCTCAGCCCTGATTAGGAGAGGCTAACACAGCAGTTAAGGATGATCCACTTTCTTTGCCATGTACTGTCTGGCTGCTTTGAGAAACCAAATAGGGTCAGTTACAGCAAACATTTGCTAAGTAGGCCTCTGCTCCTTGAGAGACAGACCAAGTAACCAAACTCATTTTGCGGAGACTGCCCATGACTAGTTTCCAGTCATACATTTGTGCTGGATTTCAGCTGTCAGTTTAGAAGTGAAAGACTACAAAATCTCATTCTATTTCCCAAGTCAGTTAGTCTCCCAGGAAGACTATTACTGAGTCACTGATGAATGTTAACTGATAACTGGTCACTCTCTTGTCAACTGAGCCCAGTGAACAAAATAAATTTCATCTACCTACCCTCCTCAATTGCATCAGTGGCTACAAAAACTTTCTTAAGTTTATATATCTCCATAAGACTGTGGATCTTCTTCACTGCTCCATGTAGGGTTGGCACATCTTCTCTGTGACCCCAGATGAAATCTTTTCTTCTGAGGTGAACCCCAAGGTATGATCCTCCTAGAGCAGTGCCCAACTGTACCTGGCAGAGCATAATTCAGCACATATCAAAACTGAATTACATTGGTGCCGTTTCAGGCTGAAAACAGTTTTGGTACATGAGTATACATTTTGTAAGAAATTCTGGGTTAATCAAACCATGGCAAAGAATTTGTGCTTATTTTATAAGACTTAGAATCATAGAAAAGCAGGGCTGGAATGGACACCTAGTCATCTAGTTCAACCCCCATTTCAGATAGGATCATCCCTCTCCAAACCATCCCATACAAGTTCTCATCTAACCTTCCTATCTAGAAGACAGGAGGGTGATCCAGGCTGACTTGGACAGGCTCATCAAACGGGCGGACGAGAACCGGATGGTGTTTAACACTGAAAAATGCAAAGTTCTCCACCTTGGGAGGAAAAACCTGCAGCATCCTTACAGGCTCGGCAGTGCTACGCTGACTGGCACTATGGAAGAAAGAGACTTGGGGGTTATCATTGACCACAAGATGAATATCATTGACCACAAGATGAGCCTTCAATGCAATGCTGTGGCTAGTAAAGCGAGCAAAATGCTGGCTTGCATCCATGGATGCTTCTCAAGCAAATCCCAGAACGTCATTCTCCTGTTGTACTCGGCTTTGGTGAGGCCGCAGCTGGAGTATTGCGTCCAGTTTTGGGCCCCACAATTCAAAAAGGATGTGGAGAAGCTTGAGAGAGTCCAGAGAAGAGCCACGCACACGATCAGAGGTCAGGAAAACGACCTTACGATGACAGGCTGAGAGCCATGGGACTCTTTAGCTTGGAAAAGCGTAGGCTCAGGGGTGATCTGATGGCCCCCTATAAGTTTATCAGGGGTGACCATCAGTATCTGGGGGAACATTTGTTCACCAGAGTGCCCCAAGGGATGACAAGGTCGAACAGTTATAAGTTACTGCAAGACTGTTTCAGGCTGGACATAAGGAAGAAAATCTTTACTGTCCGAGCCCCCCAAGGTCTGGAATAGCCTGCCATTGGAGATGGTTCAAGCACCTACATTGAACATCTTCAAGAGAAATTTGGATGCTTATCTTGCTGGGATCCTACGACCCCAGCTGACTTCCTGCCTCTTGGGCGGGGGGCTGGACTTGATCTACCTTCCAGCCCTAATGTCTATGAAATCTCCTAAAAATGCACAATAAACCCTGCTGCACAACTACAAGGCATATTACCCAAATACACCCTAACCTGCCACAGGTAAAGCAGGTGAGTGAGGACTGTTAAGGTGTCTTTACATGTGCTCCATGGCGGTGGGGAGGGATGGCACTTTTATTAGAGTGGCTCTTGGGAGCTGCTCTAATTAAAGTGCTCTCAGGGTCTCATGTATTCAGCATCCTGTACTTCAAAATGCCAGCAAGATGCTTTAATTAAAACTCATTTGATGGGCAGGGCTGAATACACGTGACACTGAGGCTGCTGGAGCATGCTAATTAGCACACTCCAGCAGACTCTATTAGAACATGTTGGAGCAGGTGTCACCCACGTATATAGATGCCCTCAGTGTCCTACTGCTGCAAGGGTTTTTAAAATATATTCAAGAGACCCTCTTCCTTAGATTTCTTGAGTGCATTTTAACAACCCTTGCAGTAACAGGACACTAACAGTCCTCATCCTTCTGCTTTACCTGTGGCAGGGAAGACTTATTATAGCTCCTGTGTTTTGATACCTCACAGCAAGTTGAAGAAAACTGTTCTCAGGGTAATCAAAACAGTACTTGAAAGTTTAAACTGAACATTGCTTCTTAACAAGATGCAGAACATATAAAACAGAATAGGACATATTTTGTGAAAGGGGGAGAACAGGAAACCTTGCCTTGCTTTTTTTCAGCAGAACTCAAATCACAACAGTTCCTGAATGTGAAAAATCAGTTCCAGAGCAGGGAACATATGGAGGGGCAGACACACTGTAGGTGCCTAACTACAATACCAGCACTGAGAGCTAAAAATCTCACCCATTTGCTTCCACTGTTCTCCACAAAATATGGTCAAAATAGTGAACAAAATCCTTTAGTGAATAAATGTTACAGGAAAGACAGATTGCAAATGGAATTACCTTCATCTGTGTCCAGTCCTCATTGTAATGCGTCTTGTCTGCCTCATCAGTGGAATCAAGGTATTTGTTTCTGAAGTCATCCCCCACCACACGCAGGTGTTTAGCAAACACCATACTTCGACGGGTCTGTGAAAAGGAAAGGAGCTGCTGAATAATCATCCAGTGAGTCGGAAGACGGTGATGAACACCTGCATGCGAGAAGCTGTTTCTTTCAGGTCTGCTGGGATAGAGCTAGTTTATTAATACAAGGCTGTACAATTTCCAGCATTTAATGCTACTCACACAGCATTTACATCCCACATCATCCACTGGCCACCACAGGGAGCCATGGATACATCTCCTATCTTTTAAAAGTTATATTTTTAACTTAACAAAATGTTATAAAGTATGATTATTTTTTAAAGTACTGTGTTAGTTACCAGCCAATGGCCACTGTGGTACTGAGCACTTCCTACACAGTGGTTAATATAAAGGGCCTAGTACAGTGATCTCCAAAGGATGCGTCATCAGAGCAGAAGCATGCCATGAAAAATGGGCTGGACTGGTTCACAGACATGCCCAGCACCAAGCACAGGATTGGGCCCACAGACCATGTCTGGCCCATGGACTAATGAGTGAAATCTGCAGCCAATTTTAAATTCGGAAAAAGTGTGCCTTATGTATCAAAAGTTTGGGGTTGTCACCAAGTGACACAGGGCACTTGGTAAGATGGACCTATGGTCTGACCCAGTAAATATGAGTTTGTATGTTCTTGGGAAACAATGGGTTAGTGTTTATATTCCCTGTGCTATCGTACAGTCCGTCAGTTTTTCCCTGTGGCAGGCATTAACGTTTAGTGAATACATGCCTATTATTTAACCAGTTTTTCAACGGACTTAATGAAATATTTATGAAGTTACAACCCAATTCTGAGGCCCGGGCCCAAGACATTTCAAGATGGTATGGAAGAGGCATACCTAGAAGTTAACGTAAGGATACACGCAGGGTGCATCTACATGAGATGCTTTACTGTACATTAGACTAATCTAATGCACAGTAAAGTATTACTGTCGACATGTGAGTAAGACTTATAATGGACTTACTGTTAAGTAAACTAAGTTAATGCACCATTAGCTAGTACCAGGAAATGCAGGTACTAGTTTAATGGTGCATTAGCTACTGTGCAGTAACGCACATATAGACATTGACCAGGAGCAATATGCTCCCAGTCAGTCTAGGCAGCAGGGGGCCTGTTGCTGCCTTGCTAAACCCTGATGAGGGGGGAGCTGTGCTACTTACAGAGGCAGCTGTTTCCCTGCTACATGGGGATTGGTACCTGTCCCAATCCCTACATGGCTGGGAGAGCTGTCCCAGCAATTGAGACTGGTGTGTCCCAGCTACATGGAGAGCAGGTTAGGACAAAGCAGTGGCTGGGATGCAGCCACTCTCCACATGGCTGGGAAACAGCAGCCCCAGCTGCTGGGACAGCTCTCCCAGTCATGTGCACATCAGGATCCAGCCCCATGGGGCAAGGTCCAGGAAACCCTGCAACCAGTATAACTCTCCCAGCCCTGTGCACGTTAGGACCTGTCCCCATGGGGACAAGGCCAGGAGGTAGCTGCCCCTCAAGGTGGCATAACTCTCCTGGCCCCATGCACATTTTGACTGGCTCTTATGTTCCCTGCCAGCCCCTGGGCTGGCACCTGGGGGAGCCTAGAGCTCCCCCTGGCTGATGCAGGGGGTCAGAGCAGGACAGAAACAGCCCTGAACTGGGCTGCTCTCATTAGGCGCATATCTATGCCCGATAGGGCACATGTGTACACACATTCCTGTACATTACTGTGCAGCAGCCTTACTAAGCATTAATTGCACTTCTGAACACAGTCACAATCTAGTAGTAGTGTCATAGGTCAGCACTCCTGGGCTTCCAACCAGTTAACTACCTGTGGTCCACGTATCAAAACACCATGGACCTTCCTTTCCTCAGTAATAATACCACTGCTATTATACCTTAAATACATATTCCACTACATCATCTTTATCTTTGGCACACAGCACTCACATTTACTAGGAGATTAATTTGGCAGTGGTCTCTTGGCATTTTGTGTTCTCATTGCTACAAAATACATACGGTGAAAAGCAGAACTATGAGAACATTTGTTGGATGATTTTCTCTTCCCTGGCCCTCACACATTTGGGCTACCTCATGTAAAAATTGTACAAACGTAACATATACAAAAGTATTTTGATAGAACAAACATTAAGCTTCTGTTTCATTAGGTTAAAACACCTACTAAAATCAGTTTAAATGGGTATGATATGATCAGTGGTCCTGTAGCGTCTATTTGGAAACAAAGAAATTATACAGAAACTTCTAGAAGCTCAGAAGGAAACGGGAATTGATAACATCACTAGCAACTGGAGCAAGCAGCATGGCTCACGGGTGGAATCAAACATTAAATTATGTTTGATATATCAAATGATATATTTGATACATCAAATTTTCTGCAAGAGGAGTGGGCAAAGTTTCAAACTGTGGATGATGCTCTGTTACAATCTAGAGATTTCTAGACAGTAGAAATGGTACCTGCTAACAGGAAGTGCCTGAAGTGCGACAGGTCATTTTACTAGCCAGTTTTCACAATGCTGAATTTAAAAGAAATATGAAAGCTTCTATCACCGTTATCAAAATGAAGCCACAGTTATTTACCTTTGGATCTGGGAATTTGAGTAGCTTTTCCACAACCATTCTTAGCCTAATGATTGCATAACTAAATAAACACTGATTGATGCACTAGTGCCTGGTGACTTTTTGGGGTATTCAGCAAAACTCTCTTGTGTTTGCAACCAGTGGGCATCTATACAAGATGCTAACTGTGCAGCAGCCAAATAATACTGCACAGTAGTGTGTCACAGCACTAACAGTGCTAATACACTACTGGCGCAGTATTATTAGGCTACTGTGCAGTAGCATCACTTAAAAGATGTTTGCTGGCACTATTGTGCAGTAACTCCAGTTAGTATGCATTTATTTAGACTTGATTATAGAAGTACTACATAAATGTGCAGTAACCACTGCGCAGTAGCATTTTGTGTAGACACACCCAGTACGTTTAAATCTGAGATTATATAAATCTAGTTCAGCTTCACAAGAAACAGGGGGATAAAGACATTCAATACAGTGCTGAATCATCACTTTATGCCTTATTTTCCTGTGGGTGGATTGCTGATTTAGCAATGAAAATCTTTTTCGTACCCTGGTAACTTCAATCAGATTCTTTGGGTGGGACTTTCCAGTGCTAAATTCTGGCCTAACTCCTCCCAGCAAATTCAACAAGAGTTTTCTTACTCATTTCAGTGGGAGTAGTTAGGCCAATGCTGAACATTTTGGGAAATTCTATTTGAAATATTTATAATCTTGGGCCCAAATGGACAAGGAACTGCATGTGGTCAGAGTCCTGTTGACTTCAATGCACTGGACATAGAGATCTACCATTATAGAGGTCCTTTCAGGATTGAAGACCTGGGAACAGAACACTGGAACAAACCTCTGGGTTAGATTCACCCAAAGCAGCAAGAGGACATTTTTGTTGATTTATTCCATCCATCCATCTGACAGAGAAGCTATGAATCCTGCTCTGTTAGGCTGCAATAGAGATTGCCCACAGTTGTAGTGTCAATTCAGAAAGGCAGCCAAAAATCATTAATGGTAAGCATACCCAGTACTGGATTTTAATTAAAATCAAGTGGAAAATCTTGAGCAGTTAACTAAAAAATACTCACATTCCAATAATCTCTTCCTCCATAGTGGTCATGAAGAAGGTTTTCAGCTCTGTCTAACATCACTGACCTATTAAAAATGGTAAATCTGAGGACAATTCCCTTAGAAAGATAAACTTACAATATGACATTTCTCTATTCTTGTCCTGAGTAGACACAAAGAATGAAACAATTACCTCAGCATATTCTGTTTACAGTAAACACCACACCTAATCTGTTTTGCGTAAAGCAGGCAAATTGTAATTCACAGATTACCATGGATGCACAGAGTACTATTTAGTCAGAAAAGCCTGTCTCTCCTCATTACTAGCTACCAATCTCATTTAAGATAATTTAATGCAAATTAAAATGTTACTATCACTTGCTATACTTGCCACAGCATTATTGTGTCCATGAATAGAAAGACAGGTGATCTGCAGCTATGGCTGATGTGAAGACAGGTAACAAAATGATCACATTTTAACAGAGAAAACGATACTCTGAAAATATTTGAGCCACCTCATATCAGCATGAACAGCCCTCAAAAAAGCAAACAAGATGCGTCCGTGCATGCGCACGCACACACACACACACGTACATGGACACATTCTGCAGATGTCTATGGAGGGTAATTTTATACATGCAGGCACTGAGTTTCAAGCTATTATTAATTGAACAGTATTACAATGTGCATACATTGCATCAGTGATTGCTCGTTATGAAGGTATGGTTTGTATGGTTTTGTAGCACTATTTTCTTCTGGAATTATAACTGTATAAAGTTTTAAATACACAACTGCAGAGCTGTGTAGCAATGTCACGAGGGAATTTAATTTTAGGCTTTTTCCCTTTGAAGATCAGGAAGTGTACATTTAATGTTGATAGAATATTTAGGTTACAACTGTAAACACCCTAAAGATGGGGAAATACAAAACTTAATGTTCTGCTTGTAAACTTATCTGTTTACAGTGTCATGTGAAGATGAAAGAGGAAAAAAAAACCCTTGAGACATCTCCAAATATGACATGTGTATATACACTATCATACTCAAAACTTTAATTGGGGTAAACACTGTTATTTTGAAATGAAAGGGTTTAATCTTCCTCATTGAAAATAGATCAAAAAAGAATGTCAGAACTAATACTATGGAAAGCAGACTCTGCTGTTAGCACATAAGCAGAGATATCATTGAACTCCCTAGTGCCTTATATAAACTGCCCTAAGTAAAGGTTGATATGCAGTGGCGCTACCATATGGTAGCATTCTTTCACCTCAGTGGTGAAAGAACAGGTTAGGGACTACTCAAAAAAGCTGGATGTGTGTAAGTCCATGGGGCTGGACAGG
>NW_017728949.1:18983685-18992638 GCF_001723895.1 Crocodylus porosus | reverse complement strand
GTGTTGAATCCCTTCCTATTCTCATCCGCCCACCCCTGTAACCTGTCTAGGCCTGACTGCAGCCTATTCCTCCCTTCTCAACAAGTAGTGATCAATTACCTAAAGGGTGGTTCCAAAGAGGATGGAGATGGACTGTTCTCAGCTGTGGCAGATGACAGAACAAGGAACAATGATTCTTAAGTTGCAGCAAGGGAAGTTTAGGCTGGATATTAGGAAAAACTCTCTCATTAGGAGGGTGATGAAGAACTGGAATGGGTTACCTGGAGAGGTGTTTTTTTAGGCCTGGCTTGAAAAGCTCTGGGACTTGTCTTTAGTAGGGGGTGGTCCTGCTTTCAGCAGGGGGTTGCACTAGATGACCTCCTGAGGTCCCTTCCAACCCTAATTTTCTATGATATGGTATATACATGGGACTCATTTCAAATGTGAAGTTACCTATGGTGTGTTTGCAAAGACAGGCCATGGCATTTAAAAATATTTGCTCTATCTTCACATTCCATTAGACCAATTTTCATGTATTACATATATTTGATTATGAACTGAACTCATACTGTGTTTTTTTAAATCACTATACAACTCCAAATACCAATATTTCAAAAGCAAAGTAAATCAGAGATGTCTCTGTGTAGCAGGGACTTTACATAATTAAATATTACAATAGAGGTGAGAACTGTAATCTTCTTGTGAATTTTGATACAGTAGGAATAACACTCTGTATTATGAGATCACTCTTAGTAACGCTTCTTCATGCATCATAACTATAAGACCTTACTTTTTTAGTAAGTGATTTGACCAGGATTTAGTAAGACCTGAGCTCTATTCATGGCCCTATCACAGACCTTCCTAAGAAAAAGTGAAGGTTTCCAAAGGTGGGCACTGAATTACTATATTAATTTTGAATCTTTTTTCAAGAAGTGCTGAACACACCCCAGATCCAACTGAAACTGAACGTGACAGGGCTGTGCATCCAAAAATTACTTTTAGAGTTTGGCCTTGTTGTCTGTTCAATTCTCCATCAATAAAGTTTCCTGTAATAAAGCAGTACTGTATACTGATACTTCTCCAATTGGCAGTGTCACAGCTATTTTCTATATGTGAAATCAGAAAGAATTTCATATGTTTTAAGAATACATGCCTCATCCTGAATGTAATAATAACCCTCTTCACATATGGCACCTTGTAAGCAGCTTTAAAAAGGACAAAACATCCATCTGTTTTGTGGAGGATGTAACGTGAAAGGAGAGGCAGTCAAACCTAGTGGGGGAGAACAGGTTAAGCATGGTTGCTGATATTCAAGACAACCAAAGGGAAAGAAAACTTGCCCAGAGCTCCCTCTTGCTCTTCCTGTGTAGCAGTCTGCAATGCCACCAGTCCCAGCTGTCCTCCCAACACACCTTTGATCTGCTGTCATGAAACAATAAGACACAGAAATGGAAAAGAACTCCTGGATTAGATTCCAATCCCTTGCTCTTCCAACCACCACATCACATCATCTTCCATGAACTGATCAAGTGCACTCTTAAAACTAGTTTGGGTTTTTTTGCCCCCCACTATTCCTATTGCCAGGCTGTTCCAGATCCTCACTGTTCTAAGGATTAGAAAGTATCTTCTACCTCCCAGCATACATTAACTCATGACCAGTTTATACGCATCTGTTTTTATGCCAGCGTGTTCTTTGGCTTCTTCCTTTCTGGTGTGTACTCTCACCCCTTCATGCAATTTTAGAGAGCAATAGTGTCTCCTTCTCAACTTTCACTTTGCTAGGCTAAACCAACCGAACTCTTTTAAGTCTCCTCTTATATTGACAGGATCTCAGATCTCTTGTTCAACCAAGAAGTCCTGAGAGCACAGACATAAGCTGCTTGGTCTCCCCAAACCTATCTTTCACTCCCTGACAGTGAAAGTCTGTGACACAGCATGCTCAAGAAGTAGAATTTCAGTGTTAAACTTTGTTTGTTCTCCTGACAGCAGATCAACCAGCTATTGCAAGGAAGGCTGAGGACATAAAATGCTTATACATATAATATATGTGCACTCAGGGAGAGCAGAAAGGGGCTCAAGGTTGTTTTTCTCCTTGATGCCCCAGAAGATGTTCCCAAGAAGTGGGTATTAGGAAGGCTACAAGCTGAGAAACAGGAATATGGGACAATACTCAGAATCATCTGTCATAGTAAGTACCGTATTTACTTGAATCCAAGTAAAATCTGAATTTAAGATAACATTAATAAGTAGATTCTATAAATGGAAAATGTATAAAATGTGTTAGATTCTATACATGGAAAATTATAATTATTGAAGGGTTATCTTAAATTCAACCCCCACCCCCACTGCAGCAGGGAAAGCAGTGGCAGGGGGGCGAGTGGTAGTCAGAATCAAGCAGTTTGACCTCTGCCCCTTCCACACCTTGCCATAGATAACACCACCTGCCCCACCACTTACTCTCCCTGCTGTCAGCTCCCCAGCACCTGCCCCACAACTACTACTTGCCCCCACCCATGTCTGCTCCCCTGACACATGCCTGCCATCCCTGCCCTGACCCCTCACCCATGCTTCTCCACCTTTTGCTTACCCTCATTCCAGCTCCAGCTCTGGCACAGCCAGAGCCATGCCGAAGCTGGAGGGAGGGTAAGCAGTGGCAGGGGGGAGGGGACAGGGAAAAAAGGGAACCCAAAATAAGGGGCTTTTTCCCCATCATGTTAAAATGGGGGAAAAACCTTGCCATGGGTTTGAGTGAATACAGTATTTCTTAGATACTGAAATCCTTGTAGGCAGGGTGAATGGTTTCTTATTCCATACAAGACAATACATACTATTGATGCTCAAACTAGCAGGAACAACTAATATCCTAGAAAAATGTGCCTGTATTTTTGAAGCTTTGAAGTTAGTTATAACTTGTAGCTCTGATGTCACAGCCATTTTAAAACAGTTTTAATAAAATGTAACCTTTCCAATAGGGCTGTACTATAAGAATAGAATATGGTATGCGCTTCCCCTAACTGCAGTCTCTTAACCTGAAATGGGTTCTTGGAAACACAATCTGAAAGTAAATAATCAAATGGTGCAATTTACCGTGCAGAAGTATTTTTCAAAAGAACAGGAGCTATGATTGAGGCTGATCCTTGGACAGAGAGACACGAGACATTGAGGCCTCGTGTTTCCTCGTAACCCCAGAACCAGCCCCTGTAAGAAAAAACAAAACCACCACATTTCAGGCAGCAGGCCACTATGTTTAAATGAGTTTGTTCTGTACAGTAGAATTAGTTAACAGTACTTCTTAGAGAAAAAACAACCTTTAGTCCCCCCCCAAAAAGGGAGAGCCTCCAATAAAACAAAACTTCTTTACATTTCAATTGTATTCAATAATGATCTGTTTAGAGTCAGGTCTCTCAATGTCCACGTTATATTTTATTATTAATAGGGGTTTTTTTTAAAACCATGAAACATATTTTCCGGGATTTAAAAAAAAATCTATTTGTGGATTTAAAAGAAACAATCATCAACTTTTTTACATAAAATTTGATAAAGTTAAGTGAAAAGGATAATTTTCCCAGTAAATTAAATAAAAGCCTCTCTCAGATTCCTCTGTTCCAGACTAACAGTACTGTTTAGACAGTCTTCACGCAAAGTTCCTTTGTGACTGAGTAGATATTCTAGGACTAATGCAAGGTGCTTCCATTTGCAAAGTGACTGAAAGACAGTGCGCCAAGCAGAACCCTTCTAAATGGAAAGCAAATGAGCATTGCAAACTGCCCAGAACATTTATATTGACTCATAAAAGAAATGTTAGAAATACAGTGGCATACAATATTTCTGATGCTAGGTAAGAGCTAGAAAGGTTTTAATGAATTCACTTTTAAGGGAAAGGTCTGGCTGCCTTTTTACCAGTTTCCCTTCCTTGGAAAGTTATCATGGGTTTACTCTGTTGTGACCAATCACAGTGGACAGCATTATATCTAAATTAACCTCTTGCCAATTGCTATCCCAGAAGTAGCAGAGCTTTCTGCAGGTAAGTCTAGAAAAACACTGCTCTGGGAGCTCCTGCCCACAAAGTCTATGACTACTGAGAGTTATGCTACAACAGTAGGGGCCAACTTTTTTGGCAGGCGTGCCACAATTTAGGCTCGCACCTTTACTGAGTGCTGCTCTGGTCCCCTTCCCCTGCCCAATCTCCTGCTCTGCTTTATCTGCTGCTCCACTGACTGTTGCATACATGCTGCAGGTTGGCCACTCCTAGCCAGCATCTGGGGTGTCATTCCTGGAATTACCCCTTTCAGAAAGCTACTTCCTGCCATACTAACACTCAAAGGGAGATGCCAACAGACCAACCATACTTCTAAGCCTGTAAAATAGGCCACCCACAACTTTTCAAAACCAAATAGGCCTAAGCTCAGTTCAGCTGATAACAAGGAGCATATAGATTTTGATTAAGCTGTTAGTGCACTTTAATATAATTCCTTCAAAATGTGGATCTATTTCTTTAGAATTACTATAAATATGGCACTGATGGAGGCTCTGTGCTTACTTCTCCCATAAGGCCTCCAGATAAAACTTAAAAAAAAATGTTTAATTTACAAGTAAGGAGCTATCTATCCTAAAACACCATCACTGCCAACTCCAAGAGACTTGTAAGCAAGCTGAGTTTCTTCCTGCTCCCCCATCACCTCTAGTTATGAAGATGTTGTAGAAAGCACTGCTCACAGTGGTACATGTGAATAACAATTCTGCTGAGGACTGAAGAGGAACAGAATCTTACCTCTGTCCCAGAAGCTGTATTGGCTCTGCAGGGTGAGAGGGATTAAAAGGGTAAAACAAGACAAAACAAAAAACTGTAACTGAAGTCAGCCAGAACTGCTGTGAATAAATTTGTCATATTTTGTCATATTTTTGTCATATTTTGAGATGATGTTGTTGCCATGATGATCCAGGAAATATATGAGAGGCAAGAACTGGTGTGGGTGGTATCTTTTATTGGACCAATGGCATGGTCGGGACAGACACAGGTAAGCTTTTAGGCCTCTAACATTTTTTGTTACTTCCAAATCAGCCATAGATATAAAATTCCAGTTTGAAATAAGTACCCTGCCCCAGAGACATATATTGTTCATTTCTTGTAGTCTCTATACTCAGAGAGTAATGGATTAGGAGGCAGGGATAAAGAAGCCTGTCAACCACATTTATGTGGGTAAAGTAAAGCAGTTTCCCAAGGACTATTCCTACATTATTCCTGCAGGTGGACACAGGATTCATCTAGCTGAAAATATATCATGTAAGTTTTTCACAACCTCCCTTCCCTCCCTCTCTCTAAAAGAGTACAGTTCATGTTTACAGTTATGATTTCAGCACAATGGGTTTCTCTGGCTAGAAGGCACTGCCCCACACTGAACACACTGCAATAATCCAATATAGAGTTTAAAAAATGCCTGAATAACTGCAGTGAGGACCACATTAAAACAAATGAACAGCCTTCACACTTAAACAAATTTACAGAATATGTCCTTGACAACTGCTAGTACCTGAATCATGGCTGCAGGGAAGCCATTTATGCTTCCATTAATGAAGAACCCAGTAGTTCCATGTCAAGTGTAGATTAAATTTTACAGGCATTAGAAAGTATTTCCATGGGGACTTCAGATATTCATCCTATGAGTTTTACTTGGAATAGCTTTTAAACTTGTTCTGCACTAAGCCTCAATTAAAGGTTATCTTTTTAAGAGATTCTAATTTCTAATTTTATTTCTTAAAAGTAAGAAATCACCTCACATAAGGTGATTTTTCAAGTTTCTCCATAACTGGAAATCGTCAGAATTTTTCTTGTTTTCCAGAAGAAAACTGTTGTATTAAAAACCTGAGCAAAGACACATCCCCTCATGAGTTGAGACAGAAGGAATCAGGAATAATACATGCATTACTTGCAAATAAATGCTAGAAAAGTATTTCCAAAGTAGTTTTTCCCAGGCTTAGCTTCATTTACAAGACATCTTTCTCCCTTGAGACTCAGGGGAAAGAGAAAAGCAAAATTATCTAATGGATACCATATCTATTTTCTGTCTCTTAACAAGGCTGAAATTCAAATTTCCTCTCTCTGCTTAAGCAGTTTTATTTTAAATTGTGTCTCCTACTTGCACTTCCCTTAACACACCACCCTCCTAACCCCATAAGCCAAAAGTGTCATTGTTCTTCACAAATAAAGAAAAATGGATATTAGGAATCTAATATACTGCGAGACATTACCTGTAGTATTCATGTTTGTCTTTTGAGTACATGAGCTGATCAATGCATGGCCTCTCATCTATTTTTTCCTCCCAAGTTCCTTCTTTCCATCCTTCTGCATAGCCTTGCAGAACATATACCTGTTCAATGAAAGGTCCACCTGACTCTAAACAGGAAATGAAGAGAGATCATCATCAAATACCTGTTCCATGCAAATTTATATATAGTAGCACTACTACTTGTTAAAAATCTGCCATACTTTTGAACATTCTATAAGTTCAGGAAATTTACACACACAAAAAAGGATCAAAGTGAACCGTAACTTAGGTGCTCCACTTATACATGTAATTTAGTTCACAACACAATGGCAGTTACAATTTGATGTCTGTTGCTTACATTGTAAGAAGTTCTGGAAATCTGCATATTAAATGCAGACATTGCGTAAATGCCTAAGCGCAGCTTCACTGTCTGCTTTGCAACTAAGGGAGACCAAGCTGCCAAAGGGATGCTACTAGAAGCCCTCTCGGCAGCCTAGTCAGCTCAACAATAATACAATATTGACAGGGCTATGTACTTAAGGAGCACTGGCTACAAATCTATTATTTAACATGAATTTTTCCCATCCTTTTAGTTTTATTTTTAGTATTTTCCATTCACTCTTTATTTCTCTCTCTTTCCTTCTCCTGCCCCCTTGTGGTAATCTTGTGAAGGAGGCTAGGACATGGAACCTGGACAACCTTTGAATACAGTAAAATTATGAGCATTTGTGTTATCTACACTCTCTCTTAAAGATGGATTTAGGCTTTAGCTTGGTATGTCATCCTAAGGGCAATTACCTTCTAATACAAAACTTCAGGGAACTTTGGTTGTTTTAATTATGCACATAAAAATGGAATTTTTAATCTTTCAGATGACTTTTGCTTCTACAATTAAAGAGGAATCTTATTTTTCAAACCTAATGTCCTAGAATCAGTCTGTAATTACTTCTGCCATAGCATTTTTTAAAAGTACTTAAAGTTAGGCTTGTGTGCTGAGGATAAGGAATACCTATTTTATGCACAGAACTATATATGTCCACTACTGTCTTTTTCTCACAGTGACAGTAATCATGTCAAATATTTTAATAAGACGCTAAATTTAGTAACCTATCTTGAAACTGTTATTACTCACTGGAGTGCAGATTGACTTTAGACTCATTAATGAATGTTAAAAATCAGTTATTTACATGGCCTTGTAGAGCTGGAAGAGAATATAGGACCCTGATCTTAGTAGCTACGTGGGTACTTAGCCAAAAGGCAGTTTGTCAAAACTGTACAATTAATGAGTCTCACCATAGTTTACTGGGAATCCAGTATGGCCTGAGTGTCAAACATATGGCCTTCATGTCAGATCCAACCTATGAAGCCACATGATTCAGACCAAGGATCTTGTACTGAACCTGCACGCTACATGTGGTATGCAGAGCCTTCTGGCACATGGCCTGCACCTGGTGGTGCAGTCACTACTCATAGCACAAGGAGTTGGTCCAGTGCACACGCTGCATGTGATGCCCATGACAGACTGACCCTAAGCACTGGCACTGGGATATTCCAGATCCAACCATGCTGGAGTCAGCATGTAGGGGTGTATGGAGTGACACTGAATGCAGCATGTGCCCTGAACCAACCCTCTATGCCATGAGCAGCACTTACAGTGCTGGATCCTGCTCACATGCAGCCCGCACCAGCCCTGCTCCTGGGTTTGAGCTGCCTGTGGCACGCAGGCTGGCTCTGCAGGTGCTGCCAAAAGCACAGGGGGCTAACACAAGGTGTGTGCTGTACACAGCACTCTGTTGGACTGGCCCTGCTGACTGGCTCTGGCATAGCCTGATCTGGCCTGCAGACCAGCTGTGACACCCTCATCTGGCCTGCAGGGCTGGTTAAGTTTGACACCCCTTCAATATTTTATTTTTTTTAAAAGGAAATCCCCGCTCCTCCCGCCCCATTTTTAGATTCCTAGTACGGCAGCAAAGCTTACAGGTCCTGGGTTGCAAAAGTGACATAAACTTCACCAGTGGACTTCATATTTAACGATTATTTTGCCTCCATTGTCCTAAGCAGGAACCAGAACAGTCACCCCACCTGCTGGGCCCCCCTCAGGCCCCAGGGGAGGCACACTTAGGCCAAAGGTTAGTGAAGAACTAGTCAGGAAACTTCTGGAGGGACTGGATGTACTCAAGTCAGCTGGTCCGGACGATCTCCACCCTAGAGTACTGAGGGAATTGGCTGAGGTCATTACAGGACCCCTGTACGAGCACTCGTGGTACTCTGGTGTGGTGTCAGAGGACTGGAAGAGGGACAGTGTGGTTCCCATCTTCAAAAAGGGGAAGAAGGAGGACCTGGGAAACTATAGGCCAGTTAGTCTTACCTCGATCCTGGGCAAGCTTTTAGAGAAAATTATTCTGGCGCATGTCCACGAGGGGCCAGCAGGGGAGATCAGGCTTAGGGGCAACTTTCGGAAGGCCTTCAACACTGTCTCTCACCCTGTTCTCATTAAGAAACTGGGGGACTGTGGAGTCGACACCCACACAATCAATTGGGTCACCAACTGGCTGGAGGGCCGCACCCAGAAAGTGGTAGTGGATGGGTCATTTTCGACCTGGAGGGACGTGGGCAGTGGGGTTCTGCAGGGCTCGGTCCTCGGGCCTGCACTGTTCAACATCTTCATCAGTGACTTGGACAAGGGGGTAAAAAGCACCCTGTTCAAA
>NW_017728949.1:18981595-18983225 GCF_001723895.1 Crocodylus porosus | reverse complement strand
TAGATGAACACCTTGCTGGGGTCGTTTGACCACAGTACTCTTTTCTGCCATGGCAGGGGGTCAGACTAGATGATCTGCTTGGGTCCCTTCTGACCCTAGAAACTATGAGATGTATGTTTATGCTGCTGCAGCTGCAGCAGTATAGACACACCTGAGCTAGCTTGGCTACAGCCAACAGCATAGCCATGGTGGCAACAAGTTCAGCACAGTCTACCTGAAAAGCTGGCTAAATACCTAAGTGGCTAGGCTGTGGCTGTGCCAAGCTCCAAGCCACTGTAGCTATGTTGCTAGCAGTACTTAAACTAAGCAGTTCATAGGCTTTTTAATACCTTTCAGAAGAAAGGTGGGAAAAATAATGCAGGTCAGACTGCAGTGTAAATGTTGAAAGTCACTACTCTGACTTAGAAGATCAGCTGTCTGCCTGCTATTTGCGTCCTCGCAAAGGTGCTTCTCCTTAACTCACATTAACTTCTTGTTTTTCAGGTTACTACTTTCAAAAAAAAACTAAACTGAGCACACTGGATATGCATGCAAGAGCAGGCATGCTAGCAGTGCTTTAGGGTTCACCACTGCAGGCACATTACCAGTGCTCTTGGGTTCATCTTGTTTACTGGTAACACACAGTGAGAGGAAACTTACAGAATCTGCTCAATGATCAAGCCAAGATTGCCAAGATTTCCCTTTAGAAAAGGTCTAAATATTGCACTAACACACTTTGGTCTAGTCACTGGAAACCAGAATCTAGTAAGTAGAAGGAATGACTTTGAAAGATTTAACGTACTGTACCTGCAAGGAACTGCTCATATTCAATGACAGGGATGTTTTTGTTGAGGCTCGGAAGATCAAAAAACTCAGACCAAGGGATTTGGACCTGATGAATGTCAGGACTCTGCCAGTGATAAAGACGTCCCCAAGGAGGCAGGACCAGGACCCAAGCTTCTCTTTTCACCAAGGTCTTCAGAAGCAAAGCAACACGAATGTAGACATCCCGGCGTAGATTGAACCCTTCAGGAGGATTCACATCATACAGAAGATACCTGGACAAAGCAAAGGGAAAAGAAAGACTTTAAGCATTTCCACTCCCTATCTCCCCCCTCATTTCTTTGGTCTCATTTTAAGTGGCCCTGGAGTTGTCCCACCCCTGCCTGCCCATGAGGAAGCGCAGAAGACAAGTGTGCGGCTGCATGTAAATAACTGTAAGGCTTGACATCCCCCAACATACACCAACTGCAGATGCTTCCCCAGCCTGACAAAGGGTATCTTTACCCAAAAGCTTACTAAGAGTTTTTCCAACTATTGGTCTAACAAAAACCAACAGATTCACCCAGAGAACCTGGTCCGCCTGACTTCCCCCAAACAGGTTGAACCCTGTGGGGGCCAAGTCGGAAAGGCAGAGGCTCACTTCACCACTGGGCGGGGGGAAGGAGGCCGCCAGAGACACAAGGCGCCAGCCCGCGCTGCCACATCACTGGTGTCAGTCAGCGGCCAAACAGGAGGCGAAATACTCTGGGGGCGAGCCCAGTCGTAGCCGAGGAGGGAGGCAGAGGTCACAGCCTGCCTTGCCCCTGCCCCGGGCCGGGTCCTCACCGCCTGCGGGCTGCGGGGGCGGCGCCGGGCAGCGAGGCGGCGC
>NW_017728949.1:18955714-18981495 GCF_001723895.1 Crocodylus porosus | reverse complement strand
CCGGGCTCGCTGCGAGGGGCGGGCCCGGGCCCGGCTCCCTCCCTCGCTCGCTGCCGGGCGGGCGCGGGTAGGGGGGCGAGCAGGGAAAGCTGCGCCGCCGGGCGGGGGCTCCCCCAGGCGGCTCGGGCTGCCTCGTGCCGGGGCCGAGCTAGTCACGCGGCCCGTGGCTGCTGCCTGTCTCGTCCTTCCTGCAGCCGCTTACAAGGTGTCAAAGGCGAAGAGGGTGATTATTACCTGCAGGGCGAGGCACGTGTTCTTCTGAAAACGTACGAAATCCTTTCTGATTTCACGTGGGGTAAATAGCTGTGACACCGCCCTTGGAAAAGGGTCAGTGTACAGTACCGTACTTCAGTGCCTTGTGACAGCGGGCTTGACTGATAGAGTTGAACCGACAAGGCCGATCCCTGCAAGTCGTTTCCTGGCTGCTCAGCCTTGTCACCATAGGTTTCATTTGGATCTGGGGGGTGTTCAGCTCTTCTTGAAAGAAGATTCAACATGAATCTAGTAATTCAGTGCCCACGTTTGGAAAACTTCCCTTTTGCTTAGGAAGGCCTGTGATAGGGCCACAAATAGAGCTAAGGTCTTACTAAATCCAGTCAAATGACTTATGGGAAAAGCAGTCTTGTACTTATGATGCATGAAGAAGCATTACTAAAGGGATCTCATCATACAGAGTGTTATTCCTACTGTATCAAGATTCACATGATTACAGGGCTGGGCTAGTCACTCACCCTGTCGCTGCCGGCTGTATGGGATGGGTTGGGGTGAACCTGCCTCAGGTAGGGGTTGGACATGACTCTGGAGGTCCCTCCTAGCCCTGCTTCTCTGCGACTCTCTCCCTCCAGGCTGGCACCATTCACCTGCCCTGATGCCAACCCTGAGATATCATCTCTACAACAAGTCCTGAACTCCAAGACGGGACACATTGGCAGCAACAGGGGGGAGGGCAAAAGCAGCAGGCAGGGAAAGCGGTAGGGCAACAGGTGCATGGAGGCACTGGCATTTTCTACAGAACTCTGTCATCATGATGATGGGCTTGGCCTTCAAGGCACCATAGTGGTGGAAAGAGACACCAGGGCCATCTTCACATCCTTGAAAGGCTACTGTAAGGAGAGAAAGCACCTTTTCTGGCTTGCTGCAGAGGAGGTGGCCCAATGGCTCGCAGTTGCAGGCAAGTTGGTCTAGGTTGCATATCTATCTGGGAAAATGTCTTCAGTTAGAATAGTGAGGCAATGGAATAGCCTGCCTAGGGGAGCTGGGGACTCTTCATCACTGGAGGTGTTCAAGGTTGGACAGCCACTAGTGGGGGATGATGTAGGCATAGTTATGCTTATGTTCTTCTATGGGTATACAAGCAGGGACTGAGTCTGTCCATCTGCCACTGCTTGGGCCCAATCCCCCCTTCCCTCCTGCCACTTGGGATCCAGGCCCACTCCCCTCTGCCCTGCTGTGGCAGCGGAGAGCGGAGGAGTAGGCCTGGGCCCAATGCCGAGGGTGTGGGAGGGAGGACTGGGCCTGAGGGTGCAGAGAAGCCAGGGGCAAAGCAGTCACATGCAGGATTAAAGCTGGGCAGCAAGGCAGCCCCTGGAGGAGGCAGCTGGCTCCATGCATGTAGGAGGGACCTCAAGCACTGATCCTGCAGTTGCTTATACACAGACAGACTACAAGATTTATAAATGCTCTTTAGGGCAGAGACCATGCTATTTATCCTGTGTCTATACAGTACCCACCTATAAGAAGCCAAATCTTAAATGAGTATTTTGAGTACTTACTTTTAATACTATTATGTTAAAGTAATTTTAGTTTTTGGAAAACAGAGGATATGCCTCTAAAGGCAGCAGCTTTGTGTATTTTCATTTTCTTTTAGAAGTATACATGCTTTGAAAACTACTTAACATTTGGTATGTGTAAATAAGTCATCTTGCCCAGGTATAATTTTGCAAGCCTAATTCAGTAGATAAGATCTTACCAGAGTAAAAATGTAAAAAAAAGAGTGGATATAAAGTACCTCCATGACAACTGTAGTCACACTGAATAGTGCATTACTTCCAAAATAGTCCTAGTAAAGTCAGTAGGGGTAGTTATAAAATGCACCTACTGCCCTTCTTTGTTTTGGGTAAAAGAATTATAAGAATTCAGCCTTAAATGAGTTAAATTTAAAGGTAAAAAAAAAGAATCATTCTTGATGTGGAGCTCTACAGTGACTTGAGCATAAAATTATCAATCAATTATGGTAGCATTTAATTAAATTGAAATTACTTTTGTAAGGCTGCAGTGCTGTTTATTTAGTCAGAAAATCAAAAGGCTCAGTGAATAGCTTAGACTTTTTTAGATACTAAGTATTGACTTTATGCATAAAGTTTATTTAGTTGGTGTTGGAACCCTGTGATTGTCTTTTCTACCTTCTTTTCCTGGCATAGGTAGAATTAGGATAGTAGTTCAACAGTTTACGACAATTTGTGTATCTGGTAAATAGCATACATATTTTTCTTGGAAATTATTGGCAACAAGTTACAAAACAGAACTGTGTTCTATAAGAAATTGGGTGTTTGACTGAATTTTACAATACACTTTGTGGCATTTGGTGAAATGCCTAACATTTCTGTGCACACTTTGTGGAATTGATATAAATTAATAAGAATTATATTTTTGTTACATAAGTCACAATGCCAGTATAGTGCTCACTTAACCACATAATAAGGATAAAGCTTTTCAGTAGAATGAGGATTCATTTTTTTTGCCTTCTAAATATTTCTTCAGGGATGGAAACTCATTGGCTTTAGACATGATTAGAAGAGGTTTTTGGTCAGAGGCTGGAGATTTGTGCCAGTGATTCTGTTTAGTTCCTCAAGAATTTGTTTTTCCTTTTGATACATCTACATGGAGGAAGAAAGACAAAAAACAAAACATCAGGAGAATGTTTACATTTTTTCTTTAATGAATGTACTTTTATAACTTTATATTTGGATGCAAGTACCTAAAAGATGGGCAGGTGCTATTCTGTACTAAAAAGTGAAGCATGTAGAAAGAGCACCTTGTTATCATGTAATGACTGCCCCTCGAAATGTAATCAATATCATAGTTGTTAAATTATACAGAAAATAAACACAGCTAACAGATAAGATTGAAAAATAATTAGGGAGAATATCCAAATGACGAGGCAAGCTAATACTGGTGTTCAGAACCCAACTGGAATCAGTGTTAACATTTAGAAACCACAATTTTGCATGAGAGCTGATTACTTCTGACACAGAATCAGCAAGCTGATAAACCTACAACCTGGAAATTCTCTTAATGCCATATTAAGAGTTATTCTTCTGACCAGAAGTGCACTTGAAAGGGAAGAATACTGCCTTACTCTTGCCAATGTCTGCTTATTTGAGTAATTTTACCATCTTGAGAGGAGACTGATCATGTGAACAGAGGTATTCACATGACTTGCATGCAAGTATTTACATTACTTCCCTTATTATAGATGGAACCTCTCATCCATGAATTTCAAGGCACTTTTTCCCTCTGGCCTTAGAGATGCAGATTACTTTTGTAAGGAGTCAAGTGCCCTCAGCTCCCACTGACTTTGATCACAGTAGCTACAGTTTACTAAAACTAGAACTGTGAGTTCAGGCATGCAGTTTTTTGCCTATATTCTTGTCAAGTGCCATGACCTAAACCTGGGCTTCATCAGTAACTGGATGGGAAGCCAAAGGAAATAATGTATTTCTCTCTGAATCAGCACTAAATTAATTCCCCTGCATGAGAGTTGAGGCAGTGAGCTGTAAGAGGTTCCACTGCAAGAACCAGTTTGAGAGTAGGTGTGTCATAAAACATCAACAGGTTTCTTCACTGAACGCAGCACTTATCCTGATGTTCTGCTAATACTGGTAATTATACATATCCCAATGTTTGGAACAAAGATTAGATGACAGAACACCTGGATTCTGTTCCACACTTCAAGTCAATGAGTGTGTGACATGCAAATAGTTAAATCTGTCTCAGTTTCCACAACTGTCAAATGCAAATAACCTCTCTGTAAAATGTTGACAACCTCTGATTACAGAACTATATATAACTGCACAATGTTAAAACCTAAAATTATACAGTTCAAATGTTGTATTGTAGTATTATGATACACAACTTCTGCACTGATTCTTACATGATGACAGCAAAATTACACCTCCATAGTTAAGGGCGGAAATATATACACTAAGCCCCCTTGTTTTGTTTTGTTTTGGTTTTTTTTTTTAAACTCCCACCCCAAAGTTTTAGATGTGCTTACATAAGATTTGAGGATTCCTTCAGATGAAAAGCACATTATAATACTGCACTATCTGCACATTCTGAATGTCTGTACAGCCCCACAGACTATCAGGATATGAAGGTTACATTACAAGAGATACCACTAGTAAGGGAAATACCTCTAAATTTACAAAGATTTGATTTGCTATAACACCTCCCACCCCCTTGCAGATATGTTTGTACCTGTTGCCACTCTGCTTCTGTGCTGTGTTTGTAGCCAAGCAAATGGCACAACCCATGAGCTAGGGTCACCTGTTCAAGAACAAAAATGGTTTTAGTATTTTGTAAATATTTATTTGTGTGTGTACATCATTGTAGTATGTACCAGCTGACTTGCAACCAGAGCTCAGCTGTTCACAAGCAAATATGATAGCAATAATCATTAAACAGTATAAAAATCAATGGTTCAATACATGATAATTGAATGTCAACATTTGTAATGACACAGGAAAATAAAGAACTGCAAAAAACACAAAAAATAATGCTATATAGCCTAACCACAATTATGCTACTGTTTCGCTAAAATCATTTAATAGTTTAAGTTAAAAAATATAAAAATATAAAGAACAGATTATATATAAACCCAACAGAAACACAGAAATTCTAGCAGACAGTGTTTATAACAAGAGCCACATCTGAAAGGCCAGCATAGATTTATTATCAAGTTCTTTACCTCAAGATGGACATTTTCAAATGTGAAGCTAGTTTACCTGCAGCCAAGTCCAAGTTAGGTTGCTGGATTCACAAACCTTTTTGCTGTAATCCTCAAGGTTTTGTCTGTATTGCTTATACATGCTGAAACAGTAACTCCACTCATTTGAAAGGGGACTGTTCCACTTACAGCAAGGGTGTAAAACTAATTCAGCCTCACACACAGATTGGCCCTATGCATCACAGCCAGCATGCACCCTGAACTGGCCCCACGTGCTGCATGCAGTGTGCGTGCCAGCTCCAACCCCATGCACCACATGCAGCATGCCCTGGCCCCGCAAGCTGTGTGCAGCACACAGAACTAGTCCGGGGCATATGCTGTGTGCAGCACCAAAACAAACCTACTATACACTGTATGCAGCACACAGGGTCAGACCAGCACATACTGCATGTGGGGTTGGCTCGAGACTCCCAGGCAGTACCACAGGTTGAATGACAGGGCTCCACAGACTGGATTCAGCCTGCAGACCCCATCTTTAATACCCATTATTTATAGCAACAGTGAATTTAAAGATATTTTAAGAACTACTAAACCATGTAGTTCCTGCTCTCCAGATGAAGTGGGCATATAAAGCCTTTTAAGGAAAAAAAACAACAAATCAGACATTCTTGCTTTCACCATTCTTTTCCCTTTCCCTATTTTTTCTCTTGTACACAAAAATATGTTAATAGTGTTAAATACAATTTTAATAAGATGTTAAAGAAAGTTTTACTTTCCAAAAATACCACATGTATTTGCAGCAGGGAATGGGAAATATAACATTCCTTCTACACATAGAAGATTGCCTTAAAATGAGTTGATCTAGCTCCTTAAAATCTGAATAAAGGATCATTATGATCAACTAGTCTGACTCAAAAAGGCCATAGGATTTTACCAAATAACTTATAAATCAGCCAATACCTTTTTGGTTGAGTAAGAGCACATCTTATATAAATACATCTAGATCTTGATTTTGACTTCAGACAATAGGATGTGATGGAGTCTCCTTCTTAGGACGCACCATTTAAAAATTATACAAATATGCACTTTTCCCCAGTACACATTTTCTAGTTTTAGATTCTAGCCATTGGATATTGTTTTACATCTTTCTACTGGATACCAGATCCCACTACTGACACATTTTCTGTCTGTGGACAGTAAACCACAAGCAAGCCATATCTTGACTCTGGAAGGAGTGACCACAGCTGTAACAGCCTTCCTTATTTGGAAGCTACTGTAACTGAACTAAGAGAAGGCAGCTGCTTTGAGGCTGTGTGGAAAAGCAGCTTCTGCTGTTATGATGGCTGACAAGTGACAAGACCTGTTTGCTGCTCAGTCTTTGTATTAATTCTAAGGGAAACGGCTTCTTGACTTGATTTTAATTACTCACAGCTTATCTCTGCAGGCTAATTCTCCACCCTCAGTAGAAGGGGTGAGGTACTCCTGATTTAATTCACACTTGGAAGTTTTCTTGACTGAGTTCAGTCGGCTCCTGGTGATTTGCAAAAGTATCTATTTTATTCTTCATCCTTTCCTTTAAAATTGTAATTGCACTGAACTCAGTTAACAGAAAGATCTTATCCATACCTGTCTCTAAAGTGGACTGTCCTGAAGACTTCTCTATGTTGGGGATTTAAGCAGCAACTAAAGTTCATCTGTGTATATATTTAGGACATGCAAGCATTAAAGATAAAGTAACTGCAAGGACTAAGTTTCTTTCTTAATTATATTACAAAAAGGGGGGGAAAAAAATCGATACAATTTAGTGGGAAAGATCTTCCATTTTTGCTATAGTCTGCCACCTCTGTAGTGAGACCAGTTTATCAGCAGGCACCAATGAAAGGGCATCATCAGTGATTATGCTAGTTCAAGAACAAAAGTGATTTGGCATGAAGTGTTTTTAAGTTCTTGCCTCTTTTCTTTTAAAGCTGATGTGCTCTCAATTTTTTGTTTCTTTACAAGAATTTAAAATGAGTCTTCCCCTGGAAGTATGGTTCAAGGCTATTACTTACTTATAAGCCTGAAATACACTTATGTACCCTAAAAATACTGGTTCAGATGAACGATATATATTTGGAATTAAAAAACATGTTTTTCTGTAGATGACCCTTTATGATATCTATAAAACAACAAAAGAAAATTCACTCCAAACTATTCAATGACTGGCAGCAAAAATAGCAATGTTACAAACTAAATCTAGTATGGGATGAGACATATCTACATTAGTAATCACATACGTACCGTAAGAATGCTGTAGTAATCCTCTTTATTGTCTCGGCATTGCTGATATATATACTCCACTCCAAGGAAGATGTCCCCCAAGTTGTATTCATCTTGAAAACAAGGCTGTGGAAGCTCTCCTGCTTTCACATTCTGTAAATGGATAATCAAAGACCATCCAGAAATTAACATGAGAGAGAACTTGGTTATGCACAGTATCTTTCCATCTTAACAGAGCAATAAGCTAAGCACTAGTACACCAATGAGTATTCATTTAAATACTGCAGTCTTCTTATGCTGAAGAATACAGAACCTTAGACATTACAGATTTAACGGAGGGCAGTAACACCTAACTAACTCCCACCAAGACCACAAGAAACAAGCTGAAAAGGTCTTTTGGCCCTCTGATCCTCAGAATGCATCATTTGCTGTGAAATACCACGTGCAGCATTCAGCAATGTGAGTATTTCACCTATGTTTGTCTTTGTTAGAAGGTAGAGTTCTACTAGGTAAACCATACCAATACTTTAAGTTGCACCAAAGTACACACAATACAAAGTAGATCTGAATGTGACAAAAAGGAGAAATACTTTAACTAATTATTGTTTACATTAGAAAACGCTGACTTTCATTTCTGTGCACCAAAGTGTACATTTTTGCTATTCTCTTGTCAGCAGAAGTGAACTGGGAAAGAGAAGTATCTCAACATAAGAGGCATGACAGCAAAGCTACAGCTCCATGTCATCCCTTTCATAACTGAGATTGTCAGGCACCTAGATATCTGAGCCTGTACTTATCTTCCACAACAAAAAGCCCTGTCCTCTTTAAAACAGAGCCAAAAAGTGATTTTAATGATCTCAGACGTAAATTAGTCTCGGTGTAAATACTTTAAGCTCTCTGATGGTTACCTTGAGGATTTAAACATTGAAAATGTGACAAAAAACAGGAATGATACTGACTGTTCCCAGCTACCTCCTAGAAGAATAGATTCCAACTGACCAAGGAATGGGTTGTGGTAAGTTTGACTCATATAATGCTCCTTTTACATGCAAGGAAGGCTGTCTAGCATGGAATTCAAGAAGATGCTCTCCAAAACCCTCTCCCCATAATCATAGAAAATTAGGGTCTGAAGGGACCTCAGGAGGTCATCTAGTCCAACTCCCTGCTTTATTACCATCCCCAGCAGCACCATCCCCAACTATATCATTCCAGCCAGGGCTTTGTTGAACCGGCCTTAAAAACCTCAAAGGATGGAGATTCCACTACCTCTCTAGGTAACCCATTCCAGTGCTTCACCACCCTCCTAGTGAGAGAGTTTTTCCTAATATCCAACCTAAACCTTCCTTGCTGCAACTTGAGACCATTGCTCCTTGTTCTGTCATCTGACACCATAACGTATCTCATGTCACTGTTAAGTCTCATGATGTGTCTATAATCCCCCAGAACCTCTTACTTGTATCATTGGAGAGAACTGATACAACAAAACATGGCAGAAATGTTACTTTAGCATTTACAGGACAATACGTCATTTTTACACAGCACTTTTCATGAATACATCTCAGAGGACTTTATGGAGGAGGTCAATACTCAAGTCATTATCCCCATGCTGATAAGGCTGCTTTCTCTATTGGCTTGCAAAAAAGTCAGCTGTCTTAAGCAGACCAAGACAGTCTGTGGAAAAGAGGGGAAAAAAAACAAACAAAAAACCCCAACTTTACCTCATGAAAGGGAAAGGACAGCACATCAGTCGGGACATCTATTTTCCTGTAGGTACTATTGAGATGCTGAATTGTTCTGTTATTAACACAGATGACACCCAGGTCAAACTGCTGAACGCCCAAAATCTTCTTAAGAATTTCGATTTTCTTGCGAAGAGGGACTCTCCTGATGGGAATGACTTTCTGCAGATTTTGAATGACTAAACTCATCTCATGATCACATCAGATACTGACACCAGGATGTTCTGTAAATTAATTAATTAACAACAATAACATTAGACATTACTAACAGCTAATAATTCATCTACGCTGAACAGGCCCCGAAGCAACTGCACTCACTATCAGGTAATGTTAGTAGCTGGGCACTGGAACGCGGAGAACCTGGTCTTTACAACCGATCACCAGCCCTCTCCGCCGCCAAATCCTCTTGCTCCAGTGGGGAGCTACGACCAGTTAACGCCAGCAGCTCCCCCGGCACCTGTGCCGCTCGCTACACCGCACGACCAGTCTCAGTGCACCCAGCAACATTTGATATCACTCCGGCGGTAGCTCCCGCAGGCCAGACCGCGCAGCCCGACGCTCTGCGATACCACCGAACCCCCGCTAGTTGCGCGCGCACCTGCATGACACGCCGGAAATGGCGGGTGCGCATGCGCCGAGAGCGCGTTCGGTTTCCCGGTGCGGTGATGGCGGCAGTGACGCGATCGGTGAGATGCGGGCGGACCGGGGTGGGGCGGTTCCCAGTGCGGCCCCAGGCCGGGCCTGAGGCGCCGCTGTGGGGGCCGGCGGGCAGCGGTAGCGGGAGGAACTGACTCTGGCGGGCGCGTGCGGGGCGAGGCGGGGCGGAGGCAGCTGTCCCCCGGGGGAGCCGGGCCGGGCCTCGCCTCTTCGCTTGCGCCACTGAGCAGGGTGCCTCCCCGGCGGTGGTACTGAGGAGGCGGTGGGGTGCGAGCTGCGGAGCCCGCGCACCCACTTTTCTTGGCTGCATCAGACCGATGCATCGGTGAACCTCTATGTATCTTCAGCGAAAGTACATGGGCTAAGTTGTGATTAGTGGTTCTCCACCTTTCAAGACTTCAGCCTCTCCGCCCCCTCTGGCCTTGTTAGGCTTGGAAAATGCCAGCTCTTAGCTTTTGTTTTTTGACTACAAAAAAAAGAGCAATTTTTCTGTTGCAAAGAAGTTGGGAAAATCACAGCGTGTTTAATGCTATGGATTCCGATTTGAAACCCCTGGGTTTATCTTGTGAATCATGTGTAGGTAGTTGCACATCCTCCACTGCTAAAATGCATGGTGCCCTTGAAAGGAACTTGCAAAGATATGATAAATACTTAGTAAAGAAATTAATAATTTGCTTGGCTGAGATTTCCTAATGTGCTAATCAAAACGTGCTGGAGAATATAATGTTATTTGTGCTTTTGTATTTCAGCTTACTAGAAAGACTGGCTGGACACTGAATGTTAATGAATAGCTGAGCCACTGCTTGGCTCATTAACCGCTCCTTTTGAAGATGAATCCCAACAATCCTTTTCGTGGACAGCAGTCTGGGATTTTCCAGTCACCTTCTAGTAGTTCTGTAGGAACGTTTCAGGTCCAACCATCTTTTCGATTTGGTCAGTCCTCAGTGTTTGGACATAGCAGTGCAGGAACAGTACAGAATCCAGGATTTGTTCCACCTGGCTTTCCTCAACCTTCAGGGTTAGCTCATGCCTCTCCAAGGCAAACCTTGGGGTTTGGGCCACCCTCTGGGTTTATACCAACTTACGGGCTTGGACAGGCCACACGTTTTGTGCCTGCTTCTGCACCAACTAGCTCTTCCATCACTATTAACCAAGGATTCAGTTTTAAACCACCAACTAATCTTGGGACTTTTCAGAGTCCTCCTAACTTTGGGGTTGTAACTGGAGAAGCTTCAAGTAGTGGCTCTGTGGGATCTGAGTTCAGTTTTAAAACACCAGAAAATGCAATGTTTAAACCAATCCTTGGTGCTGTTTCTGAACCAGAGAAAGCAAAAAACCAAATCATCACAACACCTTTCACATTTTCCCATCCAGGGAGTAGTGGACACGGAGGATTGGTTCCTTTTGGCCTTTCTCAGGAGACCAGTAGCTCAGGTAACAGTACAAATTTCAGTTTTTCAAAACCAGTTACCAGCACTAATTTGCCATCTTCCTTTGCCTCCGTCTTACCAAGCAAAACAATAGAGGATGAAAAAAGGGGGCCAAAGCCACTTTTTGGAAGCCCTAGTAGCAGTTTCACTACTTTTTGTAGCTCATCTGCTGGGTCATTGGCTTTGGGAGAAAACTTCCAAGTCAGTAAAGCACCTAAATTAGAACATGAAGATGCTCAGCCAGAGTCACTTCCCAGTCTTGTAAAGGGAATGAAAAGAAAAGAGGAACAAGATCATTCTCCAAGGAGACAGGATTATGATTGTGGAGAGGAGTCAGAGCTTGCATCTAAGAGTGACCGTCCTCCAGACAAGCGACCTGTTAGATTAAACCGGCCTCGTGGTGGTGGCTTGTTTGGCCGAACATTACAAGATGTGTTGAAAAGCAATAAAGATAGTGGACGTATTAAGAAAGAGACAAAAAAGGAAAGGGTCTCTTTGGAATCTGGAGAAATCGAACAGATTGCTTCGTCGGGCTCAGGTCAACCTGTGTTTGCAATATCTCAGTCCTCAACCCCATTAAAAGAGGAAGACTTTAAAGAGAAAACAAAGGAAGGTAAGTACAAGGAATCACAACTAATCAAATTGGGCAATGGAAATGAATGCTACTGAAAATAGGCGAATGATCCCGTTAATGTCTTTATTCTAATTTGCCATTGAATCTTCAGCTCTGGGCAGGGATGGAAGTAGACTTTACAAATAATATACTTCTGCATCATAGCAAATCTGTTATGAAGTGACACAAAAGTAAATAGGTTCCCTTGTGTAGAATTCAAGTTGTAAAAGTTTACAACAAAATGAAATCTGTTGTTTATGCAAAAAGTTGGTTAATCGGGCTTATGGGACCAGTGTTATTAATCAAAAGTTAATTACTTTTTCCAGAGATTGAAACTGATGAATGAATAGAAGTTTTTGAGCTAGAGTAAGGGAAGTGCATGGGTATAGTTAAAAGGAATAAAGTAAAAATATGTATAACGCAGAAGACATATTTTTCCCATAACTTTTACAGTTGCTACTGTAATTAAGATAGTTGAGGAGTGTATCTTTCTCTGTTTCACGTGTTTTAGCTGATGCCCAACTGAGCTACTCTTTAGCAGAAATACCTTATTAATATCTTTGGTGTTTGATTTTTGTTTTACAAGGTGGATATTTTCCAGTGTTACTTGTGTTCCTCCACTTTGTTTCCTGTCTGTGTGCTGCTTGTTTCACATTTCCTTCATTCATCTCATCTCCCTCCTCTTCTCAAACTCAGCCCTTGCTTTCTCCTCAAATATGTTTTGTGTTTCATCCATTTTATCTGCTTTGGTTTGTATCTTTCTTCCTTTACCTGCTCCATAATTACCTCAACTTTCCCCTCTACCCTACTCATACCCTAGTACTTCTTAATATACTGCTCCTTCATTTTGAGGTTGAAGAGGATTAACCTCTGAAAGGCCCACTGCTATCCACTTGTTTCGCTTTACAATAGTTACTGGATACTATGAAGATAGATGCATTATAAATAGGATGACTAGTAATTTGAGGGAAATCCAGAACATGGCAAAGAAATTTGGGATGGGTGTGGCACCATGTGTACGTACACACACACTCCCTCCTTCCCTCCCTCCCTCCTATTCTGTTGCACAAGTGAGTCTGCTTCCAGCCCAGCAGGGTCCAAAGCAGGGAGTAGCCCAATGGCTGGACTCCTGGAGAAAACTGAAGCAAAAGTCCTGGATTGGTGCAAAAACACCGACACGTGCCTGGCTCCTGACTCAAGAGCTATCTATGCAGGTGTGTTCCCACCAGTCTGGGACTTCTGATTCAATTTTCTCCAACAACCAGGGTGCCTTCAAAATCTAGGACTCTCCTGGACAATTTGGGATGACTAATTGTGAATGCATGTACAGTAATTCAGTCTTCCTATCCCCTCCTGCCTCATAGTTTCATATGTTTGTGTCACTTCATAGCAGATTTGTTGTGATGCTGAAGTGTATTATATAGTCCACTTACACTGTTCCCCAGAGCTAAAAAATATTTGTAAAATAAATAATTAGACTAGTGTGCAACTTTGCCCTTTGTAATATTAAAGGGGTTTTAAAATTGCCACAGGAACTTCAACTTTGAATTTCCTTTGTCCGTTTAAATTCTTATACTTAAAATTGCACTGTTGCAGCTTTTTCATTATTTGATCAAAAAGGAGCACTTGCTGCATGTTTTGGGACCATTTTTGGTGTGATCTTTTGGCTTGTCATCTGAGTCGTGCTTTTGTCTGCTCATTTGGGATCTGATTTGGAGCCTAATTTCAAATATCTTTCAATATTTTATCTCAGATTCTGCTGTTGGAAGTCCTGCACGTCGAAATCGAAGTAGCGATAGTGTAGACAGTCTCGGAGGTTTATCACCAAACGAACTCACATCAATCCAATTGAAAAATGTCCCTGAGTTCCTTAATGACAGAAATGTTCTTGAGAAATATTTTGGTCATATTGCAAAAGTCCGGCGGATATTCACCAGGCGCAACAAAAAACTAGCTATTATTCATTTTTTTGATCATGTGAGTAATATATTTAAGACTAGGTTTCTCTGTGTATCTAAATATATGTGTTTAAGATATTTACAAGCGTTCTCTGTCTTAGAGTTTATTAGAATTATTAGCATCTGTTCTACCCAACCAACCAACATCTGGAAACATGAAACGTGAGATTACAACAGGAATGTAAACAAATTTAGTAATGTACTCAAGCTCTTTCTGTTACAGCAACTTCAACAGTTGGCTATATGACATTGAAAACTATATAGTTGCTTCATCTAACTGCAAAGTAAGGGGTTGGGACTGCTCAAGCTCCTTGTAATCACTTAGACATTATAGAGAATTTGCTTGCTTGAGAAGCCCAGGTGGTATTGGCAGATTTTGTTATAAGAGCCCCAAAACAGAAAAAGAAGCTGCTACAGGATGAACTGAGGAACACTGAGAGAAGCACAGTTGCTTGGTTTTTATCTACCCCTGCTTGGTTTTGCTTTGCTCTGCTCTACCCAATGTTTTAGCATCCTACCTAAGTACGAAATAGTCTGTGCATTCATATCACCAAATTGACACAACGTTTAACATAAAGGGTGCTTGCAGAAGTAAAAAACCAAAACCCCCATGCATTACAGGTTTCCCTAACTTTATGTGGTAGAAGTGTTCCTGAAAAACTGCACATAATTTCAGTTTGCATAAAAGGAACCCACTTTACAAGGTAACAGATAGGGATATGTTCCAAGATTCACTGCCCCCCGGACCTCCCTCCCGGTGCCACTGCCATCTACCCTGAGTGCAGAGCGGCCCAGCCCCCCTACTAGGAAGAGCCTGACCCTACGGATTGGGTTGAGAGGCCTTGATCTGCCCCCCTGCCAGTGGTGAGGGAGGGAGTGGGGCTGGGGCAGGTCGTGGGACAGGGGCACATCTCCTGCTGCTATGGGCTGCCGTTCTGGGCGGGAGATTGGTCCACACTGCACTCAGAGCGAGCAGTGGTGGCCCTGGGTGGGTGGGGTGGGGAGGGGCAGCACTATGGTGAATTTTGGGGTGGCTGCAGCCCCCCCCCCCAAGCGCCACTGCCGCTTGTCTTGCACACAGCCTGGCCCAGCCCCTACTAGGAAGAGCCTGGTGCAGGCCCCAGCCCATAGCAGTAGAAGCTGCACCCACCACCCTGCATCCTGCCCTGGCTGTGCAGCACCTGCTGCAGCCCTGCTCCCTTGTTCACCATCAGCAGGGGGCCAGATCAAGGCCTCACTCACCCCAGTCTCTGCTCTTGTCTGTGCCCTGCTCCCTTCCTCACTGCTGGGGACTTGATCTGCCCCTCCCACACTCTCTGGCCCTTTCTCCTCCTAAATAAAAGAGTGTATTTACCTTGCATATAATGAATTTTGAGTATAAAAAAGGTCATTGCATAAAAATGAATTTGCATATACAGAACCTGCATAAAGTGAGGGAAACTTGTATTTTAACTTGGCATGTTCCTGCACTGGGTTGAAGTAATGTGCTTCTGCTTCCAGTAAAGCACAGTTTTTGTTTTAATGTCTGCAAGCAGCATTCATGGCACCTTAGATGACATACCAAAGACTGAGTCTTCCAAGGTGGTCTATCTACTAATCATTAGCAGTGCTTCCAATAGATCAGGATTGAGGTATATTAATAAGTTAGTGTAGAGAAGCCCGTGCTGACAACACACAATACTGTATCTGCTCTATGGTTAATATGAGGCTTTTAATCTCAAGTGTTCTCACTAAGGTATGGCACTGAACAAGGCAGAACTGATTTCAGCCATATGTAGCCTCCCCCCCACAAGGCAATCCTTGATAAAGGGAGTCTGTTATTACAGCCTCCTGCTTGTCATATCCTGCATTTTGGTATGAAATGATGACTAGGAAGGCAAGAACTGAACCCTCTCTGAAATAAGCAAACCTATATCTTCATGCAAGCTGTATAGTTTTCTCTGTATATTTTTCGGATGCAAATTGACTCTGGTATTGCCTGCTATTTTTCAGGCATCTGCTGTTATGGCTAGGAAGAAGGCAAAAGGATTTAATAAAGATATAGTAACATTTTGGCATAAGAAGAAAACAGGTAAGTCTCTTTCCTGTGTTTCCCTGTATAAAGGTTGTACATAGTTATCTTCATTTCAGTGGAATGGCATGCAGGGGATGTGGTGCAGCTCCATGACCTGTGGCTCTATTCCATGACCTGCCCTGGCCCCAGAGCCTCATTTAATGCAAGGTCTTAGTTTGGTCTTAGAATTCATCATGCATAGTGGTTCTGTTTCTTTCTCTCATCGTGCCTTATATCACATAGGTCCTTGCTATGTTACGTGTATGATCTGTGCAGTTTGTAAGACAATAGGAGAAGATGAACATGCTGTTGGAATAAAGATTCTGAAATATTTCAGTTCTGTTTGATTTGTACTATTCCAGTCAGTGGGTGCGTCTACATGTTCATTAATGCACCGTAATTACAGTGCATTAAGTTTAGTACCTATACTAACTTAATCTGGTGTAATTGGTGCTACTGTGCATTAGTGCAGATGAACTTTTTGTGATGCTACTGTGTATTAGACTACATTTACTGCACATTGTTAGTGCATTAGCATGACCTTGCCTACCTTGCTAAGGTGGAGTAGAATTAGTTTTCTGTGCATTAAGTGTCCTGTATAGATGTGCTCAGTGAGTGCTAAACCTTAGCTTTTTTTAAGGCCATCATATGTTGTTTATCAGGAAAAGGAGATGTGAGAAGGCTCTTTGTTTTCTTCCAGCCAGTCTTTGGAAGGAGATGCTTGATGTCTTTGGGGTGTTCTGGGTCTCTCCTCTCTGGCCTTAGGAATTAAAGTAGAATCTTGAATTTGGTTTTACCAGCTGTAAAGTGTTAAGCTTTTTTCAAGTTAAATAGTAGGGGAAACCTTGTCTTGGATTCATGTTACATATGGTAGTAGTTTAGGTCTTTTAGGCATGACTTGTAACAAACTACTCCTTAGACAGTGGTCTGGCTTGAAAATATACTTCCCATATTCACTTTTCCTTTGGAACTGCACTTTCAAGTTGATATTAAAGTAAGCAGAAACAGATTATCACTTGGATATGTGGTGCAAATGAACATGTATACCAGAGCAGTAGAGGCCAACCTTTTTGGAAGGCATGCCATGCCATAAATTACCACGGAACTCTCCCCAAACGGCTCTCTGATATCTCTCCCCTGCCCTGTCTACCATGTGCCACATAAAGGCTGCCTGTGCCACTTGTGACATACATATCCCTTGTATTAGAGTGTACAATTAATTTATTTTAGATTTGTTGGTCAGATTGAAACAGGTCAGTTCAGAATGAAAATGTTACAGATTTTTTGGCAAATCAAAACATTTAATTGAAGTTGAATGAAATATTTCCTTTGACCTGAAATAAAACATTTTCATTCTAAGCATTTATACTGCTTCCAAATAAAATCTTAGGATTTTAGAAATGAAGGGCTAGATTTATTTGGGACCTACCCACCATTCAAAAAACACAGGAAGAAAAAGAGTGTAGTTGGTGGTTCACCATTTCTGCCTGGTGGTCCAATGATTGGAAGACTTTCATGTGACAGTGGGAGGCTTAGGTTCAAATCCTGTCTGTGCCTGATTTAGCCTGGAGACTTGAACTAGATCTCCCACTACTCAGAAGAGTGTCTGCAGCACTGGCCTATCAGGTATCTATTGAGAGTCTTAATCTACCCTGTTGAAGCTGTTTGACTTTATATAAATCATTCCATATATAATAATAATATTAAACTCAATTATCCAAATGCCTTAGAGAGGCCCAGAAAATATCGAGTTCCAGATAAATGGAATATCCTCATATTTATGAAATCCAGCATTCAGAGAATCCAATCAAGCTGTATGCTTCCTCACAATCGGCTAAATAAATACAAGTGTTGCTAAATAAATATTTTTTTCATTTCGCGTTTAATTACATAATAGTGTCGAATATAGTGTTTAATCTGAAACAGAACAGTCAGCTTGATAGCTATATACTATGGAATTGGACCGCTGCATGATATACCTTCTAATGCAAAATAGTTTGTAAGCACTAAACAGATGCAGGTGGTCAGGGAAGAAAATTAAAAGAAGTTAGAACACATTCTTTGTCCAGAAGTAAAGCTTTTAAAATGTTGATTGTAAAATTTGACACAGATCTGACCTCACTTGGCATGTCATTTAGGGCCTGCTAAGAGAGAGTTTTCACCCAAGGAAAAAGCAGATGAAGGTGAAGGAAGACAAAGCAAGGAAGAACAGAGCTATCAACATTCTCCTCTTCGCAAATCTTTAATAAGATCCTCTGCCAGTAGTAGCCTGCCAAGTAAAAGGTATGTTCATTTGACTAGGATTCTGGCCAATACTTGTTCTGGGAAGAATGCCTGTTATTGTCATGCGTATGAAGTAGCCATAATAATTTTGTATCTAGTAGTCAGAAAAATGTTGTTATTGTTTGTGTGCTCTTTTGTTCAACTTAGCTGGAATTTCTCTCTCTCAGGAATCTCCTGGCTTTGTTAAAATTTGAAGTTTATGACAGGTTGGAAAGATAATTTCCTGCACAACTGTGGAAAGAAATCTTACTTATTGCATGACTTAGTAAGATTTTTGTGGGCGATAGCTTTTACTAAATCAACTGCATAGTTGAGAGGGATATAGGCAGGCTTTCAGGTATGAAGTACCCTTCCTCAGGTTTCTGAGAAGAAAGCAGACCTGTGTAAAACTCCAGTGTAAATGACAACAGGATATGAGACATTATTAGGTAGCTAACAGACAGGAGAAATGCACTAGAGAGGATAACCCAAAAAGTGAAAGAGCAAGACCATTAAGAGGATCCTTATCACCTGTGGAGTACAGAGAGATTATTGGGAGATCGGGTAGATTATAATAAATCATTAAATCAATGTCTTTTAAGTCCTTGGTTCTTAGTATCTAGTAAACTAATGATTTTTTTCCCCTAAGCCCTTCTCTTGTGTGTGTTCTGTAAATTTCCCTTAAGCACCAGGTCTAAAAAGGAGTGTGTTTTCTAGATAGTAAGCTAATTTATTTAGATTCATCAACACATGAATAATTTTATTCCATATTAAGAAATGTCTAGTGATTTAGCCTGCTCCATTTTAGAAGTTGATGGATTAAGCTAAATTGCAAAAAAAGGAGATTCTTACCATAGTCTAGAAATGTCCTTTTAAGAAGCTGTTGCAGATGAGCAATTTCACTTACTTTCCTACTTCACTTACAAGTGTCAAAATAATGTTGTTTGTGTATACAAGTCCTTATTCTTAATATGACTGTCAAATTGTATACTAGGTCTTTTACAGTGGTACCTGTTTGGCTATGAGACTGCAGAGGCAGTGCTCTTCCTTTTTTCCCCCTTTTAATGGACTTAGTTGTTCCCATTAGATTTCAAATAATTATGGTCTTTGTTCTTGGTTTTCTGAAATGATCAGATTTTGAACTGAAATTTGCTATGCTTATTGTCTTTGCAGAGGCGAATCTGTTTTGCTCTTTGAGCAAAATCCTTTTAGCTGCTCTTGTTGTGTGGCTAATTATTGTGATGGCTCATTTTGCTTCAGATATATTGTAACCAGCCATGTTTTAAAACTTGAAGCTTGCCCTGCAAATGCATAGTACATACTATCATAAACTTCTATAAAAGTCGCTTGTCAGGTAGTCATTTTTTATAAAGTATTTTATGTAAGGAGTCTTTTGTATTCTTTCAAATTATTTTATTGGTTTGGATGATGGTGCACGCAAGTAAATGGGACTAAATTGCATTTCTAAGTAGCATTCCATTTGTGAAGAATCATCTACCCTAGGTTGAATAGGCTTCAAATGATGCAATGAGCCGAATAGTCTAGTACTTCAGTATTACTTCCAAAAATGTTGGCCATGATGAGAATAAGGCACAAACCCCTGTACTGTGCATAATAAAGAGAAAAATATATTCAGTGGAAGTACAAATTAGTAAGTTGAAGATGTGAAATAGATTTAGTAGTAATGCAGGTTAACATATCAACACAATCTAGGGGATTCAGGCATGTGGCTTTCATTAAAAGCAATTAATTTAGTGTTAATAGGAGTTGTATTTAATTAAATCCTCAAGGTTGCTCTGAAAATGTCAACTGCAATGTGCAATTGTAATACCACTTTTGCTGACAACATGACATATCAAATTATACTTTTAAACAATAGAAACTGAGATGTACTACAGAACAGAAAGGCAGGCAAATTAGTATCTTTTTTGTCTTTTACTCTGTAATACATGTACAATAGTATGTCATTCATAAAATCATTCATTTCTAGTTCTCCAGCTAAGAAGTCTACTTTTATAAAGTCACTGCAATTTGAAGCAGACCCATTTGATCCTGGGTCTGAAGGACAGAGCTCTGAGAGTTTGGGAGCATCAGCGTCTTCTCTCAGTAACTTAATAGGATCAGTAGCAGAGACTTCTGAAGAAAAATATCGCCTTCTGGACCAACGGGATAAAATCATGCGGCAAGGTAACACTTTTAATTACACATGCATAGATGAGGGTGATCAACTCTAATTTCAGTTAGTTACTTCAGATTAGGAAGGATACTTCTGCATAAGGGAAGAGAATATTTTGGTCCTGAGAGGTATGAACAACTGCCAGTCAGCTCTATATGATGTCAGTTCTGAAGCGTGAGGATGACTGTTCCACAGCCCCATCATTGTATCAGGAATATCCAACTGCTCCAGGATTTTAGACAGTGTGCCTCAACCCACTTCTCCACCTATCTGACCTCACCTCTTTTAGGTTAAGAAACTCTTATGTTTTTATTATAGGTTGTAGGGCTGTCCAACTAGTCCCGGTTAATGCATGCGATTTAACGTGTTAATCATTGTTTACATTAATGTATTTAATGTGTTAATCATGCACATGGTTTTGGAGCTTGCTCCTGGGCTCTGATTCACTGCTGTCACTGCTGCCTATGAGCCACCCTGTGGGGCAGTGTTGGCAGCTCAGAGGATTACAGGGCAGCCCAGGCACAGGCTCTGGGTGGCTGCAGTAGGTGTGGGAGGGGCGCACACAGACAGACACACAGCTACAGCCTGTCGGCAGCCTGGAACACAGCTTGGCGGCATGTGGAGCAGCACCCAGCAGGCAAGTCTGAGAAGGGGAAGAGTCGTGGTGGGGGGCAGGTTGAGACCGCCGCATTGAAGGGAGGGAGTAGGGCTTGGGTGAATGGGGCTCTGGGGCCAAGGCAGGTCACGGGACGGAGCCACACGTCAAGGGGCTGCGCCACATCCCCTGCGCACCTAGCAGCATGGCATTGCATGGCTCCCAGGGCAACAGCAGTAGGCTGCAAAGCCCCAGCCCACAGCAGCAGTCCACCTCTGTCCCATGCACAAATCTGGGGAGCATGTGCCTGGGTGTGCACACAACGGTGAGAGTGCCTTGCACCCATGAATGAGCTGCCCACAGCTCCATCCCATGACCTGCCCTAGCCTCAGCCCCATTCACCCCTGCTCCTGCCTCTGCCCCTGTTCCTCCATTACTGTGGGGGCCTCTATACCCCTCCCCTACCCCTTCCTTTCCCACCTCCCTTCCGCAGCCTACACACTTACCTGCTGTGTGGTCTCTGTCTGCCCCTCATTCCCAAGCCACAGCCCCCCCAGCCTTGCTGCTGCCCCTCACTCTTGACCCACAGTACCCCACATCCTGCCAGGGTATGTGGGAACCCCTCTCTCTGGGCTCCAGACCCCAAACACACCGCCACAACTCCCAACACTTTCACAAATTGCCCCCCGCATCCAATCCCCAACCGTACAATAGTACCTGCATAATTTTGCGTAACTTCCAGTTTTTCTGTGCATAATTTTAAGTTTTGAGCTGTGTTATTAAAATTGTGATTAATTGTGACTAATTTTTTTAATTGTGCAACTAATTGCGATCAAATTTTTTAATCATTCGACAGCCCTAGTAGGTAGCCGTGTGTGTGCGCACTGCCTTACCAGGCTATGTACATTTCTAGATACAGTATTGTTGAAGCTGAGAAATTCACATTCAGGCAAAAAAATTGGGGCTCCAGCGTTACCTTTGTAGACTGAAAGTTTCAGGAAAATGATTGCATTGTATATGAATAATAATATTTGGGGTGTTGGTTTGCACCAAAAAACATAGCGTGCCTAAAGGTACGCTGTAATTTGATTAGATTTATGTGATTTATTGTTTTTCTAAAGTCATATACAGTAGCTAGTTTGGAAACAAAAGGGCAGAATGCCTGCTAGTTGTTTTCTTTTAATACTTTTTTAGCCCGAGTAAAACGGACTGATCTAGGCAAAGCTAAAACCATTGTGGGCACATGCCCAGATATGTGTCCTGAAAAAGAACGCTACATGAGGGAGACAAGGAACCAACTCAGTATTTTTGAAGTGATTCCAGGATCTGACAAGGTATGCGGCTCCTGTAAAGATCATAGTTGTTTTCATTTAACTTGTTTGATTGTTGTCATTGGCTCATTGGTGCTGTGCTTTCTTTCTCTGGTTTAATTCTGGTGAAAAATTGTAGGGACCAAGATCCCAGAATTTATATATGGACTGGGATTGCCCTACAAAGGGAATCCCACGTTTTAGAATGCATGCAACATAAGCTTGCTAATTCTCATGCTGCTAGATCCTTTGGCTGCTTTGCGAGGGTTGGTTTGGAAGTTGGCAGTTTTCAGTTTGTGGCATAAGTTTATTCCTAGGTCTGCCACAAACTGCTTGTGTGACTTTGGGCAAGTCACTTAATCTGTCTGTCCTGCTTTTGACCTTATTAAATGTGAATAAGCTTCTTTTCCTTACAGGAGATTTGTGATAGTAGATCCGTTATTGTTTTTAGAGTGGTCAGATAGATGCTTCCCAATGAAGATAACCAACAAAAGTCATGTGTGTGTATACATACATACACATACACAGGTTTCCCTCCTTTTATGCTGAACATGCGTTCCTGGAAAACTGTGCATAACTTGAATTCGCATAAAGGGAATGTAACAAATAGGGATATGTTCCAAGACCTTGACTGTAGTGACCCCCAGACCCATTTCTACCACTTGTACAAGACAATTTCGGTACTCTTCAACAGTAGACAGTACACACAAGCACAGGGCACTAGCATGATGAGGATGGCAACCACAAACGCATGTTGCAGACAACGAGCAAGGAGCACAGATCTGCACAGGAGACTATATTTTGCTGCTTGTCACTCCCACAGTGCACCGCACAAAGTAGTTGACTGCAGGTTTCTACCACACAGATTGCATAAGAGTAAATTTACCTTGCATGTAACAAATTTTGGTATAAAAGGGTCATCGCATAAGAACAAATTCACACATACAGAACCCCCATAAAATGAGGGAAACTGTGTGTGTGCGCGCGCACGTGCACGCGCACACACACGGGCTGCCAAACAATTAAAAATATTTATCACAGTTGCGCAATTAAAAAAATAAGTCACAATCACGATTTTAATACATCTAAAAACTCAAAATTATCTACAGATGCAAAATTGTGCGAGTACTTTGTATGGTTGGGGGGTGGGTGTGTGGGGTTTGAAACAAGGGTGTGGGGTACTGTGGGTTAGGAGTGAGGGGCAGCTGCAGGGCTGAGACAGCTGCGACTTGGAAGTGAGGGGCAGGCATGCAGATGCAGACACCACATGCAGACACTGCTGTGCTAGTAAGTCTGTGATGGGGAAGGGAGGGAAGGTACAGATCAAGGCCCCCATGGCAGGGAGGGAGTGGGGCAGGGGCAGCAGTCCTCTGCACTACCACCACTGCCCCACTGTGGGGCCTGGAGGAGGCAGAGCAGAGCCTCGGCTCCAAAACCACATATGCAATTAACATTTAAAAAAGAATGTGTTTATTGCACACATTAACTATGATTAATTGACAGCCCTAATATATACATAAATATATTTACATGCAATATGCTGTATATTATATCTTGTGTGTGTGTGTATACACACACATATTTATAATCACATAAGTAAAATATAAATACATAATGTCCAATATTAAAACAGAGACAATGGGGTCAGCGTTTGCAGCTTCCCTGTCAAGTGAAAATGACAAATAATCAAAAAGGATGCTAATCTGTGTAGCGAGGGTTGTCCACAAATGCATACAATGGGAAATTCATTTTCAGCAGCCTAAACTATGCTGACATAGATGTTCGGCCATGATTAAGTTAAAAAAGGCAGTCAGCTTCACACTGAGGATTTTAGGTGCAGTGTTTGTTTTGTTGATTTCTGTCTTCTCCCTCTGTCAGGTAGACCATAGATCAGCAATAAAGGAATACAGCAGGTCCTCAGCAGACCAAGAGGAGCCTTTGCCTCATGAACTGAGACCTTCAGAGGTGTTGAGTATGACCATGGACTATTTAGTGACACAAATCATGGACCAAGGAGAAGGAAATTACCGGGAGTGGTATGACTTTGTATGGAATAGGACACGTGGAATTAGAAAGGTAAGCACTGGAACTTTACACTATTTGACTGCAAAAAATGCCAGCAAAACTTTAAAGTAAACAAAACACTGGCACTACAAGTTGAAGACTGGTAGATACAGAAATCTTCTGCTAGAATGGCTGTAGATATAAAGCATGAAATGTTTAAGTGGAATTGGAGATGATTTGCTGTTTTGGCTGTGTTTTGAAATGCTGTTAAAGGTTTTCTTTGTTACTCTGGCCAGGATATAACCCAGCAGCATCTTTGTGACCCTCTTACTGTATCTTTGATTGAAAAATGCACTCGCTTTCACATCCATTGCGCACACCATCTGTGTGAGGAGCCTATGTCCTCCTTTGATGCCAAGATCAACAATGAGAATCTGACTAAATGCCTGCAGAGCCTGAAGGAGATGTATCAGGACCTGGGTAACAAGGGGTTTTACTGCAAGAGTGAAGCAGAGTTCAGAGGGTACAATGTCCTGCTGAATCTCAACAAGGGGGATATTCTCAGGTGAATTGTCAACTTTCTGCACCCTTGACCTGATCATTCGTATAACACTTGTACAGTATAGACTTAATTGACGATGATGATGATCTAAAAGAACAGTCTGCTGTTTAGAACTAGATCACTTCTCCTTGGGCCCCACTGCACTTCTTCAGTCTAATAATAGTTTTTTGGATGTTTTTTTTTTTCCATTGAGACAGATGGAATGACAAATGGTAAAGTTTCCATCCTTGGTGGAAACAGTTTTTGACGCAACTGTGTGAACAGAGTAGCCTCATACTGAATTACATTTGATGTCTGCATTGTCAGTGAAAAATACAATTTTTTTAAAAGTAAGCTTAGAACTCTGGAATGTGAGAGAATGCAGCAAAAATGGCAGAGAACCTAAATTGTGAACCCTGCAATTTTTCCCCCTCCTGTTTGCTTCTGATTAACACACACTGTAAATTGTGCACAGGCACGTGCCTTTTTAAAGTAATAGCATGGAATAGGAGAGAGAAGTTGGCATAGAAGATTTGGGGTTTTATTACTGTGAGGATACTTGATAAAAGTGCTCAGAAATTTAATTTTCAGTGCTTAAAAGTTTTCTTTTTTTTTCCCTTCCAACCTTCTGAGTCTTTTTACTTCTCCTTAAAGACTATATTTGGGACAAATTTCAAAAAGCAGCTGTTTTTTTTTCCTGCTATGAGTCTTTAAAATAAGAAAACATACTTGTTTTAAAAAACCCCAAGAAACATTTTTTTTTTTTTTACCACTTCCGAACTGGTTAGCTGAAAATTTTAGTCCATTTTTTTCCTCTCTCCACCACAATGAATTGTGTTTGGCCACATTTATTCAAATCCTTATATTTAATTTGAATATCTGATTATTAAAATATATAGAACCATATTTTAAATGCATGTGAAATGCATAAAAAGTTTATATGCTTGTATAGCAGTTGCTTATCCCATGTGAAAGTAACTTAAAATGCACCCAATTCCTCAGGCATAGGCTGAGAAGAGCATGGCACTTGACCCAAAGAGTATTTTTTTTTTTTCAGAAAGCGCATAAATAATACTATTGTGATGACACTAGTTAACCTATTTATGTAAGAATAAAAAAGATATGGATATTACTCTTAATTAAAACTTGCATACAGGGGACCCTCGCCATTCGTGGGGGATATGTTCTGGAGATCCCTGTGAATGGCAAAATCTGTGAATACTGACGGGGCTCCCC
>NW_017728949.1:18938719-18954759 GCF_001723895.1 Crocodylus porosus | reverse complement strand
AAAAAAAAAAAAAAAAAAAAAAGGAAACAGTAAAAGGTTAAAAGAGAATTTAAACTATCATTTCTGTTTGATTAATTAGGTGGTGTTAACATAGAATTGTTTTTCAGAATTCAGATTTTCATTTTGATATTGTTGCTTTAACATCCAGGGTTGAAGAACAGCTGTGTCCAACACATTTTACAAACTTAACATTTATTTGGCTTTTTTCCCCTCTCAGATTCGCAGAGAGGCACTTAAGTCTCTCAACTTTGCCTACACAGTGAGCCCTCAACGATCTACTGTCTTTCCTCTGGATAGTGTGGTTCGTATGCTTCTGTTCAAAGATTGCCAAGAAGCTACACACTTCATAAATGATTATAGCCTGAATGTGTCTGATGGGTGAGCAATACAAATTCTATTTCTGTTAGTGCCTAATGACTCTGGGTGCTGTAAAAACCTACCTCCAAAAAATTATAAAATAGGGGAAAAAATGCAAAGTGCCATGGCTGGAAGCTGACATAAAAGCAAAGCGATAACTATAATAATACAGCGCATAGCTTGTTTGCTTAGTTTGTTTTTATTTCTATATTTTTATCATTCTGAGCCTCAAGAGGCATGACGTAGGATTGCATAAAAGGGTTGAGTGTGCTGAAATGAGAGAATGGAGATGGGAGAGAGGAGCATGGGGGGGCCATTAGAAGTAGGATTGTAGTGGCGGGTGAGAGAGATTCAAGCAAACCGACAACAGATAGGAAGTAATGCCACACTGGAAATACTGTGAATACTACAGTATTTTGCTGACATCACTGTTATACAGAGTGATGGTCAGGGTAGGGAAATGCAAAGAGCACTACTGGATCTCTCCTTGTAATGCCTTCTGTACACACTTCTTTTGGAGAGACCTGTCATATAACTTTGAAACAGAGGAGATGGTAGGAGAAACAGAGGAGACATGCAGCCTTGTTGAATAAATAGTGCCAAATATTCTTGGGCTGTTTGTTACTGGCATATCAGTGACTAGCAGACTGATCATCAGGGTGACAGGCCAACAGACTCCCACAGGGCTCAGTGCTGGCTCCAGCCCTGTTCAACTTATACATCAAATACCAACAACTGCATTCTGCAAGTTCATCTATGCTGGTGACATCTGCTGTGCTACTCAAGCTCCATCTTTCTGCACTCTGGAGTAGACCCTGAATGAAGATGTGACAAAGCAGGTAGACTACTGCTCCACATGCTGGCTCATGCCTAGTCCTGCCAAAACTATTCAGGGTATTCCATCTCGACAATGCCAATGCCAAAAAGAGAACCTAACATCTGTATGGGTGGTCAGAGACTAAAGCATGATCCCTCCCTAACATACTGGGGAGTGTCTTTAGACAGAACCCTGACTTTGCGAGGACATCTAAAGAAAACAGCAGCAAAGGTCAAATCCTGAAACAACATGTTAGCCAAGCTTGCTGGATCAATGTGGGGAGCTGCAGCCACAGCACTCCAGATTTCAGCTGTTTCCCTATCATACTCAGCAGCAGAATATTGTACATCTGTCTGGCAAAGATCATCACATGCGCATCTTGTTGACAGTCAGCTGAACGCAGCGTATCATAACTGGAATCCACCACTCAGCTCCCCTCCCCTGACTTCCTGTCCTTGCAAATATCACTCCCCCACACATCCATCGTCTGATGAACTGAAAGTTCATTGTAACCATTTGTGATACACCTTACTTACTACTCTACAACGGTCTGTTTAATCCACCCAAGACCCACCTTCCTTCACTATGTCCCCTATGGAGCAGCCTCCCTGACCAGGATCTGTTTGCAGTAGCCCTCTGGATCAAGGAATGGGAATTGCAGGAAGTCACAGACAAGTTCCTTGTGACAAACCCCACATGTCAATCTGCTGTCTTTCAGCTGCCATGGTAATCTGCTAAACAGGTTCAGATCAGACGAAGGCCCCGTGCAGCCAACCTTCACCACTGGGGTCTTAATGCTAATCCAGCATGCATTTGTGGAGAGATGCAGACAGTGCCACACATCACCAAGGAGTGTCCCCTCTACAAACTAAGAGCTGGATTAATAAGTTTGAACTCAGTTAATGAGAAGGCTATTGCTTTCCTTTGCAGATTTGTATTTGCTAAATAAATAATTGGGATGACAACCAAATTTCAAGTACAATGGGAGTTGTATCCACAAAGCTGTGTGTTAGAAAATGTCCAGCAGATAAAGGAAATGTTAGAGTGATGATGTAGCCATGTTGTTCCAGGAATTATGGCAAGGATTTCTTAGGGTGATACCTTTTATTGAACCACCTGCATAGTTGGTATAAAGCCAGACAAACTTTTAAATGCAAGACATTCATCATTTGAACATTGTCTTGTATTTGAAAGCTTGTCTAACTTTATCTCAACTATGAAGTTGGTCCAGTAAAAGATGTCACCCTAAGAAATCCTTGCCTGAAGCAGATAGAGTTAACAGTAAAATAAATCAGCATAAATATGTATGAGGCTTCCAGAAAAGGGCAGTTCAACTTACACGGTCTCTGAAGTGGAGAGCAGTTGTTTCAGAGCTCTTTCCATCACCACTCTGGGTCTATCCAAAAACTGAAATTGTGGCCAAGAAGAACAGTTGTGGTAACCCAACATTTCTAACTGCACTGAACCTTGTACACTGCATCCTTGCTAGTGTTCTGTAGATTACATTGGAGAACTTATTTTAAATATCCAGTAGCATCATTGCTGCCTTATAAAGAATTCCACAGTAACAGACAAGATGCACAAGGAGCTGGAGGATGCATTTCTTCCACTCAGGTTAGAGAAAACAGGGCAGACTTTGTCACATGGTAACCAGTGTTGGTTATAAAAGGATTACCTAAAACTCAACCAGATAAGCTGAAGGGGAGTTCCAAGTCTAAATGAAATAACTACCCAGTTCTTGTGACAAAATTCTGCACTACCCAGGAAACATTGTATGTTTATCATTAAAAATGTACCTAAAACCAAGGTACATTTCATGGGGGATTTTTCAAAACACTTTGTGTAAACTTGAATGGTGGGTTGCTGACTCAAAACGTGCGTATCCATTCTGTGACCTGGTTTTGTTGAATTAATGCTCAGTAAGTATACACAGTGGGCGTGTCCACACTTGCATTTACTGCACGTAACTTACTGCGCAGTACATGGTTTTACGCTGGCGTCTACACATGTAGCTGGTAATGCCTTAAGGCACTGTAACACAGCTTGCTGGGTGACTGTGAGAGCCTGCCTTGGTCAGCACCCTGGACAGCCCTGGCCTCTGCTCTAATCTCTTCCCAGTGTTCCTACATCTTCTTTGAGGAAAGTGGGCTGTGGCCGGATGCCGTGGTGTATGCGGCTGCAGATGCTGGAGCCACGGTTCTGGCAGCAGAGAATACTGCCCATGCCGAGTAGTAATTTTTAGGTTACTGCGCAGTAACTGTACACATGTAGATGTACCCAGTGTTTTTTTTTCTAGTTCATTATAAAATGAGATGGCTGGAAATAAGAGTGCAGTAATAAGAGGCTTGAGTATTTTGCATCCTTTATGTCCTACTGGATTTGTGCAGGCTATGATGATATTTGTCTGTTCTGTTTTCTTTTTCACTAGATACGTGGAACTGAATCGCTCAGCTTTCCTGGAGCCTGAAGTATTGCCCAAACCAAGGAAGTCACTGTTTATAAAGCAGAAGCTAACTGTGTCAGTTGGAGAAATTGTACATGGAGGGCCACTACCCCCAGTAGTTCACCACATACCTATATGTAGCTTCAATGGACAGAACAAATACACTGGCGGGACTACTACTGTGGAGTCAGCAGGCAGCAGTCAGAAAGCCAGTATAGATATGAAAGGTGAGAGCAACAGTTGGACCCTGCTAATGTTTTACTGTTCAAAAAATGTCATGGTACAGTATTTCACGGCAAGGTTGGTTTTCTTTCCTATGAAAACTTTTTCCTCAGTTTACCTGGGTTGAAGCTAGGTGAATTTTATATAAATACTAAAAATGAAGAATTTTCTTCAGATATATTCATGCCCTTTTTGGTATTTGTGTTTAAGATATAGTCAGACAAGCAAACTTTTGGGAAGGAATATTCACTAAAACAGAAAATATACTCGGAGAAATCAAATTTTGGATTTACCAGTATAGGTATTTTCAGTGGAAACCTGATTCTAAACAGTTGGGCTTAGTGAGTCAGGAAGTAGAAACCATACTGTGTGCTCAGTCAAACCATTGAACTCATCTAGAACCTTGGATCTTGAATGCTTCAGCAGAATTCTTACAGGGGATCTATAAATTAAAAATGTGTTAAGTGAACAATGAATTACTTGCAGACAAGTTGAGAACAAAAAAGGAGACCTGATTTGTTTAATCAGTGCTATCAGTTACAGAACAAATTTTGTTTATAACGAACTCCCACTTTTAACAATGTTTTCATTATGATGATTTAGCAAATCAGCTAACTTGGCACCACACCCTCTTTCAATGAACTTTTCTCTTATTCCCCTGGGGGTTTCTTATAACAGATTGTGCTGTATTTGTTCATTTCTGTTGTAGTTACTTTTTTCAGACTACTGAGTTAATGCTTCTGTTGCCTCAGACAAACAGTATACAAACATGATATATTCTTAGACTTTTCTAATGGATGGATCTTGTCTTTTTAGTTTCTGCTGTAGAAGGAAGAGCAGAAGAAAAAGGTTTGGAGTCTGAAGTGGCAATTATCCGAGTCCAGCCTCCATGTCAGCCTTTGCCATCACTGTTATCTCGTCCTCCTGCACCATTGCCTCCCTCTGCACAGTCCCCTTTCCAGCCTATTGTGCAGCCTGAACTTGCTGCTCCAAAACTGCAGCCTGTATACACAGACACGGTAAGGGGCTTTTGTTCCTAAGATGCACCATCTCAGGAAATGTCTATTGAATTTTGATTTGAGATGCCTTTCTGCCACATATTGTTGACACTTGAATAGACCTTTTTTGGGTGGTGCTTAGGAATTCCTGTATTTCACATGATAAAGGTCAGAGGAGAAATTTGGTGCTTCAGAGTTTGGGGTATATAATAATTGTTATTCTGAACTTCCATAAACCTGAGAAACTAAGGGACATCTTCATTATGGCGCCTGGGAATTGACTTCAACTGTTAAGGGCAGCTTAATGTCTGATAACCATGCTGACAATGTTACCTACTGCTGTTGTCTTACCAAATCTTGTAGGCCAAGCAAGGTTTAGCACTTAATTGGGAATGCCTAAGGAAAAGTCATTAGGGAGCAGAAAACAATGACCCCACCTTATTAATGACACTGTTCATTAATGATTCAGTACTTGAACAATTGCCTTCAGGACTGAGACTGAGGTAGTTCTATCCAGTGGTTGAGGCTGGAAATGGGAACCAGTTTGTTTGTCCTATTAGGACCATGACATGGGTGCTCCTGAAAAAAAGTATAGCTTGGGATTAGAGCCAAAGACAGAAAGTGAGATACTAGCCTTGGGTCAGGAGTTGGGCTAAGACTAGGGCACAATCTGAGAGGGAGAAGCCAAAGACAAAACTAAGCAGAGGTCAGTAGCCAAAAGTCAGGGGTTGGCATTCAATCTAAGGATCTAAAGCCAGAAGCAAGAACAAGGAGGGTAGGGACTGAATAACAGGCAGCAGCTGCTGTGCAGTCATGGAGCTACTTCAGGAAGGTGTATTTTGTAGGCTGGTGTTTGAGCTGTCCTTAAATGTGGGACCATGGCCAATCTTGCAAACTGGTTAACAGGCAACCCGCTCAATCCCAGCTAGAGCAAACTAACTTGCAGTATTGATTCGTCATCACCTTAATTAGGGAGATGTAACGCTTACAGTCCAACTCTCAGGAGTATTTCTTGATGTATTTAGTGTTTTTCACAGCCATTGATATTTAAAAGCAACTAAAAAAAAGGCGTAGTGGGTTTTCATGCTGTAGTTTCAACTTCTGGATTGAGTTTGCTTAATTTGTAAGTAAAAAGATGAGAGTTTTTTTTTTTATGAACTCTAAATTCACCAGTTCTTAGGATTCTTCCTCCATTTCAGCTACCTTATTTATCACCAGTGGGCTTAAAGCTGGTGCTATTCTGTTTCACTATTGAATATTCACTCTGAATTCTTCTTTCTATGCATTTTAGGAAATAGTGGAAGTGATGGAGAACCTTGTGCATGATGTCCTCAGAGGAGAATGTAAAGAAATTGGCAAAGCAGGACTGGCTTATGTGACTGCAGCAATGTGGTAAAGGCAGTTCTTACTGATGTCACAGGGGCTTTTCATCATCTGAATGCTATTTTATATCAAGACTAATCTAAAAACAGTGATAGCTAATACATTTGTATTGGAGAGGGGAAGGTATTGATTGGATGGGCAGTATCGAGAGTCATGGTACCTGTGCTTGGTTCCTTCACTGCATTTAAATTAATGCTTCCTCTCCTGAAATGCAGTGTGTCTATACATTTAATAAAATCTTTTTTATTCCTTCAGACTAAGCACTGTGATGGTTTAAAATTCAGTTGATTGGCTGCAATGTAAAACTAGTTTTCATAAAAATCAGGTAATGGATCTGAAAAGGATTTTTAGGTTGACTCTCCACATCAAATGTAGCCAAGGCAGCCCATTGATCAGAAATTTTGGTGCCCAGGCAGTTCCCCTAAAACCTGAAAAAATTCATACTATACATTAGGTGCCTATTTTTTTTTAAACACGGAGGGTAATTTACCATTGGAACAACTCTTTATTCAGAAAAGGAGAAAAAGAACATGAGCAATGATTACTAGATCTCATTTCTAGAATATGATCTCAGTTGCTTACTAGAACCTTCCAGCTTTCATTTGTTTAATGCTAATTTCCTAAACAATCCTTCTAAAGTAAAATTGGAGTCTGCATGTGGATTTTATGTCTCTAAATAGTCTTCTACCAAAAATTCTGATCTGAGGGCAAAACTTCCAAAGGGGGGCCCTGCGAAATGTAGGCACAAAGGCAAGGAGCGTATACAATACTCATTCTTAAAACACCAAAAGTAAGTCTTGAATTTGCAGTGCATAGGTATAGTTCATATTCTGCATTCATAACATGCCACCTTGACCCCACTCATGTTGATACCAGACTTCCTGCAGACCCCCTGCTTGCAGCAGAGTGCTAACTTGTTCCATTCGTTTATTGTACTCTTTGTTTTGCCTGTTTGGGTTAATCCATGTTAGTATAGTTACCGGTTCGCTCAATAATACTTCTTAATATTGTTTCTCCAAAACAGCAATGGTGTTGCACTAGGTAAAGTCAGTTTGGGAGGATCAGAGTAACCATTTGAGCCCTAGCTACTGATTGAAGGAGTATTGGAAGAAGCAGATGATTTTTGTTAACTTAAGGCATTTGTACACATGTTCTACCTGGTACCATGACCTATACATTTGTATAAATGGCAAAATGCCTATCAGTGCTGAGAAAATGGTGGCAGCACACTTTCAAGCTAAAATACATGGAAGGTGTGCTAGTTCAAAAGCATACCACTGCTGGTTTCTGTATGCTGACGTGCCTTTCGCCACTTATACAACTGCACGCGACACAGCACAGTGCACAGCAGCTTGTATGCAAAGCAGACTTGATTAATCAAGTTTGCTCCGATGCACCGGATTTCCGGCATGTTGGAGCAGACAAAGGTATGTGTATAAATGCCCTTAAGTTTTTTTTAGAGGGTTGTATCTTATGCAGTCCTTGTTCATGTCTCCTCAAGTTAGGATCTTCTTCAGTATATTTCAAGTCATGGTATATTTTAGACATTCCTGAGTGACTGTAGTTTCAGAATACTTAGAATAATCAACTTTTAAAAGTAACATTCAGCCTCAAAGGTGCATTTTTGCTAAGGGTGATAAAGACTTTTTTTTTTTTTTTTTTTTTAAACCATAAGTGATTTTCTTATTACAAGCAATCCAATAGTCTTTAGTTCTTGTCCTTTTTATTGCAGGATTGGAAGTTGCTACAAGTAAATTCAGTGAGCACCAAGAAATTTGATCTGAGAGCTGACTGGGTTCTATGAGTTTTGTGAGGTTGAGTGTCACTGTTTAAAAGATAATTATTTAAGTACTCTAAAACTACAGACTAATTAAGGAATGTCTAAAATAAAGTCTGCCTCAAAAGGGTCCAGACTTGCTCATTCTTCCTCCCAGGTGATGACTACTCTGTACTATCAAAGCAGAATATTCACAAGTTTGATTTCTGTAAGTTTTAAGGAACAAAAATGGGTCTGAACTAGAGGATATCATTATAGAACAGCACAAAAACTCTGTGCCTTTCATTTAGAGATTGTGCAAACCAGAAATTTTGGTCAAAGAGAACTACTGTTTTTCATGTAGTGCCTCTGATGCTGCCATAGAGGAACTTGTAACTGAAGTGACAATGGAGGTTCTTAGGCAAGTGGCAACAGATGTATTCAGTGCGGAAAGGGAACGAGTCCAAGAGGAAAAGCGCAGAGTGGAGGAAGAGAGGTGAGTCTCTTGATATTTCTTTTGTCTCCTGTGCCTTGTAAATGTTGTTAGATCAGGTAGTGCAAATTTGAGGGGCTTGGATAGCTGTAAAGGTTACTGGTGTGAAACCTTCCCCCCCCCCCCCATAACAACATGAAATTATCATCTGTCAAAGGGCCTTGTGCCTATCCTTCTCTCAGAATGGAATCCCACAGTTTGCTGCACTCTTAAACTGGGACCTGAGATCGAACCTTGATCACCAGCTGCCTGCCCTCAGCAGGCCCAACTGGGTTTTGAATCCCTGCTATAGAAATGTCTTTGGGACTTCCAACCACCATGAAAGTGCAGTGACTGTTTATTAATAACAAAGTCTTTTTCCAGCAGAACATAACTGACAGAGAAGAAAGGAGTTAAAACAACAGAAAGCCTATACATGGACTGACCTAGCTAAATCTTAGCAATCCTTGCAAGTAGGTTATACTTTCCCTGGAACCACCCAGCATTGGACTAGGGTGAAGAAAACTGAACCTCCTGCTACTTCTTCCTCTTTTCATCAATCTCTCCCCTGGAGTTTGCAGGCTCTTTTTTATTTACTTCAAAGTCCCTTTGTCCTGAATCCTCAGAACCTAATCTCATATGATGTGTGCATTTCACCAGGGGAATGAAGCCAGACTTCCAAGAATAAATTTGTAGTATGGTCCATTATGAACCAGCATCTTTAAGACATTGTCCAACTTTCATGAGATGTGTGAAATCTTCCAAAACTGAGCTAACTCTTTGCCGCTGGTGTAGCAAGATAGCTTGATAGTTATCATAGAAATAGATAAATATCTACACTACTAACAAAAACAGCAGAGATTTTATAAGTCTGTATCTATACATCTTGCACATCCTCTTCTCCCTGTAACCTTCTCCAGAAAAATGCAGGCCAGGGTAATTTCCAAGTATACTAATGATGTCTGTCACCTGTGTTGACTTTGTCTCAGTAGTTATCTTTTAATGGTTTTGTTTCACATAATAGATATTCCCATTTTCAAAGCAAGATACAGTTGGTTTTTATTGCTGAGGAGTCTCAAGTAACTAGGTTCCCTGCAAAGCTGGTTATACAGCAAAACTGCAACTTCTGTTTCTTTGAGAAATATAAGTGAGTTTGATGTGGGGTTTAATGTTAATAAAGAAAAATCATCAGTGGTGTTAACATTGCATGCATGTGTTATGCAGTGATTTATAACTCTGCTGACTATTGTATGTCATACTTTCTATCCTTTAGACGGAAGCAAGAAAGAGAACAATTAATAAAACAGTTGAGCCAGTCCCTGAGTATAGAGCTGACAGAAGAAGTAGTAAAAGAAAGTGTTCAGGAGACTTCAGCCAGTGAACTAAAGTAAGTGGAATGAACATTAGCAATGTATAGTTCAAAACATAACAGCACCTGTAGGGCAAAATACTTTTCTGAGAAGGTGAGAATTTGGCAAATAATGATGGAGATCTTGCTAATCTTTCCTTTACATACAGTGCGAAATGTACAGGACGATTGTAATAGAAATTCAGTTAACTTTAAAAAATGCCTTATTCCCTTTCACGGTACATTCTTATTCAAAAGGCAAAAAAAATTTTACTGCGTGTTTCTATATAAAAAATAACCTACAAAGGAAAACACAGATTTGTTCCTTTTTATGACTTCATAGAGGTACATCAAAAAGCCATGGTCTCGTGGGTCAGGGAAGAGCTATTCTTTACCTAAGAAATATCAGGAACGTGTATTCAGGATTTCCCTCTTTTACAGTATTTGTTGCTGGTGGGGTGGGAAATAAAAATATGACTAACAGTCAAGCTACAAATGGATAGGTTGGGATATCAGGTCTTGAAGGCAGACTTCCTTTTTTCAAAATGGGTATTCATGGAGTTGGAAGAGATGCCTCCCAATATCATAAATCCAGGGGGGATATGAGTCTCCCAAGTCTACAGGGGCAAGAGATCTCCACAAACTTACCACTTAGTCCTGCTACACTGAACCCAACTTTCTAGATGGAATAGCTCCTGAAGGAACATTGCTGTTTTGGGCTTCATTTACCCTTAGGATTGCTCAATAAAAACCTCAAAGTGAATGTAGAGGAAGTTCGTACACCTCCAGGCTGTAACTGCATTCATCTTTCTGGTCTATTACTTTATGTTCTATACTCTGTGCTCAATCTCTGGCCCACAGGCCAAATGTGGCCCAGAAGCCATGGGTATCCAGCCCACAGGGCTCCCCAGGGATTGGAAAATTTGGTGGCAGGGGAGTGATGGCAATAAATACAGATGTTCTTCCCCTCACTGCCTAATTCCCCAAACCTGAGCACCACAAACCCAGGTCATCCCCCCTCCTACCACACATACGGCTGGATGAGGCTGGGTCATATCCCTCCTCCCTGGGCTGGACAGGGCTGGGCCACATCTCCCTTCTCCCGTAGATCCAGGTTGGAGCCAGCTCCCTTCCCCTCCCCCACTTCTTCATGGGGTTGGGTCAAGCCCCCTTTTCCTGTGGGCATGGGTTGAGGCCATGGCCTAGCCCCCTTCTTCCCTCCCACAGAGCCAGGTTGGAACCGGGATGCTCCCTGTCCCTCTCTGCATGGCCAGATGGCGCCCAGCCTTGACTGCCCCATGCTGGATTGGGTCCATCAGCTGGATTCAACCTGTGGATGTCTTGGGCACTGCCCATCTGGCCCACCTGCCAAACAGGTTGAGCACCACTTATCTATGTCATACCTCTGAAGTAGTAAAGTAAAGAATGATGGGATAAGGAAGCATGGGCTGGCCAGGTTTCAGAACAGACAAGAGAGCATGTTCAGCTAGTAGAAAACTGGCAACATCTCATATCCACTAACAATAATCCCTCCATTTAATAAGGAACTGTCACAGTTCATGGAGAGTTTTACTTCTGATCCCTTTGCTTAGTCTCATGGGATCCTGGCCACATGTGAGACGGCACCTGTACTTTTCTAAGGACTGAGTCTACTCCACTTCCACATGGGGCCCCCCAGGTCACAGCCCACCTGTTCGCTACTTGTGAACACCAGCTGTATTGTGTCCTCAGCAGGTTTTGGCCTCTGCTATAGACTTCCACTCAGGAGCCTGTGATCAGAATGATAATGCAATGACTTTCAACAGTTACTATGTGTGCTTAGAATATCATATTCTCTCACATACTGGAATATACACCTTTGTTTTTGGAACCCAGAGTGAAACCCAGTAAGTGACTGTGTATCATCAACTGGGGAGCTGAACCTGTTAATTTTTCTGCTCCCTGTGGATCACTGTATATTTTACTTTTGGTTTCACCCTTAAGGATCAGAATCTCTTCTTACGATATTCCATATATATAAAAAATAACTCATTCCAATTTCCAGCTGCTAGTTTTTGGGGGAAAGGTCTGTGTTGTGTGCAAGAAAACACGGTACTGTTTTTCCTTTTGTGTAGGTTAACAGATTTCTTAAAAATCTTGTGGCTTTCAGAAGGTTAAAAATTAAGTAACCTTTTTTTTATTATTTATAGTGCAGATGTATAATTTTTAGCTGTATTCAGCTCTTACAGCTATGTACTGCTTTCTGGGGATTTTGGCCTTGGAATTTTCTTTTTTTTCATTCTAAACTAGGTGTGCTTTGGAAAGGGATCGCAGAGCTCGCATTGCCCGTTGCTCAGAAGAAGTCTGTGCTGACATCATGCACCTGTTTCTGGAAGAGGAGATATTCCAAAGTGCTAAGGAAACGCTCCAGGAACTCCAGTGCTTCTGCAAATATCTGCAGCGGTAAGTTGTCAGGGTATCCTACAGTTGCAGCTCTTGAGAACAGCTTCAAGTGTATTTTACCAGAATGTAATATTACTATTTGCTACTAGCATATTGTTTGTTTATATTGTCAGGACCCTGTAATGTTTAAGTTCAGACTTGAACTTGCTGTGTTTTTAATTTTAAGAAGTATCTAACAGTTAGATACAAAACTGAATGGTCTGGGACTGAATACTGAGAGATGTACTGTTCCCTGTTCAGATCTGTGGAGGTGCTTGATGGGGACCCCTGCTTAAACAAAAGGAGGCTCATCTCTGTGTGGCCTTTCAGCTTCAGATGTGCTTGTCAGTGGTCAAACAGAGCTATAGTGTACTGGCCTTTGTGGTGCACTGCAAGGCTCATATGTTTCTCTGTGAGGGATGGGGAAGACTTTGAGAGACTGTAAAGATATGAAATACATTCTTGTGGCTTCTGGGTTATTTTGTTAGTGGAAGGAAGTTAGCAGAGTTTCTTTTGTAGCTATTTAAAAAATATCAGGGACAACCAGAACAGAGAATAGGAATTTATTGTTATGGAACAAGGGTAAAGATCAAAAAGGGAGAGACTACAAATATATGTATATATGTGGGTGTACATGTATGTGTATATCCACATGTGTGTAATTTTACATTGCACTATCTCAATTCTTTTGAAATTATTAATATCAAAATAGTTCTGCTTTAATAAAGCATCGTTTAACCAGCAGATCCTGTATGTATATAATATTTAATTAAAAAATACACCGGGTTTTTTTTCCTTTCCCCTCCTTCAGTGGTTGAGTTTTAAGGCGTCTTGATATAGCTTCAGAGTAGGTTTTCTAGTCAAACCTGCTGCAAATGAGTTCCTGGTAATTGTCTGGGGATTCAAAATCAGCTGGCCATAAAGCTAACCAAATGATTTCCAAGTGTGTTATTGCGTGCTTTAACCACACCCATAAACTCTTAGGGTTGGGATGGACCTTATTGTTAAGGGTATTTTCAACAAGGGAGAGGCTGGCATGCAATTTGGGGAAAGCAAAACATCTGATTATATACAGATCGCTGTACATGCACAGACTAAGAACACTGAAATCAAGGAAAAAATATTTTCAAATCAAGCATTTTGCATAGATTTCTCAAGTCTGGGTCTGGGCTCTTTAGTGCCTGACTACAGGAACCACTTGGCTGTTATGATTTTAAATCCCAAATGGCAGTTATAGTAAGGAGGAACAGAAGTCAGGTGCCTAACTTTTCAGTGTGCACTACCCAGTCTTGGTTTTTGGTGGGGAGAAGCCTCCTGGGCTGCATCCACAGAAGTGTAGACATTTGTGTCCCTGGGGAATGCCTGTGCCTCGCACCTTCTGGCACACAGCAGGTTACCCAGGGTGGGGTAGAGGGGTTGGGGCCAGCACTGGGCTGGCCCCAACAACCTTACCTGGGGTCCTTGTGGGGGCCTGCTGGGGCTGCAGCAATCGCAATCCTGTCACTTGAAGCCTGGCCAGCAGCCAGAGCACGGCTTCAGCTGGCCAGACTCCAGTTTGGGGCAGTGCGCGCTGCCCCCATATTTGTCAGTCTGCTTTTTTTTTTGTGCAGGGATTTTTGATGCAGGATCTCTTTGCAGTGCAGAGAACAACTGCATGTGTGGTATGTGGCACAGATGTCTCTGCGGTGCCACATACTGCACGACCGCACTCATCTGGATGTGGCTCTGGTATTCTGCTGGCATGTCCAATTCAGTGCCTCTGGGAGGCAACAACTGTTCTCTGATTTGCTAAAACTAAAGTGCCCAAATAGGTGCAAAAAGTGATGAAGAAAGGATCTGTGAAAATAAGGTAAGATTTAGCAAATGTTCATTAATAAATCATATCACCGTGTTCTTTTGTAAAGATGGAGGGAAGCAGTAGCGGCACGGAAGAAGCTGAAGCGTCAAATGAGGGCTTTCCCGGCAGCTCCCTGTTGTGTGGATCCAAAAAACAAACTGAAAGCATTATCCCCCAGTGCTGAGTGTCCCATTGCAGAAGAGAACCTTGCTAAGAGGATTGTAAACTTGGGACATGCAGGAAAGCTGGGCATCTCCTGCACTAGGTAAGAACACTCTTAAAAGGATGCATTCAGTTTGAAGAAGTCTGGATTATTTCAAAAAGTAGGTTGAAAGTTTTGTGTACTTCTGGGTTCCTCCACCAATATTTATAGATTTTTACAGTTGCATTTTCTTATATACTTTTTGTGAAGGGAAAAAACCACAAAATCTCAATCACTGCATACTGAGAGTCAGATGCACAAGGGATACAAACTGAAAATAAATTTGGAGAGAACTTTTCTCTAATTTCTCCCATAATAAAAAAAACAAACAAACTTCCAGGAGTTCTTCAGAGCTCTTCCTGACACACTTTTTTTTATTGAAGTTGGAATTTCTTTCACACAACTGGAAATACCCTCTCTTCTGTTTCCAGGTTACGATGGCTGAGAAACAAGACTACGCATCAAATGAAAGTTCAGTACCTTTACCAGCTGCTGCTCTGGTATGTTGTAGTTTCATTGAAGCTACATTATAACAAAAATACTTCGAACCTTGAAAATATTGGTGCAAAGTTGTGTGGATTATATTTTGTTATATTTTTCCGAGCCAGTTCCCTAGCATATACATAGCTAAAGGAAAGTAGCAAGCATTCTTAGATTGCCAGAGTGGGTCCTCTAAAATGTAAGGACCCTGATCCTCTGGCCTCTACCTATAGCACATAGTGTCTGAATGTTAGTTAAAAGAAAACAAGTGGTAGGTAAGGCATGGTCTTGTGAAGGTCATATATAGACCGTATAAGTGAGATATGGTCTCTGGCCTGTGACACGAAGGGGTTCAGTTCTTTAATTAATGGGCTTCAGTTGCAGTTTAAATTTTGATAAGTACTGCAGACTTATTTTTAGGATAATGGTGATCTGTAGGTCACTTCAGCCCACAACTGAAGGTTAGATAGAGATTGATGTTGTGAAGTGAGTTGCAGTTTCCATAGTTTTAGGAGGTTGCCTCTATAATACCGATATATGCAAACGTCCTGCAGCTGGAGATACTTCATTCCAAATGGCAGCAGTTGAGGGGAAAGAGAGAGAGAGTACTTGCATCTAAATAGTGTTCCACTCAGTTTACATGCATATTTTGTTAAGACGTTAGTTTGCAGCTGTAGATGTCTATACTAATTTACCTGACCCTTTCTTAGGAAGGTGGCATGTAAATTAAATAAATAAATAATTACATATAAGCTGAAATTAATGAACTCAGGCTCTTGTGGGCTTAGAGAAAAAGAAATTCAGTGAATCAACTTACTGAAGTAGTCAAAACTAGTCAAAGGTTTCTGCCCTTGTTGAGGTGAACAAAATGAATTTGTCTGACTTTTTAAGCCAAGCATTCTTGAAATATGTCCCCAAAATTTTGAAACTTTTAAAAAGTAACAAAGATTTGACTTTTCAAACATTCCCACGGTATCTTTTATGCTTATTTACAAGTCTTTCCAAAGATATATGGTAATGATTGATTACAACATTTCAGGCAAGTGGATGCTGTGAACATTATAAATAGCTAATTTTTTATAAAATCCTGAAAAGAGAGTTTTATAAATTTAAAGCTTGGTTTACTAATTTTTGGAAACTGTGCTAGACAAACAATTAGTTTTCTCAATGCTTCTGCAAGGAAGTTTAGGAAATCACTGTATTGTATACACTTAAAAGCACTTCATAGATTTCATAGACGTTAGGGCTGGAAGGGACCTCAGAAGATCATCGAGTCCAGCCCCCCCGCCCAAAGGGCAGGAAGT
>NW_017728949.1:18920925-18936404 GCF_001723895.1 Crocodylus porosus | reverse complement strand
TCTTGCTGCCTTTCCTCCGAGATGGAATAGACTTAGCTTGTGCATTGAGGATCGCTCCCTTGAGGAGCAACCACTCTTCTTGAACTTCCCTCTCCCTGGGGCCATGGTCCCTTAGGGCCTGACTGACCAGCCTCCTGAGCTTGTCAGAGTCGGCTTTTCTGAAGTCAAGGACTTCCGTGTTGCTGACTGACTTGCCAGCTTTACGGCGGATGGTTAAGGTGATCAGCTCATGGTTGCTATCACTCAGCATCCTGTTGATCACTAGGTCGCCGATTAGCTCATCCCCAGTAGCCAGTACCAGGTTGAGCAGCGCTTTGCCTCTTGTTGGCCCGTAGACTTCCTGAGTTGGGTAGAAGTCATCCGCGCATGAGAGGAAGCTTTGCGACCGCTCAGATTTTGCTGAGTGATTCTCCCACGAGATGTCCGGGTAATTGAAGTCACCCATGACAACCATGGTCCTGGAGCATGTGGCCTCAGTCGGTGGGGGGTTCCGCAGCTGCTGGGGGGTGTCTGGGGGGCTTCAGGGGCGCAGTGGGCTTTCCTGCTCACTTGCCTGAGCAGGATTCTTATGACCATCAGATACTTGCATATTAACAACTTTATAGCGTTTATATGAACAGAAGCTCTCGTCCGTCAGGTCTAACTTTACATCTGCTGGTCATGACTGTATCGTTTGTTGCATTTTAACATCTTCAGGCAAAACATGAGAAAAATAATTAAATTAGTTCTTCACTAAGATAGGATGGCATTTACTAATTAATAACCCTTTGTCCTGTGCTCACAACTTATGTATGTTGTTTACACTGTGAACAACAGGACCACAAAAGTGACCTTTCACAAAAGTCAGGCTCTGTTGTGCTACCTGCCTCTCTCTCTTGATGCTTAATTTAGGGTAGAAAGAAGGAATTTTTGTAGGGTATTTAGTTATTACATTGGCTTTTTCTCTTCTTCTTCACCACCATGGTTTTTCTTTAAGTGATGCTGCCTGGACTCCTCTAGATCTGCCCTCACTAATCACTGAACATATCCAAGTTCAGCAAGAGCAGGTATTTTGGAAGGTGCTTTTGGTGTTGCCAAGCTATGAAGAATATCCAGCAAAGGATCCCAGCAGGTGAGGAGCTGAATTTGACTAGTGTTTTCTTTCATGGCATGACAACATAGTAGAGGAACAGCCTGAAGGTAACACTGTCATTGAAATATGCCTCCCTAAACAACAGATAGAACAAAAAGCAATGAATGACAGGGCAGAGGAGTGACCTGTGATATTTTCCCTGATTTCTTAGCTAAGTCTTGAATTGAATCTATTCAGACCTTTTTAAATATAGCTTCTGTGGCAGAGAGGTGACTTGCATCACCCATTGGTAGAGATGGAGCCAAGTTACCTTTTCCTTCTCATAGCTTGTTATAGATAAATATATTCATACACTACGTTTATTGTATACAAATGCATTGAAAAGGGTGCAAAGTCAAACACTTAATCTAGAAAACTTCATACTATAGCTCAGAATGTCATGTAATGACTCCTGCGTTAAACCCAATAGCCAATTCAACCCAATTCAGTAGTGGATGAATCAAGAGTATTTTTTAGAAAGAGATTCATTTTTTATTTCAGGACATTAAGTGGACTATATATCTATCATTTCCCTGGCTAACCTCATCTGCTAGTTACGTCATCACAGATTTTTTTTTTTTTAAAAGGTGCCCTTTGCAAGGGGTGTGGTGTGTTCCTACTTAGCTTTTTAAAAGAAGAATAGAATGGCAAAAATAGAAATTCCATTATGGCGGAACATCCACATGTTAAGCTGACCTTTCCACCCCTCATCATCATCAGCTGTCCAGAACACTTTCTTTGATTCACAGCACAATCCTTTGAGGTGTGAGTAAAAGAAATAACTAGTAGCAGTAGCAGACTTTGAAGGATCAACTGCTTTGTCAGTAGCTTATATACCTTGTTATCATACTGCAGGTAGATGTTGCAAATCAGGATTCATTTCCTAGCTCTTCGAGAGAATGATGCCTAACTTTTACAGAAAATGCAGTTGTGCATGTAAATTCTGCATTTTAGTTCTGGCATTTGTGGCTAAGTGAATGAGATTGGGATCTGTTGTATTAGAGAGTTCTATTCCTAGCTCTTTCAGATGGGTAACCTCTTGAGTATTCTGTAAAGTGGGAGAAATTATATTTGCCTGCTTCCTATGCAAGAGTGAGGCTTTACTAGATAATACGGCAGTGGAGAAGATCTGTTTCCCAGCCCAGCACACCTCCCCATAGGTCAAAAATAGAGCCCAGGACTTTGCTGAGATTTGTGAACTCCAGCCCTGTGGCTTTCATTTAAGAAAACAAGGAAAGTCTATTAGCCTCTTAAAAGAAGTTCATATGTATAAACTTTGTGGGGCTGGAACATGTCCAATGCAGAAAGAATATTTCAGGGTTTTAATAGCAAGCATCCAAAAAACTTTATTGATCACATAGACTTGAAAATTTGTTTTAGGTGTTTCATAGTGCAGACATCTTGGTGGGTTTTCATAAAGACCTAGGTAATCTAAGCAGCTGATTTTCCAGTTACTGCTACAAGCCTTCTAAAGAAATAGTAGGAATGTTTTAGGAGGATTTTAAAAGGAAAACTATCTATCTTTCTCTTAACCTTGTTTTTCGAAGAGGCTAAGTTATTTTTTCTTGAAACTGAAAACAAATAGAAGCAGTTGTTTGTCTCAGAAATGTCATTTCAGTCCAGTTGATAAATTTGGCCATGTCATTTAAACTAGGGAGCTCATGATGGGATATACTGATGATACTGAATAGATTGATAATAGGGGGTTGTCAGTATGATATCAAATAAGAAAAGATTGTTTATTTTATGTTCACAGGATACTAGCAGATTGGTTGAAAGCCAAATTTACAGGAGATACAAGATGGAAGGCTCAGAGAGATGTAACCTCCAATGTAAACGACAGAGTTCAGACGCTCGCATTATATAATTCTATTAGTATGCAAGAAAATCAGGCTGTGCATGTCAATGTGTGCATAAAGGTATATTAGAATAATTCATTAATAATTGGTCAGTCTTTTGTTTCATCACCTCTGTGACACTGGGTTAACTGTATGTGGTGTTATCGGCAAGCTAGTTGTCATTTTCTCCTATGTCAAATGAGAATCATGGTAGTAGTCTCTTTATAAAAAGAATACCAATCCAGTCTTAAAGAGTGCTACCTAAGAACTAGGTATTATTTGCAAGTCACAATAGTCAGGGACCTTCACCATTCTTTTTTTTAACTCTATCCAGATTTTTTTTAGGATATTTAAATAATGAATATTTAAAAAATATAGTTACACAAATACCTTGGACAACACACTATTGTAAATTATCAGTCCAAGGGGCCTGCAAAATTCATGTCTAGTCTTAACTTGTGTTCTCATGTTATTTCACTTCTGGAGGGGGACAGAGACTGACAGAGGGAGAGAGCAACTTTGCATGTGTGCCTGCAGTTATTGAGGGAGCAGTGGCAGTTCATTTGTTTAAGCTGCAGCCAGAAGTTATTTTAGCATTTTGGCAAGGCTGTAGTTTCCCTTTTCCTTGAACAGAAGTTTTTTCGCTAAAAAAAATTTTCAAATCTCTTTTCTCTAAGTTGCAATTTTAATGTAATGACTTTTTTTTAAACAAAATGTATTGATGTTTTTATTACTTCTTATTTTCCCTATTTTATTTTGTCAAAAAATTGAAAAACTAGTACGTGATTGTGTAGCAAAAGACTCTCATATTAAATATTGGCAAGGTAGTAGAATTAAGATTTTGTAAGTGGTTTGAATTCAGCTTTTTCGAACTTTCTAGCAACTTAAATATAATTATATGGGAGTGTGAGTGCATATGCATGTATACGAGATATACCCACAGTTAATTTGTCACCTACATTTCTTAGTATTTCCTTCTTTGTAAGTAAGATTTTTTTTTTCCAGCTAGTTAGCTTAAAACACTCTATAAGGAGCTCCTAGCTGAAATGCTATGGCTGACTTTGTCTACAGTTTTCAACACGTTTAAGATCCTCCTCATTCCTGTAATTGCATTAACAGTGTCAATTTTTATTTTTATCTAGGTGGCCCATGGCACCCTTAGTGACTCTGAGCTTGATATGGCTGAGACGCAGAAAGATCTGCTTGGGACCAGTGGTCTAGTCCTCCTGCTTCCCCCTAAAGTAAAGAGTGAAGATGTTGCAGAGGAAGATGTTTATTGGCTTTCAGCTTTGCTTCAATTAAAACAACTCCTTCAGGCTAAACCTTTCCACCCCATAATACCTCTGGTGGTCCTGGTTCCCAGTCAGGGAGAAGAGGCCACAGAGAAGGAAGTAGAAGAGGGTGTGTGATTTTATTTGCTTTGAAATAACTACAGATATTCAGAAATATACCTAAAGGCAGTGAATAAACAGCAAATGTAGTTCTTCAAATGCAGCATTTAGTTAAGGGAAGGATTCTCAGACTTTTGGCAGAAATCCAGAAGGGCTTAGGAAAGAGGCAGTTTAAATTGAAAAGAAAAATGTACATTTTTCAAGGGTTTTTGGTTTTACTTTTGTATGTTGTGTTTTATTGCTTGACTGAGAGAAAATAAAGCAGTGCGACAAGGTCTAAATCTATGCTGACAATAGGAATGGACTGAGTAGGTGAAATTTCACTTGTTTTCTCATTTGAATATGTATGGCAATAAGAAAAATATTGGTGTTTCAGCTGTTGCTTCTCTTTTAAAGGTTTAATGCTGCAGGATTTGATTTCAGCTCAGCTTATATCAGATTACATTATTGTTGAGATCCCAGATTCTGTCACTGACATGCAAGGCACCAGAAAGGTAAGAGCAATAACTTTAAATTTAAGAGCTATTCAGATACCTTAACACCAACATCTTTTTCTCTTTTACCATATTTACTCAAATCTAAGACTACCCTGAATTTAAGGCAACCCCCCCAAATTAGATTCTGTATATGGAAAACTATAATTTGTTATAATTTTCCAGGTATCGAATCTAAGTATTGGAGGATTGTCTTGAATTTGTCCCATTTTCCCCCCTCCCCCCAACTCTTCCCTGCTACAGTATGGAAAGCCATGGCTGGGGGAGTTAGGTAGTTGCGGGGGGCCAGACACTTCCCTTGCCCTCTGCCCACCATCACTTCTTCCCCCTGCAGTCTTCCCTCTAACCCTGCCACCTGCACCTCTCAGTCTCTTCCCTTTTCCCCTAGCTCCACCCAGTCTGTCTCTTCTCTTCTTTCCCCTCCCTCCTTACTATCAGATGATGCTTGGGCTCTATTCCCTCCCCAGAGCACAGCACAGCCCTTGCTGGGCCATGCAGCAGCATTGAACCCGCTGATAAGCTGGACAGAGAATGGAGGGGTTTTTTGGCCGTCAGTGCACAGCTGATTCCTGTGTATACTGTCTACCCCAGGGCATTCAGACTAGGATAGAACTGAAGCAGCTTCTCCCCTCCCTAATGTGATTTTTATATGTAGGTCCTTACCTGGAGGCTTCCATGTGCCAAATTTTCCCTTCTCACTAGCTTATTTCATGTGTTGTGTCAACACATGAAATAAGAGCCTGAAGGGAACAACATGCAGTTATTTCATTGCCCATTTTTCCAACCTGCACATTACATGCAGTCATAGATTCTGAGGCTAAAAAGAATTGTTTTGATCCTTTAGTCCCATGGTTGACAACCCACAGCTTGCATGCTAGGTCCAGCCACAAAGACATTTTATCCAGCCTGCAGAGCCGCAGGGCTTCAGCAGCATTTTAGTGGCTTTGCCCACATCAGAGCCAAGCAGGGTGGTTTCAGCCTATCACTCATAAAATATCACAGACCACAACTCTAGCGTGCTATCCTGCTTAGGACATTTAGAGCATGCAGTACAGTGATTTCTGTATCAAACCTAGGTATCTGCATTTGAGCTAGATTATATCTTGTAGAAAGATATCCAGTCTCTATATAGAAACTACAAGCCCCTTATCTTGCTTAATGGCTGATTCTTCTGCCACAGGATAAAACTTGTATATGGTAAAGTACTTCGCTGCAGTGCATGTGTAGATGCTCACAAGGCTGACTGGGGTATGAGGGTGCTTTGGTGCAGGGGCTGCCTACCAGCTAGCCCCACAATGGAGCACCCTTGTGCCCTAGCCAGGCCCTCCGCAACACGTTGAGCCAGGTCAGCAGCCCCAAGCTGGCAGGCTGACCCCCTGGGCCCCTGCCAGCTGGGGTCATTCCAACCTGGCTCACTGTGTTGTGGTCCCAGGCGCATGTGTAAACACGGCACCCCAGAGCAATAAACTCTAGCACAATATATTCTGGAGTTTATTGCTTTGTATTAATTACACGTGTGGATATGCCCACTCTGTAGATATTTATAGACCAATTAAATCACTTCTAACTTAAGAGTTAAATAATTGTAAGTGTCAGGGTCTAAGGAGTTCAACTGGTCTGCCTGGAGAGCATAATGCAAAAACCCATCCTGGAAAACAGTTTGTTAGAAATCATTGGATTTCATGTCAATGAGTACTTTTCATCTCTGAAACAAGGTAAGAAGTGCTTTAATGGGATTGTATTCAGGGGTATTGTCTAGAAGTAGAATAATTAGCATTGGTCCCAGGATTTAGGAATGTCGGGCTTCGTGCTGTGAGATTTGCTCATGTTATATAGCAGGGCCCTGTATACGAAATCATGTAGGCTGCAGGATTAAGACCTTAGTGTCATTGCTTATTTTGGAGGAAGGTTTCTGATGCTGACTCTGTTCCGTAAATGTTTGTTGTAGCTCTCTGAGGCTGTGCAGTGGCTAATTGCCCGGTGTCCCAGTTCCCTAGAACTCTGCAGCCAAACCCTTCTGCAGTACATTGAGGATGGTGTTAGCCATGAATTCAGCAAGCGCTTCTACCATGATCGGAGAGAGAGACGTTTGGCTGGTCTGTCCTCTCAGGAGCCTGGTGCCATCATTGATCTGTACAATAGTGTGCTGCAGTTTCTGGCTGGTGTGGCTTCCTCAGAACAGGTCTGTGACCTGTCCTGGCCTGTCACTGAATTTGTGGAACCTGGGGGCAACAAGCTGCTTCCTCATCTGCAATGGAACACAGCAGATCACCTGGCCTGGCTGAAGAAGGCAGTGCTTTCCTTCCAGATCCCATACATGGACCTTCCTCCTCTTGGTGGTACGTAGTTCATGTGAGGCAACATGACTGGCTTTAGAGTTGCTTCAGTGTCAATATAAAAGCCCTTTTCCTTTAGCAATAAGTCTCTCCCTTTAGCTTTAAACATGTTTTGACCTTTATATACTGAAGTCCTAACCATAGATCTGGAGGCCTCAGTCTGTAGCCTCAGTGAATGTTGTTCTTTGTCATAAAACTCCTGCATATTAAGACAATCAGAGATCCTTATTTATACTAGGCTGTTGCTGGAAGGGAAGAGTTTGTAGTAAATTAAAACAGAGGTGTAATGACAGAGATAAGGTTGAGGAGGCTTTCCCCACACCATGTGTGACCCTTGACTGTTGTTTCTCCTTGCCATTTTGCACACTGGGAGCTGTTATTCAGGGGAGATGAATCTAACCAGTTGCATGTAATGTTTTTGTTTAGCTCCCTGGCGACCTGTTTGCTCCATGATTTTTCAGTATGTGTCCCAGATTGCCAGTTGTCTCCAGACCCAACCAATAATCCAATCCCAAGTGGAAAATCTTCTGAGCAGAACTTACTGCAAGTGGAGTGGCAGGCTGTTTGCTAGCTCAGAAGAGGATGGCCCTTCAGTTGATGACATCCCTTGGGATGATATCCTGGCACTCTGCATTGATCATAAACTGAGAGACTGGAAACCTCCTAAGGTGCCAGTTGCACCAGGTACTAAATGTTTTGCAGTCAACTGGTCTTTGCCTTGTTACATGCTGCTCTCTTGTTTTGCTTAAAGAATTGTGACATGTTTATTTGTGCATGTGTATTTGGTCCAGTATCATTAATACAGCAGATTGGCTGTGCTGTACATCATCTTCCTGCTGCTCTCTTCAGTGGGATGATTGTTTGCATTTTCTGTACCATTTCCTTTTGTCAATCAGAGGATATGTTCATTGTCCATATTGTTCATTCTGGGACCTCCAAACCCTAGAACTGTATATTCATTATTCTGTGTATTTATATGTGCACACTTCATGCATATTGGTTGAGGTTTTAGGCAGGTATCTGAAGGCAGAATTTGGCCCCATGGCTGAAACTGCCAGGATCTGTTTTGTCCAACAGGTTGCTCCAAAGCTCTGCCTTAGAACTTTTACCAACAACTATCGTAACATAAGTCCCTGAACTCTGTCTCCCAGATGGGAGCACAATTGAGGTTGTGCTCTGAGAATTAATGATTGACATCTAGCGATATAGGCATATCTTCAGAATTACTGGGGATAGAGCAGAAAAGAGAGATTATCCAAAAAAATGGATATATAGGATAAAATAAGGGTAATTGTTAAATTACCCTTATCACAGTTGTTATGATTTGTGATGAAAATAGCTCTGAAAGATGTACAGACCATTGTAAATACAGCAGGCTTGAGAAGGTTGTTGATTTATTTTGAAGTGTGCACCTCAGTAAAGGCGTACTTATTCATCTCAAACAGATGAAAAACAAAGGTCTGAACTCTAGCGAGTGACTTGGTTTTGACAAGCTGTAAAACTAATTAATAACACCTCCTAAGAGAAGATTTGAGGTCCAGCTCCTCCAACCTGACCTTTTTTTAAAGAAAAATCAGAATAGGTTTCAATTTAGAATCTTCTTGTCTGAGAGGTGCCTTATATTTGATTTTGATGTAAAAGGATCAGTTGATGAAACAAGTATTGGCTCTTTGTTTATTGAGAAGTTGCGGGTATTGGGAGGCTAAAAGGAGGAGGATAAAGCAACACTTGACAACAATTTCCAGCAATCCAATGTAGTATTTGTGGGATATCAGATCAGTCCCCAAAGGTACATACACCTTTGCAATTTCAGTCCATTTAGCCATTTGCAATCTTAAATTGAAGACACAATTTCCTTTTGTATATTTTTAATGTTCAGTTTGTCTTGATACTGATTGCTATATTGAACCTGATTTGATCTTTGTAGAAGCAGTGAGCAAAGATGGCCAGATCCATGTGTACTTCTTCAAGGAACATTTAAAAAACTTCACTGTCCCTTTTTCATGGGAACAAGCTACACTGCAAACGCTGAAGGAGATCCAGGAGGGCTGTGGAAGGTAAGGGTGGTGACTGTTTTCACTTTTTTTTGTGCTCAATATGAATATATAATAAATTGCCCAGACAGCTTTGAGTAGTACTGAGCAAACTGAAAAATTGCACAGTACTTTCATGAAGCTCATAAACCAGACAGGTTTGATGCCATCTCTGCTCTTCATATTTCCATGACCAGTGCCTTCCTGGGAATGACCTGTTACAGCTCTATACTGGAAATGGGAAGAAAATTTGATAATTTTCTTCAAAGTTGCAGGTTTTTCTTACGTTTTGTAAAAAAATGGATTGGAGCATTTTAAATCTGTTATTAAACATGACGTGAGTTTTGTGAAAGAACACCATTGTGGTAAAGGTACATTTGGATGTCAGACTTCCTTCTGGTGCATAGAATATGGAGGAAAATAATGTTAACTGAGGGGAATGGTGAAGAAATCAAGTAAAAGCAATAGCCTCAGTTCAGTGCTTTAACTGACATCCATAACATCCAATTATAAGGCCTGTTGCATGTTTATTACTGGTTAAGCTGGTCATATGGGGAAATTTTTAATGTCTTCTCAATCAAAGCTCACTACAGGATTTTCTTTTCCTGTACCATAGGTACCTAATTCAGAAAAGTGGGTTGTTTCAGTAGACTATGAGCCAGCAATATTCTGTTGCAGTTTATCAGTCTGGTTTTAAAATATGCTTCTTGTCAGATAAGTTATTTTTATTGATGTCAGTCATCTTGTAGCATCTGTGTTTACAAGAAGTCTCTGTCCAGTGTTTTTGGGATGGAGAGGGAAATGCTCCCGTGCAAGTAAATGTACACAAGGAGCAGATTGCTTGAGTGCAGTATAGAGCCTGGGTGGGGAGCAGGTAATATCTCTTTAGCAAAGCATGCCACTACCTTATTCTCCCCAGAAGGATGAAGCCAGTTGCTAGGTTGCTCTCAGTGGCCTGGCTGACACATAGTAGAGTAGCATGAACCATCTATCACCCTGGGAATCTTCTAGGTAAATTTCATCCCTCTGCTGGGGCCAGCACAAGCTCCCTGCCCCTCTTCAATCCCATAGTATTTTTATTTGAAAGTTTCAGTGGCATTTAGGTGATGTGCAGCCCTTGAATTGAACCCTACGCCCTCTGGGAATTTTCCCCCAACAGATGTGGATATCTCCTTATTTCCAAACTTCCAGGAGGAACACACTAATTTCTGCCATTCGTCCTCCCTCTAAAGTATTCGTCTTTTTCAGGTCAAGGACGAAGTCTCCTCGGTCATTTTCAAAACTCTCTCCTGTCTCCCTGCCTACAACTGAACATGACATCAGCTTGAGCACACTGTCAGGCCAGGAACTGAGACTTCCTACCACAGCAGATCTAACACGCACATCCTCAGCCAAGGAGCTCCTCCCAGAGCATTTGTCTTCTCAACTGCAGCTGGAGAAAATTGAGAGCAAGAGGTAAGTGGCAAGAGCAGCAGCTAAGGCTCATTCCTTGCTGACTTAGTGCTGGTTCTGCAGTGGGTAGAGGTCTGTGAAGTCAGAAGGTTTCTGCTTTCTGCAGTGAGAAGCTGAGGCCCAGCAGATTTATGGAAAAGTGAAGGCTATTGTTGACAATTGAATTTCCTTTTTTCTTTAGATTTATGGTTGTAGTCTTCCCCTACCCCAGTCTAACAACAGCTATCCAGAAAGTTACTACAGGATTATCATCATAAGATTTGAGGAGTAGCTAGTGGCTGTCTGCAGATATTAGGGCCTTCAGCACTATAGCAATTGTAGACAGAGGAAAAGGAGAGGAAGTGTTTCCACAAGCTACTGGGTTATAGCACTGAGAACCAAATCATGGAGCTTCACCTGTGTAGCACATTGAAGCCAGGGTTTCCATCATTCTCTGTAATGTTAAGATTCTTCTCTCTGGATGTCACCTAATATTAGGTGCATTTGTTAGATTTGCTTTGAACAGCCTAATTTAGCTGAGAGCAAACTGAACACTTAGCAGTGCAATTGGGATTTAAGAGATGCAGTGAGGTTATGCTTTTCCTAAACCATGCTGTGCTCCCTGGGTCTTCCTTCTGTGCAGTGCAGGGGCAGAGTCTTAGTTTATTTACAGGGTCCAAAGACACTGTCTATCTGACTTACTTTCATTCCATTTTCTGTTACATATATTGCAATTCCATCAGCATAGGGAACATGTACTCTGTAGGGAAAAAATGTTCTCTGCTTACAAAGGCCAAGCTGGAATTTAAGTTGCACCATATGACCTTTCTTTCCCCTAGGTTTGAAGAACAGCTGCACCAGTGGTTAGCTGAAGACACTGGACAACTCACAGACTCCTTGTCTCTTCCCTTCTATCTCCCCCAGACACTGGTTGCTACACCTCAGATTATCCATCCATTCATTAAAACTTCTACACCCTGTATCCCACAGGTAAAAAATGAACATCTGAAGTGTCTTATTGCTGGAAGTGTAGAATGCTTTAGCTCTGTATCTTGTGCCAAGAATGAATAATACTCTTATCTGCTGAACATGCTAGGGAATTAATATAATTGTTTAATGTTACAATTGTCCAAGTATATCTGAATTTGGGAATTTTTTGCTGAGAGAATCTTTGCTTTCCTGGTAATTTCCTTTCTAAGAAATAAACTCCGTCTCTGATGAGCTAGGGCTCGCATTTGCCTATTTCCCTATTTTTACAAGCTTAATTGCGTATATTTATACACTCTCAGATCCAAATTCTTGGCAGGAGCACAAAGGGGATTTGGGAGTTGAGTACATTGGTTATGCCCTACCATCTGAGCTGGGAAGCACAAAGGAAGAAGAGGGCTTTAACAGGCCCTCCAAGGGACTAAAGTCATGTCCCTTGGATAGTAATTCTTTAACAGTATTTTCTTTTTCCTTCTGACCAGGCTGGGAATCAGGTGGAGGATAAGAAGACAGCGGAGGGGATCGGAACTTCTCTATCAGACAAACTAAAACACTTGCAAAGATTGATTAGAGCTAACAAGGAGGAGCAGATTGCCTGTGAGCTTCACTTCTCTGCTGTGTTAGACATGACAGATATTTGACCAGGGCTGAAACCATGATGTGGAGCAAAAGATCTCACAGAAGAGCCTGGGCTATACACATGTAAACCACAGGGGTCTGCTCTCCTCTATTCTAGACATCCTAGAACAAATATTTGACCAGGAAAGTTCTAGCATGTCACCTTCTCCCATAGACAAAAGAGTGATTTCTCAGTCCTTGCCTAAGCAGCATAGCTTTGTCCTTGAGTTCACATTTGGTATTTAGCTGGTATTCTGAAGTTCTTGGACTCATTTGCAGAAAACTGCCATGTGTTACCCAGTTCCTAGGCTGTGGGTCACAGCTGGCAGAAATTGAGGTAGTGGCTGAAAGGAGAACAAGAAAATATTTCAAGTTGGTAGAATGAGAGTGTTTTAATGAAGTGACATTTGGCTGTGTGATTTCAGTGAAAAAACAGTGTCATGAGGTGGGTTGCTCATAAATTCAGTAAAGGGTCCTAGCAAGAAGAGAACAATTTGACTCCAAACTGAACGATATAACTAGAAGTTTGTAGACACTTGAGCAGCTTTGCTGGTGGTGATGGGTTGTAGAATGTATTGTTGTTTTTATTCAGTTACAGTTATGCTACGCTTGACGCAACATACTTGGGCACAAATCTTGATGCCCTGTTTGAGAAATATTTGATGCATTTTCATTCTCAGGAAGCCATAATATTCTTTCACTGTTTTGTCCCTGAATAACACCCCCTAAGGTAGCTGAAGGGATTTTGTACTGTTTGGTCTAAATTCTGTTATATTGACAATGTATGGCACTGAAAATAAGCTGATCTAATGTGTGGAAAGAAGTGCTGCTAGAAAGCAAATGTGTGCTGTTTTATTTTAAAATAACAGTGGCTTTGGAGATTTTCTTTTAGAGCAGCTGTTGCTGGGGGGGCACTTAATTTTTAATAAGCTACTTACATTGAAAGTTGATTATTTTGGAATGAATATAATACTGGCTACACAGAAATCATGTTCAAATGATTTTGTGGCTGGACTTTTCTAACGGAAACTACCCCCCTCCCCCCATTAAAAATCACATTCTCAGACTGGTCTTGCTTAGTTCTCCTGAGCATTGTTCCTGGCAAGTTTGGTAGTCTACGCTTTTTTTTTTCCTTCCTCACCAATCAGAAATCTGTTGTCTCCTTTTAACGTTTTATTTAAAATTCTCACTAGTTTCCCAAGGTTTTTACTTTCTTTCCCCAAGCCCCACATTTTACACTTTTTTAACGTTAAAGCTTTTGTCCTGAAAAAACGCATACTAATTATTTAAGTTAAACATAAAAGGACTGCTGACAAAAGTGGGACTTGAAACTAGAAAAAAAACTGAAGGGGAGGTTATGCTTGAAGGCTGTTTCTTCTAGTAAATCTTCAGAAAACTATCAGAATAGAAATTACTTTTGGTTATTTTTTAAAATGACCAAAAAATAAAATTAACAATTCCTTATGTTACATTGTTTCCAAAATGTTTTGCTCCAAGTGTTGCACAGAATAAGTGTAATGGAAGTCTGTAAATAGAATAATGAAAGCCTTGAAATATTTTGAGATCATGCTTTAGTTGTGTACAAAGGCTAATGTAAACTTTTTGTATCTAATAAAATGTGGCTTGACTAGCATTCTCAGTTTTTTATCAATACATTAAAATGGGCACACAATCACAATATCAGTGTGTATGGGGGGTGGGAGGCAGGAATTATTCCTTTGTTTCAGCTCTGGTCAATTGACTTCTCTATTCTGCACCCCCTGTGGAGGCTGCCGTCTGAGCTAGGACAGCTCACAACATAACACAATCTTCTCCTGAGGATCCAGTACTCAGGGGCTGATCTGGGTGGTATTTCTTGTATATATTTGATACACAAAGATCCAGATGCCTTCCTAGTAACTTGAGTTTGCTCTTGCCTTACAGTTAGTTCCAGGTAGGGAGCCGCTCTAGGTGCGGGGTCCTGGCTGAGCCTGGAAGGAGGTGGGAAATGCCTGTCATCCCTAGAGGTTAGAGCAAAGGGGCTGATGGCTGCAGCTCTGTGACTCCATTCCCAGGTGGCTCTGCCTCCAGGGCCAGTGGCGGCCATTCCATAGTTTCATAGTAGGTAGAGTTGGAACAGCCCGGCACACCCCCTCTCCTCGGCGTCCCCCGCCCAAGCTCCGACCTGCAGGAGCCGGGAACGGGGGACAATGGCACCAGCGAGGAAGGGGAGCAGGAGGGCGGACCCCGTGAGCGGGACCCGAGCCCACCCCCAGGGGAGGCGTGAAGCTGGGGGCTGGACGGCCGAGCTCGAAGCTTCACACCGACGCGGGGAGGGAGAGGGCGAGTCGTGATTGGCTGAAGGATTCACCTGCAACAATGCCCTCCGCCAGTCAGGAGCCGGGACAGCTCTTTGCCCCCCCAAGGAACGCGACACCTGCCCTCCCGGGGCCCCCGTGGGTGGAGCTGGCAGGCCGGTCAGCCAATAGAAAAGAGCCCGGCAGAGACAGTCGCCGCCGCGGGCGGGGAAGGGACTCGAAGCCATACCACCGGGCCTGGAGCTTTACACCGGTGCCTCGGACCGCTCGGCCGCTTCAGTGCGCCGGTGCTACCGGACCGCACGGACCCTGCAGTTGCAGCCATTGAGCACAGCGGCGCACGGCGACCCCTGATCGCAGCCCTTATGGCCGAGGTGTGCTCTGGTCAGCCTGAATTCGGCGATGGGATGCGAACTGCGGCCGGTAACACTGCCAAGGGGGCCTTCCTCCAGGTTTCTCCCATCTCCGGGAGCTGCGGGAAAAGACCAACTTTTCACAGCACAAGATTGCAGGAAGCCGGGTGCGATGAGCAGACCCTCCCGCGTGGGGCCGCGGTTCTGCTGCGGGGGCGAAAATGGCAGGGCGCTGTCAGGAGTGGGATTCGAACCCACGCCTCCAGGGGAGACTGCGACCTGAACGCAGCGCCTTAGACCGCTCGGCCATCCTGACTCCCGCTGCTTCTCTCGCCGACCTGCCTAATGTCCGTCCTCCGAGGAGCCCTCCTCTCCCCGCGACCCCCGGCAACGGCAGCTCCCCTCGCGGCTCCTCTAACCACGCCTTAAGAGACACCGCCTTAAACAGCTCCTTGCCCCTCTCGTCGGTTGCAGGCCACCCACGCTCCAACCGTTCAGTCCCTCCTTCGATTTAGCCTTAGCATTCCGCTTTATTCTGAATGCTTTAAGTCTCCGCACGGGTGGACTTACACGCCCGGAGAAGGGCCTGC
>NW_017728949.1:18483364-18512459 GCF_001723895.1 Crocodylus porosus | reverse complement strand
TTTGGGAAAGCAGATAGACCTGGTGGGGTTGCCGCCCAAATCCCACCCCCCTCTACTTATTCCGATTGGTTCAGCATCATTCTTGGGAGGCCTCTGAAACCAATTGGTTGGGGGTGGTGGGGCAGGTTGTTAGAGGGGTCACACCTCCACCCTGCCACCCCATAGACCACGCCTGTGCTCTGGCAGTGGGGGGGGCTAGATCAGTCTGGGCCCTGATAGACCATAACTACATCATGTGATCTAGGGCGGTTCTTGCAGCCTGAGGGGATGGGGCTCGGGGGTCTGCATGGGCTCTCCTTCTGATGTCATGGACCATGTGGTGCTGGTGTCACACACTACGTGACTGGGGGTTGGGGTGGGGTTGTTGAGGCCTCACACCACATGACTGGAGGTGGGGATGGTGTTGCTGATGTCACATACCATGTGACTGGTGGTGGGGGTGGAGTTGCTGATGTCACACACCATGTGATTGGGGGGTGTGGGGTGGGGTTAGTGATGTCACACACCATGTGACTGGGGCGGGGGTGGGGTTGGTGATGTCACACACCATGTGACTGGGGGTAGGGGCGGAGTTGCTGATGTCACATACTATGTGACTGGAGTCAGTGAGCGAGGTTGGTGATGTCACACATCACATGACTGGGGTTGGGGTCGGAGTTGCTGAGGTCACATACCACATGGCTGGGTTCAGGGGGTGGGGTTGGTGATGTCATGCATCACGTGACTGGGGTCAGGGGGCAGGGCTGGTGAGTCACACACCATACATGGGGAAAGGGGGCGGGGCCAAGGGAGTCCCGCCCACCTGTCACATTTGCATTGAAGAGCAGAGAGCCTATATACTACTAACCCTTTCAGGTCTTTTCTGCTGCTGTGGAGCCTCTGCCCATCCGAAAGACTGACGGGACACAGGCCCAGCCTTCCTGCTGCTCTGCCATTACCCCAGCTCTCTGTAGAGTCAGTCCCTGATGATTTATTGTGGAAGCCCAGGGCTGGCCGGAGCACGGTCTGAAACCCTCTTCCTTAAGATTTCAAGCGTAAGCCAGCTCAAGTTTAGGCAGAGCTGCCCTTGGAGGAGGGAGGAGAGGTGAGGGCAAGAGGAAGAGGCTCTCACACACCCTCTAGTTCCACTGGATTTTGCTTAGAAACTGAAGTCAACAGATTCTTTCCAATGACTCTAGGGCATCTGGGAGTAGTAGGTGCTGAAAGCTGAACTCTTAATTAGTTAAGTACACAATTAACTTCACAGAATTGAGGGCTTACTCCTGCAAAGTTCAATACAGGAAAGGATTTTAATGGTGGGAGCTTTCTCTCCAGCCTACCTCAATGCTTAATAATTAATTAGTACAAATAGACAGACTCATTTATTAGTTGAAAACCACAGGAATATAACAATAACAGGCAACAACAACAACAAGGGAGATACAGAAATATGAAAGAGAAAGAGAGAGCAGACCCCTTGCCCGCTTGCAATGATGTTTCAGTTGCCAGGCACAATCAGCTTAGCTTAACTCTACACACAATTTTTTAAAAATGTATATTTCATGTTCCAGGTCAAATTAGCCAAATTCGTTCCAAATCACTCAACTGAACAGAACTCAGTCGTTCCAAAATCCAAATCGATTGAGCAGGCAGAATTCAATTATTCGAAGCACCACGTACGGCCCTACAACCGGTGAGCAGCCTCCATCCCAGACCTATCACCCTGAGTCTTCAGACACTCCCATATCCATCGGCAGGCATCGTACGTGCAGGCCCAAGTCCGGAGGTCTTGGGGTTCAGAAGCCTCTAGATTTAATTTTATTAGAAAATGAACACTCAATTACTGTACACACAGTGATCTACCCCAAGGCTCCCACACCCCCAGAAGCTTTTCCCCCTCCTCAGGTACTCAGTTTTCTCTTTTTAAGGGAGCGTGATACTGTACAATTCAAGGGCAATGGTTACTCAGCACTAGTCTGTTGCATTGGGTCCTATGTTTGTGTCACTGGGGAGCTTCACTCCACCCAGATAATACCCACACAGCAATCAAACTTTCTCCTCAGAGTTTCACCCACTGACCCAAGCTTTCTTACAGACACAACCATACTGGTAACCATTCAGCACATCAAACAACACTTAGTCATGACTAATGAAGTCTCACTCACACCCAGACTCACACACACATCCACATCAAATGAATCCCCCGCCCCACACACACACTGAGTCTTGGTTACAAGCTCTTTTATAAGTTCCAGGGGGACAGGTCAGAGTTGGTCTAAAGACACAGGCAGACAGGGTTCTTTGGGTAAAGCTGGTATCTTTTATTCAACCAACTTAAATAGTTGGAATAATTCTTCTTTGCAACCTTTCGGATACAAGTACTCTTTGTCAGGGTACGCACCAACTGCAGATGCTTCCTCAGCCTGATGAAGCGTACTTGTACCTGAAAGCTTGCAAAGAATTTTTCTAACTATTTCAGTTGATCAAATAAAAGATACCAGCTTTACCCGAAGAACTTTTTATAAGTTCCAGTCACAGCACCTCTGTCAATCACATTCATAACCAACCAATCTCTCAGAGGTGCTGTCACTCGCATGTCAATCACTGGCTGTTCCCATCTCACCTGATCACCTCATGACAAGGTAATGAATGCATGTCAACTTCTCACTAGTTTTTGCATGAACACAAGTAACTAAACTGCACCTTCAAACTAGGTCATTGAAGGTAAAGACTTCACCTTTTCCAGAACCATCTAGACCCTTAGCTCATGGACACGGGCGACTGATGCCACCTGAGTCACAGTTGATCTCGCCGACCGGGAAGCACGAGCAGTGCCCCTGGAAGTGCCAGCGGCACTTCACCTGGTGCCCCCACTCCCCAGCCAGTGCTTGCAAGGGGCACACCGGCACTCCTGCGTGCCACCCTGACCGTCACCTAAGCGGGGAGCGCTGCCTGTCAGGGGGTGTACCAGTGCTCTCAGAGGGTGCATGTGTGTCCCCACACCCCCCCTACACACTGCCACTGCTCGTGGAATATGTATAACACTACTTTAGCTACATGACTGCTAGCTGAATTACCTAACTGCTACACAAAACTACCAACAGGCCAGGGGATGTACCACCTTGCAGCCTACATAGGTTTTTGTGTGGCATGGGTGACTCAGGCCCACTTAACTGGGAGGAACCTAAAGGGGTAGTGGAATCGCCATCCTTAGAGTTTAAGGCCTGGTTCAACAAAGCCCTGGCTGAAATGATCTAGTTGGGGATGGTTCTGCCTTGAGCAGGGGGTTGGACTCACTAGATGATCTCCTGAGGTCCCTTCCAACCCTAATTTTCTATGAGTCTATGATTCTATGACCAGCCTACTCCCTACAACAGGCCAGAAAAGAAAGGCTGCTGTTAGGGGCAGACTCTCCAGAAAGACAGCAAAAAAGTAGTAGGTAGAGGAGAGGGGTGTGGAAAGAATGAATGCTTAGATGGAAGATTTACATGCGTAAATGACGTATTTTCTATAGTCTCCTTACAGTAACACTTGTTAAGTCTCCAGATGAGACTTTTGGTACAACAGACGTCACTACTCAGTCTCAGACTACTAAATGGATGCAAAGGAGAATCCCCTCCCTTGTCCCTCTTTAATACATATACTCCTTTTACCGACTGTGAGATATCATTGTGGACATTGATCCTACCCTGTTACAATTAAGGTTCTTTTAGGATAAATTATCCAACTAAGATTTTCACCAGGGTGCCACAGCACCTCAGGAAGTCTTGAGATCCTTTCAAGGGTGCCACACAATATTAGCAGTTAGATACATAAACAGGATGTGCAAGAAAATTCACAAGGAATTCATAGTGCTAAAACCATTCTGGCCTGTTATAGTCTTTCTGAGTTCTTGCAACAGAAGAATTATTCTATTATTTTCCTGCATTCAAAAAGCAAGTGAAAAATACAAACTGGCGTTTTCAGAGGGGGGCCTTGAGTCTAGAGGTTGAGAGCTACTGAAACTAGATGTTGAAATTAATTAATTTATTATCCTGAGACTATGCCACCTCTTTTGGCATTGGATAGGTTTGCCTTGCAGAGTATACATGGCATTTCTGAAGAAGGGTGGGGCTAACAGTGTTTTAAATTAATGTGATTTGTGATACTCCCGTAATGAGCTGGCTTGGTTCACAACCTGCCCGGTTACTGGAGTAAATTCTCTATTTGAATGAATGCAAAAGGGGCTTACTAGACCTCTGTAGTCATTAAAGAGTACAATTCCAGTAGATGAGAGACTGTGATTTGTGTGGAGGGTTAATCCTGAAAACAAAGCTCTCTCCAGTACACCATAAATTAGTTTAACTGACTTTCAAAGTAGTTCTTCCCTGAGAAGCAGTTGTGTGAAAATGGCACACCTCCTCATCCAACAGATCCTTGTGTGCATTTTCATTCCTACGAACACCAAAGAAACAATTTTGAGACAGAGCCAGGATCTAACAGAATTACAAACTAGGATGCAATTACAGGAACATATCCAGCCTGCAGTGGGGTAGCAGGGACTAATGCACAGGTAGCCAAATGTCCTGATCTTTCTAGCCAAACCAAAATCTTGACTCAGTCACAGGACACAGAATGTTTGAGATGCTCGTGTCTCACAGTCAGCAGCGTCCAACCTCCAACAATTTGTCATTAAATGATTTCCTTCATGACTCCAAGTGAGAGCCATCACTTTTCCAAGTGAGAGCAGTGCGTCACTTTTTGCAAGTGACATCTCTTATTGGACCATCTTCAAGAGCCAAATTTAAAGTACCTAGGAGACTCACACAGCTTGCTGACCACAGCTTGGCCACTCCTGAAGTAGTGTAGCAGTCAGTAGTAGATCTAGGAGGCTGCAAAAGGGGATTTGGTGGCAGTAGCAAGCTCACTAAGCATGTGTCTATCACCTGATACAGAAGCTCTTGGAAGTGAAGGGGTGCAACAGCACTACTGCATCCTGTCTGGATCCACCCCTTTGGCAATCTATAGACCATATTTGAAGTCAGGGGTCTAACACAGGGGTCTCAAATTCAGTTTTGATTGCAGGCTGGATCCACATGACTGAATTCACACGGCCAACAGTAGCTGCACTGGGTCTGGTACCAAGAGTCTAGGGCAGAGGTCCAGGGACAGCAGCAGGGGTCCAGCAGCCACAGATGCAAGGGTTCACCCCCTTTACACAGGGCCATGTCCATCAGGGCCCAGGTCCTAACTTCTAGTAGCCTGGTAGAACAGCACTGCAGGGTCTCTCTCTTTGACACTCACAGTTTAGTAGAAGATGAGATGCAGCTTGCTGAATGTTAATTGAGCAGCAAAGGGTATACTTTTGATATATGAACTTCATATTCAGGGCTGAAACAGCAGTACCATCAGTTAATAATAAGCACCTCAAATGCCATCTACTGGTGTTCTCAGGAAGTAAAGCACAGTTTCATTTTACCAGGAAGGGGAAAGGAGGAGGAAAGAGAGAGTTGTGTCTGAGAAGAGAGAGTAGCAAAACACCAAAATGACTCTTTGGAAGAGGAACTGTGACATTTGTTACCAGTACAATACAAAAACATAGATAGCTCCCATGTAACCTGTCTCTCTCCACACTACCATACTGGAGTTCTATTTTTTTGTAAAAACAGTCAAATTTAACCCAGTGATGGTAGTTCAAAACAGCACCTCAAAATTCTATAAAATTACTGTTACATGGCAGCCTCTGTGTGGGCCACGTGGCAGATCAGGGAGGGGACAGGCAGACAGAGCAGGAAGCAGAAAGCAAAGCAGATCAGACAAGGGGTGCAAGGCTAGCTGCAGAAAGCAGAGCAGCAGATTGAAAGAGCAGGTAACTGGAGTGACACTTGGGGAAAGATGCAGTCATTTGTGGTACACCTGCCAAAAAAAGGAATCACCATCTTATATTAAAATAGGCTTCAAAACCTATAAAAACCCTGCCTGCCTAATCACACCATGGGCACTCCATACTTGGAAAACTTGAAGACCACATTTTATACACGACACTGGTGACTTAAACATCCAATAAAGTTGTAGATGCTTAGTAAATAAGGCCATGCCTCAATTTAAAGGGCACATAATAGATATAAAATGGCAATTAGTTCATTAGGGATACCTGTGATAGAAACAGCATTCCTTTGGTAAAGAAATTTGCTACATTGTTTGTTATGGAACAACAGAGCAAGTCCCGGAAAGAAATGAAACTGCAGCAAGTTAGACAATGAGCAGTTTAAGCTCTCTGTATATACACTTAAAACTGCATCTTCAAATGAAAAGGCAGAATTGTCTGTTTCTGGGAGATATGAAGAAACTATATGCTCCTTCAATTATAGTGTTTTGTAATCTTTATGGCAGTGATTTTCAACATGTTTAGACTCAGGGCACGCCTCAGAAAATATCAATTCTTAGTTTTCACTTGTTTCCTGACTATGGAAAAATAACAGAGCAACTCTTTTATTGCAAAGAACTCCAGAAGAACACAACAGGGCAAAACATTTATGACACTGTGGGTTCCTATTTGAAATCTCTGGGTTTATCTTACAAATCATGTGTTGGTGTTTGCATACCTAACAGCACTAATATTGCACAACCCCCTTAAAAGGATCTCATAGCACCTTGGTTAAGAATCATTGCTCTATGAGGAGAGTTCTGTTTCCATGTCATTTACAATTTTAAACTATCATTCCATCTACCAGTTGCATGCAAGATAGACATAGGTGTTGATGTTTGTACAGCAAAAAATAAATAGAATGGCCCGATTCACCAGTTAGATTATACCAGTGTTTGTTCACTGCTGATAGTGGATTAAGAGAACGAAGGAAAGAAAGACGCTAAGAACTCTATATTCCATTACCCAAGTATGACAGCACTCACTACTGAGAATGAGTGTCCAAGGGTATTATTCAGGAAAAATAAAAAGCTATGCTGTTATGCATTTAAAACCATACATCTGGGTAACCTTACCTCAGAGGTGTACAGATTTGTTTCTCTGGACCAGGAACAAGTCAATAAATTATGTAAAAGGCACTAAGCTCAGGGGTCAGCAACCCCCAGCACGTGTGCCGAGAATGGCACACGAGGCCATTTTGCTCAGCACACCACCACCAGCCTGGGTTCTAGACAGCTTCTACCAGCCAAGAACCCCAGGGTGCTCCCAGCAGGTGGCTGTGCAGCTGCAAGCCCTGCTGCAGGCAGACTGGGCTCCATGATTGGCAGCAGCTACCCAGAGCCTGGGCCAGTTGCAGCCAGGAGGCTGCAAACATTTGCTCCGGGTTCTGAAATTAGCTCCATACTGGCGGGCGCATGCATGCCTCGGAGCAGAGTGGGGGAGGGGCCTGAGGTAACGCAACCCTGGCCTCTCCCCCACTGCCGGCGCAGAGCTGATGACTGAGCTCTGGAGCCCAGCACAGCTGTTTGTAGCCAGCTTGGGCTCTGGGCAGCTGCAGCGGGCAGGCTGCAAACAGCTGCGCTGGACTCCACAGCCCCGGCATCAGCTCCATGCTGGTGGTGATTGCACGTGCACCTCAGAGCGGACAATGGGAGGGCTGTGACTCAGACCCTATCCCCACCATCCACTCTAAGGTCTGCATGCACTCACCAGTATGGAGCTGATGCCAGAGTCCAAAGCAGCTGTTTGCAGCCTCCTGGCTGCAGCCAGCTCAGACTCTGGTAGCTGCTGCCAACCACGGAGCCCAGGTTGCTTGCAGCAGGGCATACAGATGAGCCCACCTGACACCCTCCCACTCTGAGCCCAGCCTTGGCCCAGCCTCTCCACCACGATGAGGCTGGCACTGCCTCTTGCCAGGAGCACCACACATTTTGTGACCTTAGCTGTGCAGGGTGGGTGGGTGGTTGGGCTGATGGGCAGGCTCTGGGCCAGGGCCGCAGCCAGCTGTGCTGCAAGCCTGGGGGCTGGCTGCCTGGGGAAGCACAGGGGCTCTGGTGGGACCAGGGCATTGTTGGGTTGGACTTTGTTCAGTGGCCCAGGAGCCCGGCTCCATGTGCCTGTGCATCTGGTTCTGTGCGTCTACGTGCCCACACGTGTCTGGTTCTGGATGTGTGTGCGCACGCATATGTGCTCTGGTTCTCTGTGTTTGTGCATGTGGTTCTCTGTGTGCGTGTGCATGTGTGTCTGGTTCTCCCTCTCCTCTCTATTTGTCTCTTTTTTCTCTCTCTCTTGTTGCAACATGCTCAACAAAAACGGAATACACAAAGCCAACACTTATGTTTATTAAATATTCTAATATGCAGTGCATCCTGCCATGTACCCCCTCCCGCCCTCATTTTGTTTTTCTGCCATGCCAACACTCCAGCAGCTTCCAAGGTAGACATTGTGTTTTTTTCGGCACTCTGGTCAAAAAACATTGCCTACCCCTGACTTAGCTCATGAGGAGTTTGATTCGATCGCTATTTATGCTTTTCAGTATAACGTCTTATTTATCTTTATTGGCGGGAATGCAACAGGTCATGAGCAAGAAATTGCCAAAGACTGGTCTGTTAGATGGTTTGTTCATTTTCTTTATGGGTTTTTTGGGGTGGCCCCTTCTTTCATCTTGGTCAGGAGAAGCTAATTGCAGTTAACTAGAAAAAACACATTTGCAACAGCAAAAATATTGAAGCGATCCTAGCATGAATATGTAGACAAATTACAGTAAGAATTGCAATCACTGATTTTGGGAACATTCATACCTGGAATTGATACACCCAAAATATTTAATATATAAACATAACCGCCCTTGAAATATCTAGACAAAGAACAAAAGTCAGGAGAAATTATCCGAGTTATACTGAAACAATTTTGAAGTTTGTGTGCTATGTAAACTAATGCAAGTTAAGAGGTCTATATTTATTTACTTTTAAGGCTTTATGGATACTTGCTTTTCTTATGTTTAATATACAATGCTTCTAAAGTCAATTCATTCATTATTTTAAATGTCCCAATTCAGCCAGGTAGGTAAGCACACATATAAACTTAGGAGCTACTCACATACTGAAGAATAGGCATATGCTGAAGCACCCTACTTAACTGAGGCCTAAGCTAAGCATACTTCCCTTTTATTTACAAAGGCTAGACTCTTTCATTTAAAACACTTCCTTTACAAATTAGTAGCAGTTAAAAAAAAAACAAAACAAAACAAACCTATCAACTGCCTCCTGTATTTATATTCTACTACATGAGTAGAGACCTGCAAAAAATTCAGTGACATTTACTGCTCAACATTTCTAATCCAAATATAAAATATTACCTCAAATATATGAAACAAACACATTGTTTTTACCAACCAACATTTTATTGTTTGTAAAAAAAAGTCAAAACCAAAGTACACACCTGAAATTTACGCCAAGCTTTTCTGAAGCAGTTAAATGGCTATACAGAAGAAATAACAACATTTTCCAGTATTAGTTTCATATAGCAGTACATAGCAACCATCAAAACATGGCTTGATGTTTCATCAGTTTGCAAGACAGAACTTAAGATTCTCAAAGGGTATTTACCTCAGTGGGGGCACAACCTGAGCACACTTGAAATTACACATTTTTAGAGCCAGAATATTATAAACAAAGTTAACAAGAAAAAACTTTTGCATGTTTTGCACCTTTTCCCTTATGAACATGGCCTAAAGAATACATTCTTACACAGGTTTAGTTATTTTAGGAAACTATTAATGCAGTGGTTTAATAGCTCCAGAGGCAAATGGCTGCTTTCATTTCACCCTGTTCTCTCATAATGAAAGAGAAAGATTTTGCTACAACTATGTTTTCATTAACACCACAGCAGAACAAAATTATTATTATACAAATATTAACATAAAGCCTAAAGCTAGTATTTTGAGAATGTTCAGCCACTTGAGCATAACATATCTGAGAGCTTTTAAACTTTACAAAATGGAAAATGTTTTGAAAACAAAATTTAATAAACTGTAAAAGTTTTTACCCTGGTTCTTTCAGCTTTTTTCTGTTCCCATACTTGTAAAGCTGTAGAAGGAAAAAAAAAAAAAAAGGTTTGTTCAGCTCAAGATGTATTTTGTTAGAAACTTTAGCTTATTAGAATCTTTTAACATTTTATTTATATTTACAATAATTTACCCATCCAGTCCTCATCTGTACCAGAACTTACGATTCTCAACTCTTACATCAAAATTGACCCTTTTAAGATATTCACTGGACTGTCTATATTGAGCGCCACTGCAAGAACTGGCCAATAGATGTCACTTATCTGGAACATTTTTGTGAATGCGTTCACAGTACTACTATTAGAGAAACAAAATCTACTCTTTTCACAGCAAAAAAGAAACGGTTTGGATAAAAAGTTCCTTGGTATGCCAAGTTTCATACAATGAGCTGGCAGTTTAACTTCAGACATTAATACAAATGTAAACAGTCACTTTAACTACATCAAAGGAAGTTAAAACCTCTGTGACTTGTCTCAAACTACTCACTACCAAAAATGTTTGATTATGGATGGTTTTGCTTCAACATAAGAAGTTATGTACTATATTAGCCAAGTTCTATATGCATAACAGTAATACATCTTTTAAATAATGGACCTTTGTACGCACAAATACTCACCTATCTGTACTACTTCTTCTTATACTGTCCTGTATCTTTCCTCAGAGCCAAGGAAACCATTTCCACAATCGTATTAATAGACAGGCCACTGAGAAAACCGTTATTATTTGTTCTCACTTCCAGTAAAGCATCCACAATATCATTTCTAAATAAGTAAGTAATAGAGAAATAAGATTTTTCTTTAGCACAGTATAAAGATATGTAAAGAAAACAACAAACAATCACAATTGAACATGTATTGATCTATTGGATTATCTCATATATTAGACTGATCATAAATCAGAGCAGGGAAAAAGATCAAGACACTTTTTACCTGCTAGCCTCTGGATGCAGTTCTTGCAGTTTCTTCATTAATTTGGTAAAACTGCTCAAATTCAATGTGTTAGGAGGCATAAAGGTGGCAGATGGATCAGGAAAGAACTGAACAGGTTTTACCTTCAGAAGATCCCCTCTGATTGTCTAGGTATACATTAAACAAATTGAAAACAGAAGTGTTATATGCTGTACAGCTAACCTAGTTTAATACATATGTATACATTTGTTTGTACAGAATAAAACCAACTATTATATTGTGCAACTAACTACTGCATCTCATAACTATCTATATCTATATAGAAACCTAACAGAAATAGTAAAAGGCCAAATAGGTTGCTCATTAAAATTAAAGCTACTCTTGTTAGTGTTGTTTTTTCATGTGTAAACACAGTAAAATAGGCATCATTCAGATTTATCCAAGAGCTTTCAAAAGTTCTGATTTTTTCTAATAACCATAACCACAATATTCTATGAGTGGACGATGAACATCTGAAAGTAAATTAATCATTTAATATTTTAAATTAAAACAGAAGTTGTCTCTCCAATTCTGCCATAAATTTAAAATACTTCTTTTACATTAATAAGTCACAAGAATTACCATATGCAAATGTTTTAAGAATCAAAACTTGTACATCTAAAATGAAACACCAAAATAAGATGCAAAATATTCAGTGCCAAAGATGAGTTTTGTCCATTCCATTATCAGAGATATTTTTAATCCAAAAGACACTGACACAAGCCAATACTATTACTGCTACATAGGCTTACATTTCACATAATAAGGGTGTCTGCTTAAAGTTTTATAAATGCATCACAATTTAACACATGTAGTATTTATGGGAAGAATTTATTTACCTTTTGAGTAACTGCAACTGATTGACATGTATGGGGTTTTAAAGAGCTGAGTACTTTTGTGGGGATCAGGGGAGGAACTTTTGAACAGGCAGGAGGAGGAGCACACCCTCTTACAGAGGCAGAAGTGGTGACTGGCACTTTCAAGGAAGTGGAGGGGGGATCTGTATTTTCAACATTTTTTTGCACACTATTAGTGACTTGGTTTTTACTTGAGAGCTTTTGATAAGCTGGAGATACATTTTCTTCTACAGTTTTTGTGCAGCAAACAATGATTGCTTTTCCTTTTATTTCTTTTCCATTCATTTCTTCCACAGCCAACTTTGCTTTACTGGCTTTCTTAAAGCTAAGAAAAGCATATCTACAATTGAAAAATATGTTAGAATTAAGAAAAAATAGTTTAAACTAATATGCAATGTAGTTAATTACCATAGTCATAACCACAATGCCTTTCCACTATATTAGAACTCTCTTAGCATGTTAAATGCTGCTTGTAACTGAATTACAATATAGAACAGAACCTTTAAAATGTATAATTTTCAGTAACATGTTAGCTGCCTCCAGCACAAGTCATTGCCAAATAATCATCTAAAATATACCAGACGGAAAACAATTTAATTAAAATGCCATTCAAATAAAACAAAATTAAAACTACTGTTACTTAGTCTGTTATTCTATTATTCTGAATCTCATGCAAATAAATGCTCATATTAATGTACCTGTATTGATTAGGATCCTCACAAATTGAAACCTCAGAAACCTCATACTTACTGAACTGAGACCTAAGATCAATCTGCAATAAATAAGCATATTTAGGTTGTAAATTTATAATAAATGTCATTTACCAGACAGACAAGTATTACCAATACCATTTAAAGAAAGATGGGTTTACCTCTGATACTGAAGGACTTAAGCCACTCACACAAATAAAATACTGCTTATTTGGATCAATTCTTCTACTTTCCACTGTCTTTACTTCTGGGAACACAGAAATATATAAAAAAAGAAGTACATGCCATCTTAATTCAATCTATAAAAACTTCACCTTCAATAAATTGAAAAAACAATAAAAATCAGAAAATACATAAGGCAAAAGGTTTCTCCAAACTATTAAAGTTAATGAATGGAGGAAATATGTTTCCCAATATGGTAACAAAAATGTTCGAACTAGATCTTTAAAAAAAAAAAACCTACCTTAAAATACTAAGAAAAATACACAGTAGAAATATTAGAAGTTAAACCATAGGACAAAAATATTTTTTCACATGCTTCTTCAGAAAGACATTAAATTGTTTCTAATGATATAGAAAGGGCTTTAACATGAACATACATTTGTCTATCTAAATAATATACAGTACATAGCTTGGGTTGCGACCCAAAAATGGGAGGGGAAAGGGAAGGGGATGACAGCGGCAGTGTGCAAGCTTTTCCTGCCCCTCCCTACTCCTGCATCCTGCCAGCCAACTGTAAATTCCAGTTAAGAGTATTCCAAATGGTGGAATGCCAGATAACAGGGATTTTACTGTATTTCAAAAGGTCATGAGCTGTGGCAGGGCACAGGGGCAGCAAAAAGGTTCTTGCCCCTTCCAGTGGGGGAAGGGGGTTGGGGAGAGCTGCATGGTCAGGCTGGTTTCTGTGCTTGTAGGCCTGGGGCAGCTGGGAGATGCTGCTTGAGGGGGCAGGAGGGGCCACGACCAGGCTGTCTGGCATGGCGCACCAGCCCCAGCCCAGGGCAGGAGGGTTCCACAGACCTCTCCTCCTCTCTCCAGCCCATGCCAGGGGTGTGAGTTGGGCCGGAGCACAGTGGCTGCAGCAGCTCCAAGTGATATGGGGGCAGCTGGGGAGGGGTACTGGACTGTAGGTCAGGAGTGAAGGGCATCAGCATGGCCCAGGGGGATGTGGGTCAGAACAGGCCATGGATCTTTGCAAGTGGGTCCTGGTAGGAAAAATGTTGAGAACCACTGGCTTACAGGATTCAGAACAAGGTGCAAACTGGCATTCAAGCAATCCCATCCCTTCCTACCCAGGAAATTTTGATGCTCTGACTATGGTAATGTCCTTTAGAGGAGAAGCCTGTGTCAAACACTGCCCAAGAACGTATTAAGAGCTTTTAAATTTCGATGCACTTCAGTATATAATACAGGTACAGTTCAATGGTGCCAAGGTGAAGCTTTAAGACCTATTGTGTTGAATGAGTAGCTGTCAACCTTTGGACTGTTGAATAACAAGTAGCCAAAAGTCATCCTTTGACTCGCATCTCACAAGTCACAGTACCTACACAAAACACTGAGAAAGGTAGTTAGCGGTGTTACTCAGTCAGAAAGCATGAGAAGATAGCATCTTAGGGACTTTCTGATTCAGAGGCAAAATCTTTCATAGGCAACAGCCAACTTCATCAGATGCTTTTTTAACCTCCCTGGACACTTCATCACTGACCTCAAAGTAGTTCTTTGATAACAAAAATTTAAAACAAACTCAAACAGGAAATTGCAGAACAAGAAATCAACCACAGACTTGATTGTATTTAGTCTAAACTGAGACCATGAATTCCTATCTCACTGCCTGAATTAGCTTTTACAACCTGCTGAGGGATGTAGAGCATAAGTGCTTTGTTTTTTCTCTTACCCACCCTTACCTCTCTTGGAAGTACCTCTCTTTTCTTTTCCTTCCCACTTCCCTACCATTTATATTCTAATCACTACTTTCTATTTAGCAGCTCTGCTTTCTGCAGTCCCTTTACAGCATCTGATGAAGTAAGCCCTCTCCAAAGCTTATGCTTTACATCTCTGGATTTGCAGCTATGTAGACTAACTAAATCTACCCTGCCTTCTTCTCTCTGGATGACACTGAAATTGTCAAGCCCCTTATGAATGGCTTGTCAGGAGATTAGATCTTCACTAGCCAAGGAGTTTAGATGCTTTTCATGATCACTTTCAAATGAACATACAGGAGGCATTTATAGTATTTTATACCTCTCCAAAATTACTAATCAACTCGATAGGACACTGCAGATTTGAAGTGCTGTTAACAGATATTAACTATAAGGATAGCTTAATTGAAGGAGTGAGGATAAAACTGAGGCAATATTCAGTTAGTTAACTCAAACTTACCTGTTGTACGCACGCTCTCTAGTTTTCCTTGTTCCTTTGCATTTCCCTGAAGTGTTACTAAAAGATCAGTTGCTGTCAAGTTTTCTTTAGCATCAAACCAGTGTCCATATAGTTCTTGACTTTTTCTTAAATCTATGCAGTTAAAATTAATTTGAATACATGAAACTAACTTTAAGTAATTGTCTGAAGAAATGCGCACAAGGCTAGGAGTTGTGATGCCCTGAGAACTCATTCTGATTCTCCCATTGACTTGCTCCGACTTAAGTACGTAATTTGTCTTTTCTGTTTATCATCTGTAAGCTAGGCAGTTGGCTAAGTATTATTCTATACGAAGTGATTTTTATAGACCCATAGATAGTACTTTAAAAACAACTGAAGAAGCCGATCCCTGTTCCACAAGAGAAATAAAGTAAACAAGGGGGATAAAGGAAAGACGTTTATACCAGCTGAGGCCAATTTATGTGCAACATGCACAGTATTTCAAATGTAAAAATAATATTAAATATTACCTATACTGGAGTTCATATTTTGTCTTTTTCCTGAACAACAAACAGGCCAACAGAGTCAGAGGAAAGAGAAGCATTTTGAAGTTTTAAATCCACTGCTATTTATAAATACATTTTATTTAAACAAACAGCATTATTTTAACATTAATCCTATTCCTTAACCCTGCTCAGTCTTGTAGTCTGGAAAGATTCCAGAAAACAACTCCCCTCATACATATGAATACCTGGCAGTACTCACTAAATTACACTGAGTATATATACTAGGGGACACAAAAGGAAATTGATAGATGAAGCAATGTGCACAGGTACCATGGAGCTTAGATGCACAAACTCTTAGATAAAGCAGGATTTTTCAGGTTGTTGCTAAAGTAGTATAATAAACTAAAAAATGTAAAAGGGGAAAGGATTGTTGTAAGAGACATTACTTGAGTTTGGATCTGTTTTGAGTGACATGCAGTAAACACAGTCCCAAGAAACAAACAGAATGCAAAACAAGTCTTCAGCTCAGATGTATTTATGACCGATGTAAATGGACCAAACCCTTAGTTTTCCTTGGATGGCCATGTAAGTAAGAGGGGGAAGGAAGGGGAATGGAAAGGGGCATGGGGGAGAGGGAATAAGTCCACATGCCCAAAGGGTGATTGGTATTCAATTTTATTAAAAAACCCTTGGATTTGGTACAACTAACTTACCCTTTTCTACATCTTCATCTTCATAGTTTTCTTCAAAGGTCCTACATTTAAGTTTACTGCTATCTGGTAAACACACCTTCTGAGAAGCAATCTATAATACGTAAGTAATTGGATCATATGTAAGTTGCAGTACTTTTTGCTTAAAATGTATGTTTTACTATATTAATGTTTTCTGACTACATAGTATATAAAACAGACAAGCTGATATCTTATAGAAGTGTTTTGTTCACTAATCTTTCTTAGGATACCTAATCATTTTCAAGTTTTGAAAGCAGTATAACTCTTCCCCACTTGATGATGTTAGCTGTATTGCATATTATTGCTAGCACAAAAAATTCTTGGCTGGGATATAGTGTTCAAAGTTCCATTTTTACATACTACTCTAAAAAAATATGTCTACATATAAGAACACATTTAAAGTAGATTATCAGCTGCTTATATGTTAATCAACTAAAGGCTTGTGAAACTCACAGAAGAGGGTGCTCCTGTCAAGCTGGTGGAAGTTTCAGTCTCTTTAAGTTTTAATGTTTCCATTTCTGAGTTCCCTGGCCCAACACTGTAAACAAACAAACAAATCTAACAATTTTGGCAAAAGTACATAAGAAATAAGAACAGTCATTTATTGGGTCAGACCATAGCTTTGTGCTCAGTATCTTATATCATACAGTGGCAGAGCAGATGCTGAAAAGGAGTTAACTGGGTATGACCAGGGTTTTTTTCCCCACAGTTCCTCTCTCCCTTGCAGCCTCCAGTATTTATGGTCTATCTGGATTATAAAGCTCAATAAACACCAGTTATATAGCATAATTTTCAAAACGTATATTCTCTATCAATTAAATGTTTTCAAAATAAGGAATAAACACACAACTTATTCAATGATGCTTTATATTTTAATATACTTTTAAAGAAAAAGAAATGTTTTCTAAGCATGTTAAAAGGGAAAAAAGTAAAAGCAAAGTTTGTCTTTATTGTTTAAAAAAAAGACTTGCACAAAATTCATAACTGAACAATTATCCTTCAGTAGAGCCCAAACAATAACCTACTTTAGAAAAGGTCAGAAACTACCTGTTCCAAAATGTCCACACCCTCCTTCCTTGTGAGAGGTCAGCTCAACTGAGTCCCTTTTGCCAAACTATTTTCCCCCAAGATTCTCTAATAAACATATCCAGCTAATGTTAAAAGGTGGCTTGCTCAAGAAAACGTTGAGGGAGCAAATTGATAAAAGTGAACCCTAGTATATCATAGTTGTGATAATGTAAAATGAATCGTCTGTTTAAGAACAGAATAGAAGGTACACACTGTAAGGTGGCTTAACTTTTCATTCCATCACTTTTGTAGTTGTGTTTAAGAGAGATATTGTTCTGCTACTACTTAACCCTTAGCACTGGAGGCCCAATGCCGTTACAGAAAAGCTAGATGGATTCTTTTCCGTCTTACATCTTAACAATGGATCTTATTGTGCACCGACTGCAAAAACCTTTATTATAAGCGAGACATGCAAGGCAGCAACAACACAACTGACGATTGCAGATATAGTTTTCAGTGATGAGAGTTGGGGGGGAAAAAAATCTCTCATAAATTGAGAAAATTTATTTTGAAAGTCACAGCAAAACTCCACTCTGAAATATTATTATATTACCCACCAAATTGCCAAAATGCCATTTCAAAGTACACTCTCACACAAAACATCCAAACACTTGCATTGTTTAATTTCACTTCTTACCTCTTTCTTAGCAAAATATATAAACAAAAATTGTAGTGACTTACTCGTAATGATGATCTTCACTTACTAACTGTCAAGGAAAAAAAAAAGATTTGCTTTATTTTTTCAATAAAAACAAAATTCCTATTGGCAAAGAGGCTGTTTTAAAAACTAATTACCTTGGATGGAATGTAAGAAGAAAAGATGGAGAGCAATTTGGACTCTACTGATAACGGGGGCAAGGCATCTAATGGTATGCCCCTTACTAATTTCTCTCTCATATTTTTGTACCTAACTTTCAGTTCTTCAAAAGCAGACACTAAGTTGACAAAGTCACTTTTTAAATTCCTGTTAAAAATAGAAAACAAACACTTCAGGTACAGTGGGGAAATTCTTATTCCATAATTTTTTTAATCTGGATCTTTCGATGTGTAGCTTCATACCTAATTTACTCCTTATTATGTAAACTCTGTGCTGAATATAGAATTATTAAATTCCTCATAGCCTTTTCTATGGTGTTTGTCACCATAGTATCTTTCATGTCCATTAATCAATGCGTTTTCACACCACCCACCAGAAAAAAGGTAGTATCATCATCCCAACTTACGATTAGGTAAGTAAAACAGAGATATTAAAGTCAAAAGTTAGAAAGTGGGCACAAAAGCTGTAGATGGACAAAATAATTATACTGGTTTAAAGTGGGGGACCTGCCACTTGCAGCTAATGCGCTGTTACTGTTTCAGCTATCCACTCTTATCCTGTGGAAAACCACGGCACTTTTCATGGGAATGAAACGGCTGCTAGAATACTTTCTGTTGCTTCTACTTCTGGCGGGATACAGGAGACACAGACCAACCACAAAAGAAAAGCCTAAGATGCAGCAAGCTACGCTTGTTCCCACCCTGTCAGAATAACTGTTTTATCTGCCCACGTCCAAAATTTGGGCCCCTAACTTGACATCTTTAAGACATATTTTAGAGCATTTAACGTATTTGTATCTATTATTTGAATAGACTGTTGGAGGGCAAACCAAACTAGTTCTGCCGTAAGAAAAGAAAAAACTTTAGTATACTAAATATTTGACATGGTGGCACTACCATTTTCCAATAGTGATAAAAAATGCTCTGATAATTTACCACGATCTACCCACTATGCAGACATTATGCTCCAGGAAAATATTTTCACCAGAACCAAGCCAAACTGGTCCAATGGGTAAGTCTGAATCAGTAATAACCTGAAACTGAGAAATGCAGTGGGTATGTGATTATATATTACATCTTTATGTATAAATATGCACATAAGGATATTTTTTATAGTAATAACCAATTTAATTAATTAGATTTGAAGTATTTTAATTCCACTAAGGACTACTGCTGCCCAAATGGAAAGAAAGTGTTTGCTGTTGCTCTTTTTATGTTAACAAATGGCTTGATTTTTCAAATCCTAGAGAACATCCAATATCTGTGATACTGCAAAAATCATACATGCCCGCTAAAACACTCTTTTTCCTCTGTAACAAGTTTGTAAATCTTCCAGCAGTGCTGACGGCACATCCAATAATGAGTCTGTAGAAGCTGCAAATCTGCTTTTATAGCTCTCTGCAGTATTTTCTTACAACAGTGTGATGAGCAACTCTCCATTTCTGTGGTGAGGTGCAACATCCTTTAAAAAGAAAAAAATATTTAATATTAACTAATGAACGTAAATGAGAAAAATACTTGATGCACATGTCATTTTAAACTTATTTAGCTTTTTAGAAACTACTTCTGACCACAACTTGGGAGGGAAACCTGAAGTTTAAAATCAATTCCTACTATCCAGTACGAGGTAAGCCAGTATACCTAGGGACTAGATCTGGTGAAGCGGCTAGTATTTACTTTGGATTTGGATTCGGCTGAATCGGGAGATGGCAATTGGAATCACTGTCCCGCATCGATTCGTCTGAATCTGATTCGGAGATTTGGCTGCTGCTGAATTGGCTGAACCTCCGAATCAAACAGGCCCCGTCCCCTGCCTGCTCTCCCAGCCCCATCAATGGCTGCCCCACCCAGCCCCAGCATCCCAGCTCTTTTAAAAAAAGCCCCCACTTGCCAGCTGCTGCCTGGTGGGGAAGCAATGCCTGCTGTGCCCAGAAGCCAGCTGCTGCTGCAGCTGGTATGTGGGGCTATTTTTTTATTTTTTTTAAAGAACCAGAAGCTGGGCCGGGCGAGGCACCTATCAACAGGGCTAGGAGAGTGGGTGGGGGGGTAAGGGCTCATGGCAGAGCACCCCATGCAGCATGGGGATCGCCCCCCAGTCCAGCAGCATCCAGTGAGTGTGAGGCTTTTTTTTTTTTTTTTTTTTTTTTTTTTAAAAAGTGCTGGGTCCCGGCCCCCGGGCGGGCCGCCCTTTACATGGGTGGGGGGGGGGGTGGAAATCGAGGAGCACTCAGGGGGTTTGGGGGAGCAGGCAGGGGATGGGGCCTGGTGGGGGGTCCCCCCATGGTCCCCTCCCCACTCTTTCAGCCTGCCCCCTACTTACCAGCACAGAGTCCGGGTCAAATTTTATGGCCTTTTTCAGAAGCAAATCAGGACACTAAAAAAAGTGCTTCTTAAGGTGCTGGAGGGGAAAGGCCGTCTAAACTACAGAGATTAAACATGGCCAACCACAAAGAAGAAACAAGGAGAACAAAGGCACATAGCAGACAGGAATGGATGAAAATAGTAAAGACAGTACCATAGGCCCTAGAGGTTCTTGGCTATATTATTAGTAATAAAAAGATGTAAAAAAGTAAGTATCAATTCATAAAAATGACAATTAATGACAAACCTCTCAGGGCGTCCCTTTGCTTCTCCAATATATACATTTTTCAGCTTCAGAGGATCCTGGAAATAAATCACTGTAATTAAAATTATACACCTGCATTTTCTTATATCAAAATCATAATTATACAAGTAATTCCGAGTAGCTCAGTGAGCTCAAAATAGTACCTTAATTTGGGAAATCCATTCAGGTGTTGTGATACAAGTATCAGTACCATTTACTCCTGTCTCAGCAAGCTTTGATATAATCTCCTCTCTGTTGCTATGTATGAATGACAAATCTGTATTACAAGCAACACTTGTATAGTTCTCAGTTTGCCACTCCTTGGGCCTTGTTTTATTCATCATTGTTATCTCTGTGTTATCTGCCCGAGATGCCACAGAAGCCTTGGCATTAGTAGCTCTGCTTGTTGTAAAACAAGCCCTAAAATCAGAACTTGCATCAACAGTCTGGTTAATGGTAACTTTATGATTACATGTGGTCTTATTCAAGCAGATGTGGCAGTTTTGTTCTAAGTCAGAACCCCTCATCGTACTATCCCCAGCAGATTTGTCTCTAATTTCTGCACTAGACAAATTACTCTCTCTCACTGGAATTCTGGAGGCTGCAGATGAAAAACTGAATTTGGCTTCAACAATCTTTTGGGTACAACCATCACAATCAGTATCAACTGCAGACAGAAATGATTCTTCACAAATATAAGAACTTGTATCTTCTGTATTTTTGCTAGAAATCCATGTGGATGTTACAACAGATGTTTCCCAGGGTAATATGCAAGGATTTCCTTGCTTCAGCAACATGTGATTGAGGACCTCTCTCTTTTTTGGTACTTCCTGTTCTTTAGCTTTTGGGGCTGATTGGGCATTATCACAAACAGGAATATGCTTTATCTTGTCTTGATTTTCTAAACTGTTTGCTTGAAGCACTGTTTCATAAGCCCTTGCTGTGCTCCCACAAGCATCACTTTCAAAGGAATTTTCACAAAAAGTGCTATGATACATCTCACTGGTTTGTTCATTTTCACATTTCACACCTTTATAATCCATCATAAGTATGGAGTCTTGAACAAACATTTGGGGGAGTTCTGGTATAGCTACTTCATTACAAAATTCTTTAATCGTACTGTGTCCAGAGGCAAAAGGGTCTTCTCCATCAGTTGTATCTCTACAAACTGGATTTACCAACTCTAAAACTTCCAAATTCTGGATCCCTGAAGTTTTCTCATGCTCAAAAGACATATATGAGGTAGTTTGATCATAACAGTCTTGCTCTTCAGCACTATGGTACTCTAACTGTGAGTCTTCATCCGTCTCATTTTTGTGTCTGTAGTCATCAGACTCCTTGCAACTGAAATATATATTGTTGCAGGCCTCTCCTAACACACAAGCTTCATTTCCATTTTTGTTGCCACAAATATCAGAAACACACTCTCTCCTTTTATTATAGTTATCAAGTTCTGCATCTACTGATGAACTTAAACAAGACAGGCTTTCTTCTTGCAAGTTTAATTCTGAGAAACTCCTGGAGCATGTATGGTCTGAAATGGAACAGTTAACTCCATTAGACTGGTCTGTTGCAGAATATGCCTCAGGGTAGGCTCCTGTTTTGTTATTAACAATGCTATTTGCCCTTTGTTCCATGATCCAAATGTCAGGGTTACCAGCAGAAGTAATCTACTCAAACTCAGCATCCTCTAATTCACTTTCACCATACAACGTTGAAATCAGCAGCCTGGTTTTAAATATCAGTATCTCACCTGATTAAAAAAAAAAAAGGAAATTCTAATCATTCTATCTAATAGACGCATATTATACATAAACATACTTCTTCAGGATGAGATGTAGCACTATCATGTTTTGTCCACTGGGTTGTGATAAAAGCTAGGGTATGCTTAAAAAACAAATCTCACTATGAAGAATCAGGCAAATCATACAAAGAAAAACCACTACTCTTGAGTTAAAATGCAATGGAAAACTATTTTACCCAATTGATTCCAGCTATCCTCATAATCCAGCTAAGTTACAGTTTCTTGAAACTTGTATCTACTGTCAAGTACACTGCATAATGTTTTAAATAGTAATGAATACAATGCATTTGCTTTTATGCATCAACGTAATTGACTGGAGATCCAACCTTTAAAAATAAGTGAATAACTTTAGAACACTCAACTATGCAACTGAATACTGACTGGGTACATCTACATGTACTATTAACCTGACAATTAACTGCAGCGCCATTTGCACTAGTCAACTGCTCCTCCATAGCGCAGTGTCTGCACATGCACCCAGGACCACAGCAGCCTGAGTCACAGTGGAGTAAGCCCTGGGCTGGCAGTAGGTTGGCGGGGCAGACTGGGCATGGGCTCCAGGCAGCTGCAACAAGGGCCTGGTAGCTGCAAAGGGAAGGGGCTGATTTTTCCCTATGCTGAGCAGCAGCTTCTGCCCAGCTGCTACCATTGCTGCTGCCACTGCTCAGCATGAACAGGCAAATCCAGAGTAGATGTGGGGCAGGCCAGGGGTGAGACTGGGGGCATACATTCCAGCTGGTTCAGAGCTGATCCACTCCACTGGATCAAGTCCACAGTATGCCAGGGTCAGAGCTGTGCACGTGGGTTCCTGCCAGTACCACAGGGCTAGGGTCAGTGGTGGCATCAGCCAGGAGCCGTTGCCTTCACTGCCTAGAAAGGCAGTCCAGCTGTGGAGCCATCCCAGCCCTGCTGTGCGCCTAGGAGGTGATGGGGTATGCAACAGGCCAGAGAGTACGTGGGCCAGGCATGACCAACGGACCTGCTGCAGACTGGACAAAGTCCCTCTGTGGGCCAGATCTGGCCTGCAGGTTGTTTTTTGCCCAGCCCCAGATTAAAATGTTAGAAATAAAAACTGAATACTGGAATGAATCATAAATTTGGGGAATCTCAAAACTGTTCTATACAGAGACCAGTACTAAAACAAATAAAAGTAGAATTATCTCATCCTGAGGAATAGCATTATGGTTCTCTAGGACTGTTAATCCCCAAGAATTCACTGAAGTATTAATCCTCTGAAAATTGGATCTCTTAGCCCAAGCATTAAGATCAATTGGTCAGACAAAGGATAATAATAGAAACGGGACTGATATTTGAGGAATTCAAATAATTCTGATCCAACAAATCATTTGGTCCCAGCTTGAAATAAAGGCTCTGCTGAAGAAGTGATTTTCTTAAAAAGTTGTAGGCCTGACAGAAAATACTTTGCAAACTGTCATTAAAATAAAGTGTACATGTCTTGATTTAAGATTTATAGAATCTAGCTCAAACAAATGACTTGGGGACAGCATGCCAAACACAGCTATATAAACAGCAGCTAAAATGAAAATATATATATATAAATCTAACTTTACTAAAAAGTTTACTAAAAAGTTTACTAATTTGGTTAAAGAAACTCAGTCAGGAAATGGTCATGCTATATTTAGGCTGCCACTGTACTATATTATCCTTATTTACACACGTTTATGACTATACAATATTCATAAATAGAGCTAATACTAAATACTCAAGCAATGCTTTAAAATGTTCCAGCTTTGGCCCATAAAACAAGACAGATTTTATTAGCCAACATCCATATAGCAGAACAGAGGAAAGATATTTCTGAACTTATTACAAAGTAAATTTTTCCATCTTATCAAATTTCATTCACTGTATATTCCATACTATTTTATTTCTTCCATATTGTCTATTTTTAATGAACTAGGTGGCATACTTAGCTTACTCCAGTAATACACAGTAATTTATTGCCCAAGAGCTATATTCAACCCCTGCATAACCAAAATATTAAAACTCCAGGGCACGCTATGCTGCACATTCTCCTCAACTTACCCACTGAAAAATTAACATCAGTAAAACGCTTTTCGTGGAATTTCTGTTCATATTTTAAGTATTGGTCTGTTGACTTTTTCACTGTATTTTTAAAAAATTGTCAGAGTTGTTTTGTATTTCAAAAATCCAAAGAAGTTAAAAGAATAAACGTGTAATACAAAATTACAAATGAAAAATTAGTTATCCTATGTAATGTCATTTATTACCCTATCGTCTCATACCAGCATAAGAGAATTTAGGTAATAAAGACAGAAAAATTCCTAAATGCAATTGGATAAGATTTTGAACACAGAAAAGCCATGAAATTTTTTTCAGTACAATCATTTTCCAGTCTCCTTGCTTCAGGTTCAATGTGGTATAAAATAGCTGTATCCGTTAAAGTAAGTTTTTCATGCTCAGGTTAAATTTGCCCTTACTTTAATTTTGTCCTTAATAACTTAATTCTAGATCTTAGGCCTCATCTATGCATGTTCACAAGGGCTGGATGATACCAGCAATCCTCTACTGTGAAGGTGCGCCATATATCTACAAGAGAGCTCTGGCTGTTGCAGTTTAAACTGGTCTCCAAACAAAAACTAGCCTATCCCAGCAGGCAAACTTTTGCTGTTACGGTTACGTATATATTAAAACTGCTGCTGTCATGAGTATGACTGTCATTGCAGGGGAAGTGGACAGGAAAAGGTGAAATAAATCACAATACTGACCAACAAGCCAACATCGGCAAAACTTACCTATTGCTCTTAGAGACGGATTACACCACAGTAATATGCATCTTACCAGTGCTAATATTTCAGGGTTTTCAAGTCTGTTTCTTTCTTTTTTTTTTTACTAGCACTTTAGAAACAAACTAGAAAAATAAATCAAATAGGAAATAGGGGTGTAGGTTGTTTAAGTTGGTCTAATAAAATACATCAGACTCACCCAAAGAACCTTGTCTGTCAAATAGGAAAGAAATTCTGTTTGCCAAATCTCAGGGAAGTAACTCAAAAATCAAACTTAAAAGTGATAAGAAGAATTTTATGTATGACCTGAAGACAGATATCAACTGTCATTTACGTCTATATAATCTACAATAAAAATAAAATTTATTTTCTGGGGCTTAACATATTTTTGAATTTAAGCACCACCTACCAGCCCTTTCCATGTAATTAATGGACTGACATTTTCAACTATGCAAATATGCCATATACAGTAGAATGCATTTCAGATGAAGAAAAAAAAAATCAAAGCTTAATATTGAGTTTGAGCCTTAGCTGTGTAAAAATGGAGGAGGAAAGTGTCTGTCTGTCTTATTTTTGTGGAAAGTTTGTAACCTGCAACACAGGTTATACACAGAAGGCTAGGTCTCTGCCATCTACCTTGCAGCCCACACTTCTGTTGCAGCAATTGAATATATTCAGGATGGAACAGGTAGTCTGATAATACAGAGGAAAACAAAGACAGTGATAAAAAAATCTGGCTTTTAAATATTAGCCAACACAGTTATATTAGCAAAACTGCAGGTGGAGATGCAACTACATCAATAGAAAAGTGCTGCTCAGCTTAGCAAATGTCATCTGAGATGCTTGCATAGCTACTATAGCAGAAATTCTTTCAGGCTCTGCTGGCATAGCTTTATCAGCAGAGGCTCTGCAGAAGATAACTCTAGATAAACAATTATTCATTTACAAATGGATATCGAATACTGGGGGGTACTGCCTACAGGTACAAGACTTTCTATCTAGTTTCTCAGGAGGGAGGGGGGGAGCAACTCAGCAACAAATATTGGGGAAGAGTTGGAGTCTGTGACATGCAGACAATAATTGTCAGCACAGCCTAACTATCCGATAGAAGACTTAAAAAAAAACCCAAAACAATATTCACATACACACTTAAAATCAACTTTTTTTCCAGTTCTACATTTCCATTTCACTTCTAGAGAACTGCACACTTTCCACGTAGTAAAAGCAGTCTCTTAATATATTAAAAAAAATTTTTTTTGCCAGCAGCATGCAATACACTGGCCTGTTCTGCAGTGCTGCAAGAAACTCCCCTCAGCCTGGCTCTCTCCCCCAGCCCACACCCACCAGAGCAGACCCCCGTGCTTTTTCAGAATAGTCGTCAACTTCTGAAACACTGAGGGAGAAAATCACTAGTGTCCCTGTTGCTTCAGGTGCCCTACAACATACATACATTTCATAAGCCCTGGGCACATACATATGGATAAGTATATTTACTTCATAGCCTAACAGCATGAGACTGAACATGCAGACTGCCTGTACTGCAACAAGCTCCAGGTGCCCACACATTGGTTAATGGCATAAACTGCTCACACAGCACGGATAGGCTTTGGCTTGGCTGCCTGCTTTGCAACCGTATCCTATTCCCTTGGTTTATCCCCCTGTGAAGCTGGTTGGGAGCAGATGGTTTCAAAGGCTAAAAACAGACAACCGGCTTGACTACCATGGGAGTTTTGTCCCGCAGCAAACCCCAGGCCTCACAGCCAGACAAGCCTCTTGTCCCATGCTCAGTGCTGGCGATTTACTCCAATTCAGACGGTGCTCAGGAACCGTCACCACTACATGGACTTTGCTGCCCGCTAAACACAGCATGCACAGAGCCGTGCTGCATCCTGATGCCAGTCCCATCCCTGCCTCACAAACCCCTGATTTTAGTCCAACTTTCTAAGGCTGCCCAGGACTAGGCCCTGGGTATTTCAAGGCTATGGGAAGCGTTGGGCCCTTTTATGCTAAAAGGAGCTTCCAGGGGTTACCCCGGGGGCAGGGATTTTTATCCTGAGATAGATACCATTTTTTTCTCGGGATACGACATTTGATCCTGAGTCTTCCCTGTTAAGTCCGAACGGACGCACAATCGCAGCTAACCCGACTTCACGCCCGTTCAACCTGCCCCATGGCCACGCCCACGGGCCTTTTCCGATGCGAGTCTAACCCGGGATAACGAGCCCCGGAGGAGGCGGACTCGCCTCCCCCCGCAGCCTCGGCACGGGCAGGAGAAGCTGGGCTCGGGCAGCCCCGCCGCTAGGAGCAACGACCTCGCCCCGGTGCCCCAGGCCGAGCCGAGCCGGGCGGGCCGGGCCGTGCAGCCGCGGGCACTCAGAGCCGTGAGGCGACCCCGCCCCTCAGCGCCGGCGGCAGAAAGCGCCTCGCACCGAGCCGCCGCCACTTCACCAGACCGCACAGCACGCGCAGCCCCGCCCGCTCTGCCCGGCACGATCTCATTGGCTGCCGGGAGCGTCCGTGCTTCCTATTGGTCAGAGCCACGAGGAAGAGGCGGGGCCAGGCGCGAGGCGGGATCCAGTCCGCTGCCTGGCACGAGCTATGCTTGAGCCTGCAAAGCAGGAGCCCGGGGTAGAGGTCCTCGCGAGAGACATGGCGCGCCAGCCGGACGGGGCGGGCTGTGTCACCGCCTCCCTTGGGCCAAGGTCACCGCCAACAGGAGTCTACTGGGGGGATTTCGGCTGCACGCTTTATTGTTATGGAGACTTCCCCCAACTTACTCCTTTGGCCTTGTGCCTCGGGGCGAGTCAGACTCGGGGGTATCTGAATGCCAAGGCTTCCGGGCTGGGGCCTGCACTAGGATGCTGGCCATGGATCTGGGAGCATCTGCAGCGCCAGGCTGGTCTAGGAGGCAGGAGACTTGCCGCTGGTAGTGCCGCGCAGACTTGGACGACTGTGCTCTGCTCGGCCAGTAACAGTCTGAACGGATCTGGCCCGAGACGAGAAAATTAAAGCATTTTAACCCCTCATCCAGCTGCTCTGCTCTACTCCATTGCTTTAAGGCACGAGGCACAGGGCAGGAGGAACAGCAGCAGTAAGAGCCCTAGAGCAGCCAGAGGCCTGCCCCCATGCCCTGAAGGGGGCACAGCTTCCCTAGCTCTGAGCTACTGCCAAAGACAAGAAGGACCTGGTTACCTCACTTCTTGGGCAGACTTAAGGTTTTAGAAAGGGGGTTACAATCCTGCAACTCACCATGTGCACCCCCCTTTTCAAACCCTAGGTCCCAGGAGAGGGGCCCAGGGCTGCATTACTGAAGGTAAGATTGGGGTGGGGGGAACCAACTTCATTGGATTGAGTTAAAAGTCATCTGCAGGGCTCTGAAATAGGAGCTTGGTTACTAATGTTAAACAGCAGCAGAATTGCAGAACAAAGCATACATGGCTCAATTGTACTAAGATATTGGGGGATGTGGGCATGCTAAAAGGGAGAAATAGGCTACAATTGGACCTAGACAGGTTACAGGGGTGAGCAGATGAGAATAGGATGGATTCAACACTGACAAGTGCAAAGTGATGCACCTGGGGAGGAAGAACCAGCACCTTACCTACAGGCTGGGGAACTCCCTTCTTGTCAGTACAGAAGCGGAAAAGGATCTTGGAGTCATCATTGACTCCAGGATGAACATGGGCCAGCAGTGTGGGGATGCAGTCAGGAAGGCCAGCTGCATCCTGTCATGCATCCACAGATGCATCTCAAGCAAGTCCAAGGAGGTGATCCTGCCCCTCTATGCGACACTGGTCAGGCCACAGCTGGAGTACTGCGTCCAGTTCTGGGCGCCGCACTTCAAGAGGGATGTGGACAGCATGGAGGGGGTCAGCAGGGCAGGCCCTATGAGGAGATGCTACGGGACCTGAAGCTGTTCAGCCTCCACAAGAGAAGACTGAGGAGGGATCTAGTGGCCTGTTATAAACTAGTCAG
>NW_017728949.1:18385247-18483264 GCF_001723895.1 Crocodylus porosus | reverse complement strand
CTTCAAGAGGGATGTGGACAGCATGGAGAGGGTCCAGAGGAGGGCCACTCGCATGATCGGGGGCAGCAGGGCAGGCCCTATGAGGAGAGGCTGCGGGACCTGAACCTGTTCAGCCACCACAAGAGAAGACTGAGGAGGGATCTAGTGGCCTGTTATAAACTAGTCAGAGGGGACCAGCAGGCATTGGGGGAGTCCCTGTACCCCCCAGCATTACCAGGAGTGACCAGGAATAACAGTCACAAGCTGGCAGAGGGTAGATTTAGGCTAGATATCAAGAGGTGCTGCTTCACTGTCAGGACTGCTAGGATCTGGAACCAACTTCCAAGAGAAGTGGTGCTGGCTCCTACTCAGGGGGTCTTTAAGAGGAGGTTAGATGCACACCTTGTATCATTTGACTCCAGTACTCCTTCCTGCCATGTCAGGGGGTCGGACTAAATGATCTACTCAGGTCCCTTCCGACCCTAGAAACTGAAACTATGATTGGTGGAATATCAACATTAAAAAAAAAGAGAGGGTTGTTAACATCTGTGGAATAAATGGTTTAGAAAAAATCAGGTAGATTATAATGAGCTAGGAAGTCAATTGACTCCCTGAGCCCTGCCTGACTAGAAATGCTGCTGCCACTGCCAGGTTGGTTTTAAATTTAGTGGGGGTGCAAGTGCATCAGCATAAGCCCCCCTCACCCCCAATGTGTTTGTGTCTACACTTTATTTCTTAGGGAGATAGCACCAGGCAAAGGCTCCAAAGGGAATGGACCCTCCCCCACCTGGGAACATGGTTGCAAGTGAGGCAGCAAGAATCAGCACAACCAAAAAGAAAAGACCGGTGGCCCTTAAGCATCACTACAAAACCCCCTGGTTGTGAAGCCTGGTGTCTGGGGCTTTAGGCTACATTACATATTCAGCCTTTTTCCATACTCCAAAATAAGACATGAAAACTGCCATGCTGGGTCAGATCATGGTCAGTATCCTGGCTTTGATAAGGGCAGAGTAGAGGTTTTAGAAGAGTGCGCAAGTAGGACAGCAGTAGAGCAATCCCTCTACTGCCACACATCCATTTATCAACTGTCATAAATTGGGGGGGGGAGTAAGGGGTGTCCTGACATAATTACTCTTTACAAGAAACCTGTCAACTCTTCCCTAGAATGTTACACTTATCCACACAGCTATTATGTTAATTGGTATTAGAAATTCTACTAATTAGCCAAGAACACAAGTTAGATGCATTGTTCCATTTTCCTGGATCACCCAGGAGTCCTTTTTAAAAACTGGTGTTACAATGTGATAGTGTACACACTATTGCCAACAGTTCCAGTGTTCCACAGCTGAGTTCCTTCAAAGCACTTGGGAGAATACTATTAGGCCTAGTAACTTGTTACCATTTGGGGTTTATCCATGAATGACTTGTGCCTCCCAAGACTGATGGGAGGCACCATTTGTAGGCCATAGCATCAGTGGTGAGTGGGGTCTGCCTGCAGACACCAGCAGCGGTGAGCCAGGACTGTCCGCACATGCTGGCAGCAGCAAGGGTGGGGACAGATGGCAACGAGCAACTGCCCACAGAAGCTGGTGGTGTCAGATCTCGGGGGGGCTGGGTGCACATGCCCCTCTGCGCCTCCCCTATGAGTTGCCTGTGGGTTTATCAATTTGCTCTAAAACCTGATTTATTGTAGTTGTAATATAGAGAACTTAATGACAAAGATTTTTACCATTTCAGAATAATTTTAAGGGTTGTTTCAAGCTCTGAACTGGAAATAAAAGCAGTATTGCCAACTCTCGTGATGTCTGGCATTGTTCTTAAAGTCTGCGCTTCAGGAATGAAAAATTAGCTCTTTCTTTTAGATATATATAAATAAAGAGCTAAATTTTTCACATTCCTGAAGTGCAGACTTTAAGAACACCACCAAACATCATGAGAGTTGGCAACACTGTAAGAGTAACATCATGTGAGGAGGTAATGTTCTGTGCACCACTGTAGGAACCATTACCCTAAAACTATAGTATCAAAGAGAGTTTGCAGAGCCACAGGTGGTCTAGGACCTGTGCTGTATGTGACACTGTCCTGGACTGGCCAAAGCAACTGCTGAATCTGGCATGTGGGGGCAGAGGGGAAGGAAGGTGGGAATGAAGTCTGTGGGCCCAATCTGGCCTGTGGGGCTGCATCCAGATTAGTGTGGCCATGCAGCATCCAGATTAGTGTGGCCATGCAGCATCACATACTGCACACATGCAGTTTTCTGCGCTGCAAGGGATATCCATGCTGCTCAGAACCAGAGCCTGCAGCCCTGGGAGGTCCCCAGGTAAGGCTGCTGGGGCCATCCCAGTGCTAGCCCCAACCACCCTTACCCCACATAGGGTAACTTGCAACACACCAGAGGGCACATGGCATAGGCATTCCCTGGGGACAAGTGGCAGTGGCACAAAGTGTGCTGTTGCTGGTTGTCCCTGGGGAACCAAATGTCCACGCACATGTGGTTATGGCCACGCTGTTCATCCAGCCCATGGATTGGTTCTGTGCCCATGGGGCCTGCCCTAAGGAAAGGAGTAACTCTCACTATGAACACTTCAGAATAATTCAGAGAGGTGTTGGCAATGTGCATACTAATTTTGGTATGTATTTCAGCGCTTACTTAAAAGTAAAGGTGCACATTCCTGTGAAATGTCTGCCAATATGAAAGCATGCATGTTAATCTCTTCACACTGATGAATGTAGAACAGATATTAAGGTACACCAGAAGACTGACTTTTTATTTCTGAAATAAGTTGTGTAGTAGGGAAGACAGAGGCACTGGTACTGGCTCTCCTACTAAATGGAAAAACTTAAATACATTACACCTAATTATCAACCAGTCTAAAGCGGTGGCTCCCAACCTCACTGGACTTGAGGCACCCCTGCATAACTTTTTCAAATTGAATGGCACCCAATTTCAAAAAACCTGAGTCTGTATTTATCAACTTACCACCTCAGACCTGGCTTCTCTTACACACAAGGGTACCTGCAGTTTACTTCGAAGGATCTGGTACTCTCAGTTGAGAATCAGTGGTCTTAACAGCACACCCTGGAGTTCCTTTAACTGCTACTGCAGCACATTAGTACAAAAGAAATGCTTATGATTAAAGCAGAAATGTAATTCCACTTTTTTTTTAATTGGGTGAACACATTGGCTTTATTTTCTGGAGTTAACCCATTGGTTCCCAACTCATGGTTTATGGGCATCATGTTGTCCTTGCACCCCTCTGACATTGTTTAAAGCCATGGTAAATTCTTCTTTCCTCAGCTGTTTCATCAGATTGAAAGAGATCAGAGCATGGCATTACCTCCAGCATGTTATTTGCTCTGTACTGTTACCCATGCAGTTTAGGTAACTCCATTTTAATTTTTTCTATGGCCCAATTTTAGAATCTCTGATTCAGTAAGTGCTATGTTATTGGTTGTTTGGCTGGAGACTAAAGTCTTTATCACATACACATTGGAGGAAAAATACAGGGTCCAGTTTTGCAGTGCTCATTAACTGTTTTTATCTAAAGTTGATAGGAGTTGTCTGAGTAAGCCTTGGTAATCAGAACAGCTTTTCCTGTTAACATTTTCCTTATTTTTTAGTATGGTACTTACAGACTGGCTCCCCCCAGTATATATAACAGTATATGTTAAAGCTTGTACATTATATACATGGCCTGTCACAAATTTTCTCGGTCCTCAAACAATCCAGGTTTTACAACACAAAATTGGTAAGAAATTGAAAGTTTTGACCTGAGTTGATACATATTTTATAACAAACACAGATCAGTACAAAAATGAATTTGAAAGTGTAGCTTTCCTAAATGACACAGCATTTTAATAAAAGAATGAATCATGCTGTTTTGACCACATCAGAATTTTTTTCTGTTTAAAAGGAAGAAAAAAAAAACAACGTCATTGATTCTTGGACTCTGCTAACCAGTGACAGCCACATTTGAGAAAGTAAGCCTGCAAATGTAGCAGTTATTATTTATACAAGTAGCGACACTTGATGCTAATTATCATAGTCATTCATATTCTATGATACCTAAGTGCAAATATATTAACATTTAAAGGCATATTACTTGTGCTAACTATATTATGCATTATGTACGCACTTCCCTAATTTAATGTGAAGGGCATCATTGTCAAGTAGGAAGATATTTTGGTTGCTGGCAGACATTAAAAAACAACAAAAGAAGTGCTTTACCAGAAGCATCAGTGCATTAGTTTGACCTGGCTCCATAGCATCTGTATAGATTGGGCACTTCAAGCAGGGCTTTTTGGCTCTTGTATTTAAAGCTGATTGAATCAGCTATTAAAGCACCAAAAAAGACCCCCTACCCTACAAAAATGTTGGGTGAGCTGGGTCCAGCTAACTTGACGCCACTTCTGGGCACATGCTGGGCACAGTGCAGGAACACAGTGAGTTTAAAGTGCCATTTTGGGGTGGTTGTTTTTTTTAGTGTCTGTAAGCGCCTTACTGGTTTTATACTTTATGCTGGATTAATATTACTGGCTTTTTATGATTGAGAAAAGTTATGTGTACTGAGAAATGTAAGAACGGAGGGGAAAAAGAAAAAAAAGTTGTATTTTCCAATTAGCACACTGTGTATAGGTAAACATAATTACTTTTAGGGCCAGAATACCATGAAATGTAACACAAAGTGTACAAGCTTTTGGTAGACTCAATTTACTTCTGTGTTTATACAGGTCTCTTTTGGAACTACTTGTCTCCACTATATGATGAATATGGGAGAGTATACCACACTACTGTTGCAATTCAACTTCCAGCATTAAGGCTATTTTAGTTTTGAGTTTCTCTCCAAACTTTGTTAGCCAAATGCCAAACTGTAACAGCGAACAAACCTGTCTAGTCTAGAAGACTAGGCTGACACCTTCAGATCTATTCAAGCCAGATATGAAGGCTTCTTTCTATAAATTAAATACATTTAAATGAAAATAAACATTGATTTCCCAGTCTTTTGTAGGAAAGCTAGCATTATGCTAATTTTATATTTGTATTTACAGATGCTGTTAATAATTGTACATCTTACAGTTTGAATGAGAACATCATCACTGTTACTTTATTTTTTTTGTCAGCAATTATATTAAGAATGAAACATGGCTTATTTCAAATGCTCTCATTTAAAGTCTGTTGTTTCCCATATAACCCCTTTTCCAAAATAGCCATTTATCATGATAAACCACTCCATAGAAATTGCCCAAATAAGTAACATTTTTATTAGTGAGTTTTTATGCATTTCCATATCAATTCAGATGTGCTTGTTTTTCCTAATAAAGGAAATTATTTTTTAAAAACCGTTTGGGGTAACATTCCATATTTTAAACAATAAAATTATTACTAAACATTAAAAATAAATCAGATGATAGCCATTTTAAATACAGTTATTGGAACACTCATCCTGATCCCTTAATAAGCTACACACATAGTGAGACTAGCATCCACACAGAACCAGAGCAAGTCAACAGGACTGACTGCCGGCAGGTGCAGAGCCACCTCAGTGTGGAACCAACTGAAGGACTGGAGTCTTGGCTGTTGTTACCATTCACAGCCCTGTTACTGTACATTCTTCACAGGACAATTTAAAACATAGCTTGCAATATTTTTTCTTCCTTTTTACTTATAACTAAAGCTAAGTCATATTAAAAGTTGGGAAAAACAGTTTCGTATTCAGCTACTGTATTACACATGGAAAGATTTCTAGAGGAATAACTATATCTGGGTTGAAATATCTCAGTTTGATTTTTTCTGTGATAAGATACTACTGCATATGGACGAAAGATGGAAACTAAAAAAAAATCACATCACTTTCTGATGAATGAAGTATTCTTTTTAATTTTTTGGACCAACACTTATTGTTGCCAGTTTGTTTCTTCTGATTTGTATCGTGGAATGATATTTTCCACTGCTATTACAAATAAAAAAGGATGCCAAGCAGCAGTCATAAAACCTATTTTTTCTGCTAACATGATATTCTGGCATGTGTACTGAAATTTCATTGGATCTTGTCGGAGCTAAAGGTTTTGCACACCAGAAATTTTACAAGCAAGCCATAGAAAGTTGTAAATTGTTTCCACTTCTCATTTGAGGTATTTGGCAAGAAACCTGTCTCTGCATCAGAACATTCTCCCCATAAAAATCAAGGACTTGGGTAGATGTTTACTTCTAAATAGCACTACACCTGATGGATGAGAATTTATTTCTCCAGACCACAGAAGCTTCTGCACCCCAATCCTTCTCCCAGAACATGAATTTAACACTCCTTCCCCACCATGAACCATCTATCTCTGAATGTATCCAGATAAGATAGGAGGGAGTGTTCTTTATCTATCCCGGTTACAGAAATGCATTCAGTTAATATTTTTGGTTTGTACTTTTTATGAAGATGCTCCAAAAACAGACTGGTAATATAGGCTGAGTGGACAACACAGCAATGGCCTATATTCTAAGCTAAATCTGGAGGGAGAAAGAAGAATAGTGCATGGACCAGAAAAACAAAGAGCAAGTTAAGAAGAAATAATCTGTTTGGCTTAGTGGATGGTGAGCAGAAGTATAGGGAGGTCTGGAACAGTCAGCGTTCCTGAAAAAATATTTGTGTAACAGGGAACTAATCTTAGAGCAAAATTCTGAAGTGCTTCGTACAATCATCTTTGTTCTTTATGCATTAAGGATTTTTTCTTGGGTTGAGCTTTATTTGTCAGATAACTGCTATTCTCTTTTGAACCAAATGTTCCAAGTCCTTTCCGATAGAGCAGATCTGTTATGCTAGCTGTAAGCTGCCTGTAGTATTTTAATGGTTAGAGTGCTGCTGCTTTTTTTTTTTTTTTTTTTATGAGGAAGTGGAAAACTTTTAAGGACCAAAAGAGGACAGTTTTGCTACTACTGTATTTGTAGAAAAACATATACAGCAATGTATTCTAAAGTGCTTCTTTACTTCTCGGCTACTTATCAAAAATTAGACGCATACAGACACATATAGTTTAACAGTTCATGTACTGGTAGATGCTTTCTGATGTAGAAAACCCATCGCACATTTTTTAAATTAATACCATTTGCTCTGACAACTGTAGTGAAGTGAGTGATGCAAATGCAAAATCCACCATTTTTTAAAATGTGGCCTTTCTTTGCTTTATTTATGCAACATTACATCCTTTAAAAGTAGTTGACTTCAATTCCGCATACAGGGATTAAATAATACAAATAAAAGCTGTAATTCAGTGAAGCTATTGCCTATTTACCCTGAAATAAAATAGTTTTATGATTGAACTGGTGCAAAAATCCCTCCAAACTCCTTTGTTTATTGGCAAAGTCATTTAAGGTCACTTTTGCTTCCAAGACCACCTTCTTCCATGATTTCCACTGAAGGAGTTTTGCTTTGTAATGGCTTGTGGTTCCACAGTGATTTGTAAATGAAGAGCGTACTATACATATACTATTGTAGTCACTAAATTGCAGCTACTGCCATGAGAGGAAGTCCAAAAGTTACAGTAATTTTTCTAATTTTCAGCAAGACACAGAAACTTCAAGTCCAAGTTTAAATGTATATTTTGAACACCATTTTAAATGGCAATTAATGGCTGCTGTGCCTTTCAAGATGGAGAACTTACATGATGCCAACTGTGCTTGTTAACTGGTATACAGTACTGTACTGCAAACGTACCAAAAGTACTGCATGGAAGGGCATCAATAGGCACAGCCATTTGGATTGGCTACTCCTATAGTGCAGCAGGTTTGAATCGGCGTAGAGAGAACCACAATTTGGTGGCACACAGCAAATGAGTGCATGTGTTTGGGGTTTTTTTGTTCTCAGAAGGCATAGTACAAAGCATCCCAAACAGCAAAACCAGAAGCATCTGCAATGTTGTTCTCATTTTGTCAAGTAGTAGTTTCTGAAAGCTGGCAATTATTGCTGAGAAAGTAAAGCGCTCCGATTAGCCTTCATCTTCTCCAGACGTTTTACTAAATGGCCATTGCTCACTTCAAGCTCTTCAGTTTTATCCAATGCAGAGCGAAGCTGAAAGAGGGAAGGAAAAGAAAAGCCATTAGTAAATTCTGAAATGCTTTCCCTGTTGCAAAGATAAGGCGATGCTAAAGATCTACCAGCACTGTTCTATTTATGCTTGCATATTACAGCAACCTAAGATGTACAGGGATTTTCAACAAGTTCCTATAAAATTATAGAATTGCCTGCCCCAGTGCTTTAACGACCCTCAGAGTATTCCAGCAGTAAGATACAACAGTGATATTTTTGGAAACTTGGGTGCTCTAAGTTAGAGAGCCATGTAAACTGTGTGAATCTCAGAATCATGGAGAACATCTGACACCAACTGAAGGGGGTGCTCAGGGCTACAGCCACAGAAGGACTTAGATATGATGATTAACATCACAGTGCCAAACTCTTACGTTTCCAGCCCTTGGAGTGGAATTCACAGGTCTGAGTTAGTTAGGAGCCTGAACTCCTGATGTACTTCATAGGAAGAGTTAGAACCCACAGCCAAACAGGCTGCCACTTAATCAGACATACTGAAGAAAAGGGCATGTCTTAAATCTCACCACTCTCTGGGTACTTCACCCAGAATTCATGGTCTGGAATCTTTCTCTGGTTTCTATTAAAAATTGAGGAGAGGTCAATCGTTTCTTTTGATGCGGTCAGAGGAGGAGGTGCTCAGTTGTACAGCCAAATTTTATACAATAACTAAGTAGTATTAGTCTCAGGAGGTGGCAGACTCAAGTTCAACTCTCTCTCCGGCCTCAGGGGAGGCGTCTACACATGCAGGAGAACTATGTCTCAGCACACGTGCCTGAACATACACTTTGGTATGGGCAAGTTGTGCCACCTGAGGAAAACTGACCCTGCCCAGCTCCTCCCAGATCTGCAGCCAGGGGGAGCTAAAGGCTGAGGCCAGCACAGTTACTGGCCCCAGCAGTATAAAACCTGGCTTGGCGAGCAGGCCAGGGCTACTTGCCCTCAGGAGTTTGAGGCCCAGGCAGTTGGTATCTGGGGATACTAGGTAAGGCCCAGTGCTGGCCTCAGCCTCCCCCATTGCCCCCAGGGTAACTTGCTGTGCACCAAGATGCATAGGCGTTTCCCAGGGACAAATGACGGTGGTGCAAGGCGTGCTACTGCTAGTTGTCCCCGGGAAACCAAACGTGTGGACATGGCCAGGGAGTCTGTATTAATCTCAAGTGACCCTGAAGGCATGGAAGCAATGGTGAGAGAAGCTGACAAATGGACAAACCAACCTGAGAATAATGGTGAATTGTAGGGGTGGCATGGGCAACATGAAGCTTGAGTAGGCAGCTTATGTAAAGAGAGGCAGTTAGAGAGAACTTTGAAGCCAGTGACAAAAGAAATGCAAGACTATCATGAATTGGAGCCAAGGGAGGGACTATTCAGGGGAACGATGATCAATGAGCAAGACGACTGCTACAACAGTTGCAGTTTGAATCAGTTTGGTTAACTTTAGGTGTCCGAGTTTGAAAGTGTTGAAAACTTAGGGTGTCGTTACACATGCTCCAAGGGCAGGAGGGGGTGCTTTAATTAGAGCGGCTCTTGGGAATGGCAGCCATTTTGAAGCACAGGAATGCTGAATACATGAGACGCTGAGATTGCTGAAGTGTGCTAATTAACATGCTCCAGCAGACTCAATTAACTGAGTCTTCTCTAATTACAGCATGTCGGAGCAGGCGCCCCACACATTTACAGGCATCCTTAGATTCTTCATTCAAGGTAAGTGTCTCGTACAGCACTGTAGTTAGGTAGTAACATGCATCCTCAGATAGCCTAAAGACAATATTGCCAGCTTTCTTGTAATTTCTCATTTACATCTCACAGAAAGATGAAAGCAAGTAAATAAAAAATTAAACTGATTACTTGGCTTTACAAATGCTGAACAAATGAACATTCAAATCTGACAGCTACAAGTGACATGCAACACTGACCATTTGTATACTGTCAATGAACTAAAACTGTAACGAACGACAAGACCACAGAACATGAACAACAGAATGGCCAGTGGCACCAATCCCAATACAAAGTAGAGGTGCTTTGCATTAGAGTACTGTTCAGGAAGAAGCGTACTATTGTGATGTGTCAAAGATGCATCATCATTAACTAAATTTAAGTGCTAAGATTTAGGCCAAATTCTTCAGCATGAACAACACAAATAAAACAAAAGCATCTTTTATTACTCTGCAATAATCAACAATGGTGGTTGTGGTTGTAAAAATGCGTTCAGAAATAGGTATCTGCTTCCCTTTCCATACAAATGGAATCTGACAGTCTACTACAATATTCTAACCATAAAGTACCTCTCTTTGGAGTTTGCGTTTTTCAGCTTTCAGTTCATCTTCTATTTTTTCAGCATTTTCAGCAGCAGTTTTGTATCGAGTTACTTGACCCTCCAACCGTATTACCTATATTTAACAGCAAAGTTTATCAGTAAGAACAGCATACAAGATAAAGTAACTTTTACTTCTCTGTCTTGTCTTTGCCATTTAGAGATAATTGAGAAGCTGGGAATCTCTGTTTTTCTCTTACTAAATTAAAGGACATGTTTTGAGAAAAACTGTGCCAATGAAAATGCTCCAAGGTATATTTAGAGAGATACCAATAACCTGCCAATGCTGAAAGTAACTACGAACAATTTTTTCTATAGAAGAGGACTAAATTGGGCCATTATTTCATCATTCAAGAACAGTGCTGGTAACTTACTAAGGATAAGGGTAATAAGTAGCAGTGCCAAAATGCTTCATATTTTCTAGCCTATATGTCTTCAGTCACCCAAGAACCCCACTCTAGCTTATAACCAAAAATTTTGAAGTAAATGCACTTATTTGCCAAATAGTTCCACAACATATTTGCCTTTAACATTTACTATTGTTTTGAGCTGTTCATTCAGATTTATGGAATATTTTCTGTAATTAAATGGAAGTATTTCTGGTCTATACAACAAAGACATTGCTCTGAAACCCTGACAAGATTGACTTCAAAAGGAACCGTGGAAAACTATTTAGTTTATCATGTAACCATATTTATCTGTTTACCTTTTCTCCATTCAAGAACTTACATTCTGCTCCAGTGCCGTTATCTCTTGTTCAGACTTTGCTAGTTTAAATTTGAGGTCACTGATCTGCCTGTTGGCATCTCCTAAAAAGAAAATAATTAAAATTTATTACCAGAAATGCAGGATCAAACCTGGGCCAGGTTCTAGATAAACCACATCATCCTGACATAACTGTGATGGGCTGGGCTGGTAGGTACCTGGTTCACGCTTCATGTATTAGCACTAAATATCTTGGTAAAAGTTCCCTTAACAGTTCCCAACTGGCAGGTTTAAGCTTTACAGTGACCCCCTCTGAGCATTCTCACAACAGAACTGGTAAAGTATGAAATAAAAATCCATGTCCAGACCTACCTGAGTTCATGCAGTCTTGAGAACAGAAATTGAAATACTAAAAGGCCATCCCTCACCTACTGTAGAAGTGTATTTAACTCTTTGTTATACTGAGAGAATTCTCAAACTAACAAGAATAAACTGAACAAGTAGACAGACAAGGCAGTCTCTCACTTGTAGGTTATCTCAGAATTAAAAATTCATTTTCATTTAGAGACACATTCATTGTACCTGTGCAATTACACTTTATAGCTATATTACATTTAGTACACAACAGTTTATTCTTCAAATGGAAATGGAGTTTACTTTGGAGATCAATCATGTGCATATCCGTCCCATTCTCAAGGACTTCATTTTCAGAATGAATAGTCTCCATCTTGCCATTCTTCTGCTTCTCTTCCAGTTGTCCTTTTAGTTTTCTAATCTGAAATCCCCAAAATAGTTTGTTACTTTCAGTATCTCAGAGTGTGAATCAAATCAGCCTATTACTAAATTGCTGGATGTTAGAGAACAAATACATTAAAACAGTGGGTTGGTACGGAGACCAAGTATTGTTGACTGGAAAGAATGTCCATAATTAAAGTCTGTCCTTTAATATTAATTGACAATAAAATAGTTGTCTAAATCAGTAGTGATCGACCTCCAGCCTGTAGGCTAAATCCACCCTGCAAAGCTGCCTTTGGGTCTGGAAATTTGGCAGTAGGGAAGCAGTGGCAGTGTTAATTCTTGTAGCTTTGAGAGTTGTGGCAGTTAATGCTGCCATTTCAGATATGTGAGGAGTCCTGTGCCAGACTGCCCCCACAGACTGACCCTGCACACTGGCACTGTCTGTGAAATCTAGCCCGCATCTGATCCCTTACCACTCATCCAGCCCACATGGCCAAAAGGTTGAGCACTAGTATGCTATATGTCCCCTTATATCACAATTTAATCTGGCAAATTATTTAGAAAATGAACTGTTAGGTTAAAGACTAAAACTAATCATTTCTGAGGAGAAGGGTTTTGTTGGTAACATAAGTTTATAGCTTGCATGGCTATTACATGAAGTTGCAGGGATTCTTAGAACTTGAGACTTCAAAAGGAGAAAAGAGTTTCAGCATTAGGTACAAGTATATAGATTTTTAAAAAATCCTCTCTGGACAAATAATCCTTCCATCTCTCTCAAATTCAAAGTAGGTTTTGTTTTTTTACCAAAGGCTGCTTTTAGATAAATTAGCATTCCATGTAAATGTTGTACCTTTATAAAAAGTTAGATCCAATTAGTAATACTTCATTACTCCTATCTTGCCCTTCTGCACAGTAGCTTTCGCTAAACTGAGAACACTTAACTATGTTAACACATATGGACATGTTACTGTAGGTCACCTGTTATCCCACCTCTAGTCTGAACAGGTCTACACAATGTGGTGACAAAAATACCTGCAAATGGCCTACTCTAGGATGGACTTCCAGGGGTAAATCAGTGGTGAAAGTACAGCTAAAAATTCTTGGTGTAGAAATAGCTCCAAGGAATTAAGTGCTCAACCTACTATATAAAAAAAGATGTTTTTGCAAAGGACTTCACTTATACAGTTTCCTTTCATTTGTTCAGAGCTACTTCCCCCTAAAATTGCCCTCTCACATCCATAACTGGAATTCCATGGTGGGTCATGCCCCTCCAAGCCCCACCCTCAAATTTCTGGCCACTTCAGGAACCCTATGGGCTATACATTTGATACCCAATTTAATTTAATAGATTCCCTGGGAGAACAAGTAGGAAGTCAATACAACAGAGATGACTGTAAGGATACATGCTCATGGCAATATCATGCCTTATTCTCCAGGCTAGAAACTGAAGTTTGGGAAAACTAAATGCTTAGAAGTCAGGACTGCAAGCAATTAAAAGGCTCTTCATAGGATGGAAGTCCTCAACTGTCAACCTGTCTCCATGGAAAACTGCTGCCACATGGAAGAACAGTGCCAAGACAGCCTAAGGAAGAGGACCTTCATGCAAATCCAGAGCACAGTAAGCCTTAAAGGCAGGTGGATAATCAGGGAAATCATTTATTTCATATTTAAATTTCTTGTTCTATGAAAATGTCTTGTTCCACCAAACCAATGCTTTGCTCCAAGGCTTTTGAGTGGTTAACAGCGTTACTGCCCCAGAAAGGACCAAAATTGCAGGGCCACGCCTAAGTCAGCCAGGTGAGGAATCATGGTTACCACAAGAAGATGGACTGCAGGTCAAAGCCTGGCCTGTGTGGAAGAATCCCATGATGGTCAACAGGGGAGTAATTCAAGGAGACTAGAAGAAATCGGAGATACAGTTTTCTGGGATAATTCTATACACTTGGAGAAAAGTCTTCTCTTTAGAATTCTTGTGCTATTTCTATAGTCTCAGCTTGCTACTTTTCCTTCAGTTGTTGCTGGTAGCAATCTGCCTTGTACTCTCACATGAACATACAAAGCTAAGTCCAGCTCCTATGGAATGGAATCAGTTTGGATCACAGAATTTGAAAAGAGGAAACAAAACCAGGTGTTGTTTGATTGACATGATCTGCTGTGCTCTTTAAATTTCAAGTATTTTTGTCTGCTGAACCTTCCCTTAATCTCATCATATAGAATTAGCAGACATACAGCAATACTGAAATATTAATTACCTGTTCTACTAAGGATTCTCGTTCATCAAGGAGCTTTTTCAGTCTAACATCTGAAAGAGAAAAAAGGAGACTTCAATGCTGATTTAGCTGAGTTACACATTTCAGTGCATTTAATCAAAGAAAGAATTGTTAAGGTTAGTGAAGTAATGATGAAGGTAGTTATGCACGTACCACAGGAAATGAGGTCACAGACAGGACTGGGAGGGGGTTTCAGCCAAGGGAAGTTATGTCATTCTCACAGAGCATGCTTGTCACTTCAGTAGCAGCACCCAGCTGCATGCAAAGAGGCTAATCTTCTACTTTAGGTTAGCATGCAAGAACTCTAGGGTCAAACATAACTGCAACACAAAAAATCTCACAAATCTTTACAGTTTAACAACATTAGGAAGAGAAATTATGAATAACTGCAATCATAATTAGGTCACATTCTTAACATTTTAAAAATCTTAACTATTACTTTGCTAACTAAACAGCTTAGTTACATTTTTTCCGTTATGGTTATTATACATTAAACAGGCAACTCTTTTGTTTCATTAAGAAGTGTCTGGTAAAGAGCTGTCTCCACATAGTCCCTCAGACGATCAGTACTCCAGGATGAATGTAAACTGGGAGGCTGTTGGGTTATGCAACTTCCTGGGCTTGATCTGACCTTAGAAGCAATATGAATCATCACACAAGCTCACACAAGTAAAATAGCTCACAACAAATTTTAAAAAAATGTGGAGGAGAGGAAGTTGAAATATGAGCAAAGCAAAGAGAAATGCATACATTTTTAGTAGGTCCTGTAATGCTTTATGCACTTTATAAATGAAAAAGATACACTGAAGCACAAAAATCAAAATCATTCCCTTGAGAGGGTCAGATTTGACTAGATATATTCCTTTCTAGTTGTTCAATGTTTTGTGTTAGAGCAGAACACATATATTAACTTTGGCTTCCTTAACCTGCAGCCATCTATGAAGAGCCAAATCTACTGATGCTGAGCACTCAGCTAGTCACTTAATGAAACTCCAGTTTGTGACCTATTGGAATTGCTTAACTACTAAAATGTGAAAGTCCCCTAGGAAAAAAGGGTCCTTCAAAAAATGTCACTTGCAAAAGCAAAACTGAACTTGCATAAATCACTAATTACATCTTTAGAAATATATTCTGTTTTGAGACTAACACCATATTTTTTATCCCTTGAACTATGAAAACTGGTTAGTTTATTTTCTTTTAAATATTATACTTGCCACAGAACAATAAATTACCTTTTCCATGTTAACATACTATTCTTATCACAAGAAATAACTTTATCTGATACCAATGTGTAGCATGTGGAGAAAACATCAACTTCAATGGAAGCCACGAATATGGCAGTCTAATACAAATTCATGATAAAGTGAGACCTCCTCACTCTGTACGCATATGATTTCTCTTACAGAAGTAATTCTAAAGTGTGAAATTACACCTTTACTTGTGATGTCTGATGCAATGCAACAGTACACTTTTCAAGTGATTTGAATATTCGGCAGCATAATAAGTCACTTTATCAAAGCATTGATCATTTTGAATTTCCCCATGCCCTATCCAATTCTTGAGAATTTTCAGTATACCCATTGTTACAGTACCAAGGCATCAATATGAAAAGCCAATTTCATAAAATCTCATGGGAAAAACACAACTTAGAAAACATTAAATTTAAAACAGTTGCAGAAATTCCTGCAAAATAAGAAAAAAATCACATGTAAATACTAAGATGATTTGAGAAGAGGAACATGGCTAACAAAAGGAAAAGAAACAAAACCAAGGTTAACAATAAGAAGTTGTTAAAGGATCATAAATGGTGAAAGGAGATACAAAGGTTCATAGCTTGAGCTGGGGCCAGGTGTCCAAGGTCAGAAGATTACCAAGAAAACAAGCTGCTAAAGAGAGGAGAGAAGAATGAGGCCTACTGTAGGACAAAATTTGTAGTTAAACGGGAAGCTAGCACAAACTCATAGAAGAAACCTGAGCACCAAACAGTCCATTTATTTCTGGAAACTAAATTAAGTATGTAAACAAAGATACACTAGCACACTATCACAAAATATGTCCTTCATCTATAAATATATTCCCAGTGTCCAGAATGGAAGCTCATTGTTAACTAAGAATGTTAACAGATGAAACTATAATAGTACTTTAAAAGGGTGGGGATGGGCGAGACTTACCATGGTCCACCTGAAGCCACTCTACCTATTTGTCTGTTGTATCCCATGATAAGAAGTTGAACTACAATAATTAAATTCCTGTTTAATTCAAAGGTAAATTATGGTGATTTAACTTATCTTCCTACAGGATAGGAGTGGATAGATAAAACAGGTATACCAGATCAGCTGATAAGTGCTCAGTAAGCCTTCGCCCTGTGCTACAATTATTCATCTGCCCCCACTATTACAGATCAGTTAAGGCTGGTATGTGCGTTCACAAAACAAATTTTGGCCTCACCTCTTCTCCCTAGAACCCCAGCTTCCCCACAAAGAACATATTCCTTCCTATCCTAATTAACTATGGAAGTCCTGGTGTGAGAAGGGAGGAAAGGCAAGAGAAATGACTCACAGGTTCAGCTAAGCCTTTTCTATGAGTGTAGCAGACAATCCTTAGAGTACAGTCTCTTCCCAAACTTGGTCACCCAAGGAAAGCAGAGCCCAGTTGGTGCTTCTGCCATATCATTTTTATTATCTATTGCATTGTGGAATTGGAAAAGATGATATTCCACCAGACCAAAAACCTGAGTCACAACTTGTACCAAATTCTACTGTATTTTTAGGCAAATAATCAGGCCCTCATTTTCAAGACGAGTGTTGGAAAGAAGAGTGATGAGAATTTGTTATATAGAATTTGAAAATATCTTTCCTACTACTAGGTCCTGAACTATTTGGTCACTGTTTTTGGAGGTGTCCAAAGGCTAGCTCTGAACCCTTAAAAGCCTCATGAAACAAATAAATATATGCTTGACATATGAGCTACACTGTTGTCATTGATTTTGTGCCATGAATTCTTGCAGTTACTGAAAGATGTCTCAGTCTTGCTTTTGCTGAATGAAAAACCTGCATCATCAGATTATTGTTGGTTACAGCTGCTATCCGGAATTAACTCTCCAGAGCTAAAAGCATCTTCTTTGACCTAATGAACACCACTCTGTGCTGCTCTGTCTTATTTTTTTAAAACAGTGTTCAAGGAGGACATAAAACTAAGCAGTAGCGTTAAAATTGCACAAGCAGAGAATGGATAAAGGAAGCAAAGGGCAGAGCCCTGGGTTTTATCTCAGTTAATTTCACGGTTCTAGTTTAGAATCCAATACTGATGAAAATTCCAAATAAACATCGGTTTGTCACTTTGCTCAAAATGATGATGATTTAACCTAGATCTTTGTATTATATACTAGCTATAGACTTCAGAGGTATCATGCCAAAGAAGCTTATATTCAGGTGCATACTTTCCAAACTGTATTATGTATTACAAACATTTGATGTTGACACATTGTTTCTGTATTTAAGTAGTAACCAGCAAAAGTTGTACTATTTCTCTAAAAATCTGGAAGATAAGTAATTAACATTTTTTTCCGTTAACAACCTAGTTCTTTAATTTGATTTGCCTGCATGGAACCCCACTCATTCTGAGCACATAACCCAAGACAGCATACAAAATGAGGGGAAATGCACCTAATCAGATGCCCAAAGGACTCAGCCATGGGTGTTCGATAGATGTAACAGCATAAACCAAGCTACACTGATGTCTGGATAATAACAGCTGAAGCTGCAACAAATCTCAAAAGTAAAGAAGACCTAAATATGGAACAAAACAATATGACGAAGCTACTGAATGTTCCCTGGCCCTGTACTAAATGTTCTGAACAGTTCATTGAGTTCTACACAAGTTCTAAGGAGAGAGTGAAGAAGTAGTGCTGGTATGTGTCAGTAGTCCAAGTATAAACTCTACTTCCAACCATAACATCCTTCTTAAATTATGGACAAATATGGAAACCATATTTATTTGTGCAACATTACATTGGAGAGTCAGGCAAGGAACAATTTTTATCCTAGTTAAAGGGTATAATAATACAGTAAGGGGTACTTTTAAGATCTACAGCATGCCCAGTTAATATTCTTATGGTTATATCCTAATATTGACATATTTGTTCCAAGTTTTTATGATCGCATATTTTCACAGACATTGTGTGGAACCTGCTGTTAGTGTCAAGAAAGCAGCTCTGGAAAAAGGTTTAAAAATTAGATTCATGCAACATCATATGGGCCTTCATATTTAAGAATGCTAATATTTCTTAGCAGAATGAAATCATATCAATTCTAACACACGTGAAGAGCATGGAGACAGGTCTATCAGTAAGAAAAAAGGTACATTAATATTTCAAGGTATTAAGATGTATAAAAAGCAGATGAAGTTATTTTTGTGCAACGCCTGTAACAAAACTGACTTTTAGAACAGTATCAAATGAGATCCATATTTACACAGGTTTGTAAGTAGTGTTCTGGACAAGCATAATAAAGTATAAAATATGTTTATTTCAATTATATACAGCTCAGTACATTTGTGATAGACATACGAAAAATTTCAACATATCTGTAAGTTATTAAGTTTGTAACAGCAATACAAGAAATATTTTATGACCTGCAAAAACTTTAATTCAGATTCCCTTTTGATTTTCATTACTTATAAGCAAGTGTAAAATAATGTTCTAATGCAAAAAACACATTTCCTTTCAGCTGGTTTAAAATATTCACATAAGAAATATATGGAAGAATTGGTAATATCTCAATTGTTTATATTTACAGTATCAAATCAAAAGCAACATTATTTTTCACAAGACTCAGTGCTTGGTATATAGGGGATAATACACAAGGAGCAACAGCAGTTATCTTTGGTGTGATACTTTTCAATAAAAATTAAGACATTCAAGAGGATTAAGACATTCAAAATTCCTTCATTCTGGCAAGAAAGAAGGAAATAGTACTTCCAGAGACAAGAAAACATTCTTTCAGAATAGTATTTTGCAAAAATATGCAATAAGGAAATACAATTTAAACTTTCTTGTAGGAAAATAGTATCATAATATAACTAATTAACTAAATGTACTTGACAGAAAGTATGAACACACATCACAGTGTGTACTGAGAAAACTTCCCTAGAAAAAGATAAGAATGCCCCTGTTAAAACATGGGGTCAAAGGCTGATTCTGGTGCAAAGTGCCTAGACTAAGTAAGCATATACATACTTACTCCTTTCAGGAGACTAACAACTCTGGAGACATTTATGCTTTAAATTCTTAAACTGTATATTGCTCTTTCAAAGTGTATAAACTAATACATTTTGGCAGTTCATCTTATAAACTATATGCTATACTTTGGAATGTGCCCATATTAAAATAACACACAGTGAAATTATACTTTTTGCATTAGCAATGATAGTTGGTTCCTGAACTGAAGCATTTACAAACAAATGTGGTAACTATATCTATGGTGCTGCATACCTTATAGTGCTTTATGTTCAGCAAAGCAACTTTTAATTGTACTGTTGCCTTTGCATTCAAGACCTATAGCTTGTTTAAAACTAGTCTAGAAAGTAAGAACAATTGCTATTTTTTGGAAGATATCAGCCTTACATTTATTTTAACAAGTTGGTCTGAAAAGTTTATTTATGATGCTTATTTGGTGATAAACGTGAAACCTGAGAGAAATTAAAAAACAAAATCTGAGTATACGATATCTGGTGGTGATATACGACAGTAAATTGGATGGAATTCGCATATATGAACTGACATTATGATGAGGAAACGACCACAAACCAAAAACATCATCATTCCTAAAGTCTGAATTACTGTGCACGGTGCATTATTTTGTACTGGAACTGATCCAAGAGCAGGTAATTTATTTGAGTTCCTAGATTATGAACTCATGATATTATACAATCTTCTTTAGATTTACCCTTACCCCTTTTAATACCTGTGATATCTTCTTTACTTTCAACACTGGTGGTGCTCAAGCTTTCCAACTCTTTTTCTAATAAAGGGTTATTGGTTGTTTTTTCTGAATCACCAGTTTCTAACACTTTAGTTTTGTCCTCCGACACCTCACATGTTTTCTTTGCAGTTTCAGATCTGGATGCATCTGATTCTTCAGATTCCTCTCCTTTTTCTTGGATACCTGCATTGTCTTCAGTCAACAAGACTTCGTTCTCTGTTTTGTATATACTGCCTTGATGAGCTTCTTCCTTTCCACCTCCTGTTTTGATGGCTTCTGTGACAATTTCCTTTGCTTTAACATCTTCCAGCTTCTGTTCATCAACTTTCTCTGCATCCTTCCTTTCACTAGTTTCTAATTCCTGATTTGATTGAAAGATGAATGTTTCACCCTCATCTTCCACTCCTTCCTCTTGACCCTCTACCTCATTAACTTTAAGCTTCTTATCTAACTGACCTTCCTGTCTACTGAGACAATCTGATTCCCCCTCAGCTTCTGGAATGATTTCCTGCATCTCATTTTGCTGTTCTGTTCTATTATTTTTGTCCTCACTTCCCTGACCCTCCCATTTTTTATCCTTCTCTTCCCTAATAGATTCACACATCTCATCTGACCTTGTATTCTGCTCTTCTATTTCTTTTATGTTGCTTCCAGCTTCTTCAGTATGTTGCTGTGATTGTTTTGTGTCTTCCTGGAAAACATGATTTGTACTCGCAGAGGTAAATGTTTCAAGCTGCTGGTCTGCAGGCCCTGGCTTCTTGCCGTTTTCCTCCATTCCATCTTTTACCTCAATAATAACACTAATATTTTTAGGAGATTCCTGTGCAGCTGCTGGTTCTTGTTTAGCTACTTCTTGCATTTTACTTTCCAAAACATTATCTATTATTGTGCCATATATTATGTCTTCACTACATTGAAGCGTTTGGACTTCTACCTGTGTGTTCTTACCCTCCACCTGTTCAGTACCACTATCTTCAAATTCCTGAGATTCATACCATACTTCAGTATCTTCTGCCCCTTGAATTTTTTCATCACTGTGACTAGGGTCTATAATAGTTTCTTGGGGTTGTTCATTGTTCATGGGACCTTGGTCTTGCTCGGTTTTATGCGATTCAGATTCTTTTACCTCTGTAATACAGTCTATAAATCCCACAGATCTTTCAAGTTGTACCTCTTTGTTTTCAGAATCTGAATCCAGTTTGCCCACTAACACTTCCTGTTGTCCTGGCCTCTGCTTCATATTCATTCCATTCTCTGCCGCACTTACCATACTTTGTTCTCCTCCCACTAATAGCAGATCATTCTCTGAAAGAAGTGACGGAGTTGGTGTTTCATCTACTTTTTGTTCCTTTGCAGCATTATCTGGCACTACCTCAGTGTCACATGACACTTCTTCCTCCTCTTCTACAGATTTTATTTCTTGGCTTTCCAGATTCTGGACTGTATCAGTTTCATTTTCTTCTTCCTCTCTACCACCCTCTACATTAGCAACTGTTCTGTCAATGCACTCTTCACCTTCATCACTCATAACCTCATTTTTAGGTCTTCCTTCTGCTTGATACTGTCTTTCAACTTGAGCTTCCACATATGGCCCTTCAATAGCTGAACCTGTGATTACAATTTCAGGTGGTTCTGACTGATCAGAAACCAATGCATGGCTGCTACCCACAAAATCAAGAACTTCCTGAGTTTCTTCATTACCTTCTTTTTGGCTAGTTATGAAATCCTCCTGTTTTTCTTTCTGCTGCTGTGCAATTCCTTCAAATTCCTGCCTCTCTAAGTTACAACACCCTGCCTGGGAAACCTTAATATCCTGACTCTGCAGTGTACCCATTTCCAGATTCTGATTAGACCTCTCATTTAAGTCACTACCATGTTCACTTTCCTTGCTAATGGGCTGCTGGATTTCTACGCTACTACCTGCATCACTATTTTCAGAGGAAGATACATTTCCTAATACATGTTCTCTATAGCATTCAGTTTGTTCCTCCAGTCCACTATTCATTAATATTACTGTTGAGGTGACATCAGTATCTTCAGTGGCTTTCTCTCTCTCTGTATTTTCATCAGTATGCAAGCTGTTTATCTCCGTATACTCCTTTACAATTTCCTGCTCCTCAGACTCCTCCTTGTGTTGCTCATGCTCAGTATTCTGCAAGATTTCCTTTTTCCCCACATTCTCCAAAATCTCATTTTTCATCTCCACTTCATTGGTTCTGCCTAAAAGACCATTGAGAAAGTTGAAGGGACTACACCAGGGGCGATTACTCAACTTTTTAAAACAAGGTAGCACTTACCTCCACACTTAAAACCCAAAAGAAAGAATGAATCAGAGAATCGGTTAATAAAAGATCAGTTTTTGCCAATTGCGTGAGGCAAAGCGGCAATTGTATTAGTAAGTTTTCTGATCAGTGAAATCCACCACCCTCTCAAAAGCAAGATTTTTATCTGGTGTTGGCTTTGTGTTTTTGCAAGTTAAAGATTCTGCTATAGTTGAAGCTGTGAAGTACAACTTTCATAAATGAGAGTACTTTGTTTCAAGCAGTGCAATTAACAGTAACACTTGCAGATTTAAGATTATGACACAAGGACAGAAATTTTTCTACTTGTTTTTTTTTTTAACCCTGACACTTCTCTATAATTGCAAAAGTGCATGGTTTGACAATATAGCCACCAAGTAATTTACCTAATACTCAACAATATTTTATACCTATAGCCCTCGAAGATATTATGTGTAACAAACATTATGAAAGGTATATTCTGATTGGCAGGCAAATTCTCCAACTATGTGGACATTTAACAACCAATAACAGTTAAAACTGTATGTGGTGCTCCTTATAGTCACTGCATCCATGCAAAGGGAAATGTCCCCCCCACCCCAACTTGTACATAGGAGCAAAAGGAGGAGATATTGTACAAAGCTCTTAATTACAGCTGTTAGCTTATGCTTCCACAGAACCAGAATACTGGAGGGAGAGAGGACCAGTGCAGGCTGGCAAAGAAACAGGTGGTTTCCCAGACCTACTTTACAAAGTACTCTTACCTAGATTTTGAGGTGCAGCCAAAAGTGCTGCTCCCCACTGTAACTGAGAATGCTTTGCAAGAAGTAGTGAGTTACAACTCCCTGGAACAAACAGAAGTTCACTGCTGGTTCCAGGGCAGAGGAGAATCTAGCTGCTGGCTAGAAGGCTGCAGCCAGTTTCCCCTAGCAACTGGCCTCTCCTTTCTTCTAGCTTGTCCCTATTTTCAGAATGGGAGGGAGGGATGAAGCAGAGGGAGCTCATTCTAGGGTTCCCCAGCCAGCGCTGAAGGGTGGGTGTATGGGAGCACCCTCTCCCCCCGCATGGTGCGGGGGGCTCCACTCTCTTTCCTCCCCTCCCATTCTCAAAACAGCAATTAGCTGGCAGACAGAAGTTACAGAAGACACTGTTTTGAAATGTCTTCATCTGACCCATCATGCAGTGAGGGCTCAGATTTTTATCTAATCAGCTATTTTTGAAGCTGTCTGCAGTTGTGCACTTGTTTGGTCATGACTATAAACTGCTTTCTGTGGCCAGATGCAACAAAAATTGTCACTTCTTGTCTGTACCCTTTGTTGTTAAGAACCATTTTTATCAAATGGAGCAAGTAGGGGAAAAAACCAAACCCACTACCAAGAGTAAAACAATTCCCACTTCAAGAGTGGTTGACTACCTGGTGCAATTTGCCAGTTCTTCAACTTAGAAATACAAAATTAAATATTTCCTCCTCTTTCCTGAGTGTAATAAAAAGGTAAACAGCTACTGTTCATATTAATGCAACTGTATTGTATAATCACAAAGTCAGAATCTGTGCCAATCAGATTCCTCCTTCCCTATGTATACATAGAAATACATAATATATTTGCCCTGTACTCAACAATTTGCAAGAATCTTTAGTCTTTAACAATGTGAATTGCATCATTATGCTAACAATACAGTAATATTGGACATGTAGAATTTAGATATAGTGTATGAAAGTGGGTTTTGCAACAGTGTACTAGACCATTGCTCAACAGACACTTACGGTTCTCAAATGTTAGTTAGAAAATGTTTACATTCAATTTACAAATATGGAATTCAAATGCTCTTGTCCTGTTTCTCTGAGTTCCCGATGTTTAAAACAAAACAAAAACTATAAGTATTAAAGTCTTTCTGGATTCAAGACTTGTATGTTAAAAAATACTTCTACTCACTTTGTGAGTATTTGTTTCATTATCCTTTGTTACCCGGGGCTTGGGAATAAAGACATGTATATTAAAGTCTCCTTTTGTAAGTATAGAAGAAAATTGCATGATATGTTTCAAGTGCTTATGATTCTTAAGTAGAAAAATGCATAGGGAGTGATTCAACAAGTAGCATGCTGCGTGATTGGTTAATTGTCTGAAAAATAAATACAATATCCAAGCAAAAAAGGTGAAGGTGATCAAATGGATGGAAAAGTTGAGCAGAATGTGAACACGTACCTAGGGTCCCATTCCCAGATGTGTTTAGCACCTGAGTTGTGCCTTGAGTAATCTTGGAAGAATCTGAGTGTCCTTCATTATCAAAAGCATCTGAAGTTTCTCCATTGGTAGCTACTTCTGAGTCTGGGATTATTCCATGTTTCTGTGGATAAGGGAAGGATATTTGAAAGTTTGGTATACAAAAATACAAATAGTAGAACATTCTTGTACCTTAAAATTTTGAACAAAGACTGCATCAACAAAAGCTTCCCAAAACTGACTGGTTCAGTAAAAAAAAATTGTGAAAACAGTTAGAACAGAGCAAGGTAGAATATATAAACTGCTTCCAAGATCAATATCTCTGGAATAATACACTCCCAATTTTCTATTTTAGCACAAGAACAGAATTGATCAGCTTTTTCTGTTTTGTTTTTTAATGCATCTCTGTTGTCTAGCATCTGAAACATTCCTTAGATGACAGGTTTTAAACAGAAGTAACCTCTGAGCCCTTAAACTTGCACAACAGCATACTGAAAACTCCTAGTTATGTCTTATGGGAGGGACAGCTGGTAAGTAAATATTTGAGACGAATAAGAGCAACATCAGTATACAGCTCTTGCTGGGATTACAGCGCTGGAACTAGCTTTTCTGCTATGGGCACAAGGAGACATTGATTACAAAATTTCTTTACAACAAGGTTCTTCTCTTACTGCATACCTTCAATTGTTCCTTCAGCATAACCACTTCCACTCTAAGGCCATCTCGCTCACTCCTTATAGAATCAAAGAACTCTTTCTGCCTTTCTAACGCCTGAGTTTTTACAGCACAAACACAGAGAAGGCAGGAAGACAAGAAGGGAGAAGAAACAAGTGAACAAGTAAAGACTATATAAAGCAGGTTAATAATAAGAATGAACAGGCTTTAGATGTTCAGAAATTAATGGAGCTGACATGCAGGGAGAAAATAAAGGAAAATTAACTGATTAAAGAGCTAAATTTATAAATGCAGATGTATCAAATTTAAAAAATGTCTGGCTAAATTCAAGATTTCAAGTTTATGAGATCATACTTAAGACTTGGTTCTCAATCTCCAACCCTAATTTTTCAATAGATAGCCATAATATAAAGCAGCTAAAGACAGATTTTCATTTATGACCAGGTTTCTACAGTTTTATCAGGTAAATCCTAATCCTTATTCCCATGTCACATTTGTGTTGAGTATTATATCTGTATCAAAATACAAAAGAGATTTTTAAAAGGATGGCATGACATCTCTTAACAGCTTCCCTGGAATTCTTATAGTTTATCACAGATGTAAGTAACAGGGATAATTGTGACAAGCTGCTCAACAGAGTAACAGCTCAACAGCTTCTTTTGAGTTTTAGGATGCCTCTTGTGCATATTTTAGTACTGTGTATAACAAGCATAATGAATTCATGAAATTATGTTAGCAGTGGTGAATGCTAGCTTTTCTACATTTTATTTCAAATCATCAGAAATTACCACTGAACATCATCAAGGACAAATAACTTGCAAATATCCTCCCCCATGCAAACTCTCTGAGAAATGAGTTTTTCACTGCTCATCCCCAATTACACAACGTAATTTACGGTTTCACACCTGCAGAAAAAGTAACATTTTTCTGTACAAAGCAGCAAGTATTTGCTTCGGATTCAGCCGATTCAGAAGGGTAGTAATTTGATTCGGAGATCTGAATCACTTTCCTGATTCAATTCAGCCGAATCAGATCTGAAAATTCGACCATAGACTAAACAGACAGCAGTCCTCACCATGCTGGACACAGCTGCATCCAGCTAGTAAGTCTGTTGTGGTGGGCAGAGGTGGGGAGGGAGGGAGGGATTGGGAATGGGACAAACTGCCCAGCCCAGGCTGGGGGGCACAGGATACAGGTGTGGCAGTGCTTGGAGCGGGGGCTATGCCACTTGCCCTGCTGAGGCAGGGGACGGGATGCGGGTGTGGCTCATTCCAGGTGGAAGGGGACAAGCAGCAGCAGAGCATAGCCCACTGCTTCCCCAGCCATAGCAGGAGGCACAGGATGTGGGCACTGCCACCGATTGCCCAGCCAGGGCAGCTAGGGAGTGTGTTGGGGGGGAGGGGGTGTGATGCAGGCTTGGCAGCACTGAAGTGGGGGCTATACCCCACTGCTGCTTGCCCAGCCGGGGCAGGGGTAGGCACAGGATTACACACCCGCATCCTGCCCTCCCCCTGCCCCAGCTGGGCAAGTGGCAGCAGGGCATAGCCCCTGCTCACAGCACTGATGCAGAAGTGGTAGTGCTGGGAATAAGGGCTATGCCTGCTGCCACTTGCCCAGCCAGGACGGAGGGATGCGATGTAGGTGTGGCTTGCTCCGGGCAGGAGGCGGCAAGTGACAGGAGGGGATAGCCCCCTCTCCCAGTGCTGCCACACCTGCATCCCACCCCCTCCCCCTGTTGAGCAAGCAGCAACAAGGCCCGCATCCCAGTCCCCGCCCCCCCCCAAGCTGGGCAAGTGGCGGCAGGGTAGAGCCCTCGTTGATATGGGCGCAACAGCACAGGGAGTGGGGGCTATGCTCTGCTGCTGTTTGCCCCCTTCCACCCAGAGCAAGCCACGCCTGCATTGCACCCTCCTCCCCACCTCTCATCCTGGCTGGGGAAGCGGCAGCGGGGCATAGCCCCCACTCCCAGAGCTGCTGTGCTCACATCCCACACCCCTCCATCCCCTCCCCGAGTCCTGCATCCCCCTGCCCCAGCCTCAATCCCTCCCTCCCCCACACCCTTTCTCTCGTCCCTCTGACCACCACAACAGACTTATCAGCTGGAGACAGCTCTGTCCAGCGTGGTGAGGACTGCTGCCTGTTTAGTCTATGGTTGACTCTTTTCTGAATTGATTCGCAGGCTGCCCATTTGACTCGGATCTTTTAATTGGTCTCCCAATTCGATTCAGGTTCGGAGATTCTGTTGCCGAAACAGGCCAAATCTCCTCCGAATTGAATTGGCTACCGAAGCCTCACACTTTCCTAATATTTAACTTGTACAGGTGGGGAATAAAGAGGTGGAAATGTTCTTCCTACAATCTATAAACAAATCTAGTGTGTTCCTTTACCATACTGTAGGTATGGCCTTAGTTAGTAATTAAAAACAAATTTGAATAAGCAAAAATCTATTTTCATTCTGCAATGAAATCACATCATGAATAGCCTTCGCTTTAATGAAGATCACTACATTGACGTAAGCATGCATATTTCAGCACACTAAGAGAATTCTATGCAGTCTTCAAATTTGCAGGTCAGTGTTTTCTTGGTTTCTATCTTTCGAGTTAAATCCAAAATTCAATTTAAAGAGCATGTTTGACAAACTGCAGGTCATATACTGAGATGGCCTTATTAAATAAAAAAGCTATTAAATGGACTATTTTATTCATGAGGATTTGCGGACACAGAATTTACTAGCAAAACACAGCATCAACTATAACAAATTTCAGAAGTTGCATTAGAGTCCTACCCCTATTTTTTTGTCTTTCCACTCTACTGTCTCCTGAAGATCAGAAATTTCCCTGACATAGTTCTCCTGTTTCTGTTGCAGCTGTTGGATTTCCTGATGGCCAGGACCAAACAGGGAGACAGAAAGCAGATAAAGGATTAACCAGAAGAAAAGACTCAAGATTGTAGTGACACAAAGGAACAATTAAATGAGACATTAGGAGAATAAAAAAAGACTACCCACATGCCCAGCTCTGTAACTGGCCCACTTACATCCCAACTGTTTTCCTTAAGAAAAGTTAAAACAGCTCCTGAAGTCTATCATACTGAAAACACCCAATCCCACCCATTAGAAGGCAGGCATATACTAGGTTAGTGGAGCTATTTTGATTTCGCTTTTATGCCAATTGCCTATCCCTCCCCTTTCTGGCAGGGGAAATACCATGACTACAATGGTGGCAGGGGAAATACCCTGACCAACGTAATGCAATTAAAATGCCACTGTGTAGTTGAGAGTTGCACCCTTGTCTGCTTGCAGACAGAACTCCCTATGAGAGCCTCATAGTCAGCTTACCCCTGGCCAGGTTGCAGTGGGAGGATCTCGGCTACACACCAACTTTATGGAAATGGGAGACCTTTCCCTAACTTGCTCCTGCAGCCACGTGGCAGAGAGCAAGTAAAACTCAAGGGCATCCAAACCCCAAGCTTCCAAGCTTGGGCCTGTATGTAGGATGCCCGCCAAAGGATTTTGAAGCATCTGAAGCTCCAGGAGGCGATGGAGGATGTCTGCAGCTATTATGGGCACATTTGATTCTTGAATGACTCATGGATTTGGAATTGATTTAGCTGATTTGAACTGGAACACAAAAAGTGTTCCTTAAAAAAATTATCTTAAAAAAGTACTCTCTCAGGCAATAAATTTGTTCCTGGAAATTAAAAATAGTGCAAAATACAAAACGTAATTATGAAATACTGTTATCTGTCCCAACATTTAAAAAAAATGACTAATAGGCTGACTTTACAGTATTTTTTCAGTAGCAAAATGAGAGGCAGCGAATACGACTCTCTAGTCCTCAAGGACCCTTCTATATTTTATCTGCTAGTTTGAAACACATGGGTCATGAAAGCCAGTAAACACAAGAAGAAATTACTTACTGTAAGCATTTCTTCTCTTTGCTTCAAGGCTTCTTTCATTTCTGTGAACTGAAACTGCAATACACTATGAGCATGCCTTTCCCTCTCAAACTCCTGAAGACAGAAGAAAATACGTTTATAAGCATGTTTTAGTGACTGGAAAAGTCTTTATCTTATGAAGAACAGAAGAAAGGAATTGCTAAACAAAACACTCCACATAAGACTGTTCTGAATATTCTTGAAATCAGTTCTACAAGCTGCTCTAATTTCTTATCTCTTATTTCAAACATCTATAATGCAGGAACAATAAATTAGATGCGACTCTTCGTATCTTTTATATACTATTGTATAATACAGTAGGTGGAGGATTTTGGTTTGTTTATTTTCTGTCAAAGCATGCAGTACTTAAAGTACTCCCATGTCCTGCTGACCTCAAAGGTGAATGATACAGAAAATAATTAGGTTTTATTTCCTATGTAGGACTCTACCATTTGGCCAGTTCACTGTGAAATTTCAAACAAATGTTTTCCTAGAGCTATACATGATGTTGGATGCACATCAACTAATCTTATTAGCCAAAGAGTACACTTCTGAAGTTAGCACAAGACTTATGAAAAAAATTAAGTGGAAGTAAACTAAGGGATACTCAATGGCACTACTATCATTACCTGTTAATGCAGCATAAGTTCAAGCCACTGGTATAATATTTTCAATACTGAACCATGTGAATATCTTAATTAAGAAGGCAGACTACAATCTACCTGATGCCTGAAATTCTTCCTTCTCACTAGAGGGGATAATGTAATGACCATCTTTCCTTTTGACAGGTCTTCATCTTCAATTAACCAAGCTTCTTTTCTTCAGTTAACTTTGTTTGCTGTCCCTGGGAATCTCTCTTCTCCAATTCCAAATCCCTGCTCACTGCTTTTAATCACAGTGCCACCTTCTTCCCTCAGACCTGATGAGGAATGCTTTGCATTTGATGACTTGTCTAAGTTTATTCCAACCCTGCAGCTGGTCTAATACAAGATATCACCCACAAAGATCCTTGCCTCTTGCAAGGATCACCCCTGGACCACCCCTACTACAACATTGCTGTAACACTACCTTAATTAAGATTTGCATCTCTCATTACACACTTAAGGCCTTTTGAACAAACTTCATATGACATAACATTCTAAAAGAAAAATAAATTTTCAGAAGTCACTATCAATAAAACTTCTGAGTCAGAAATACGTTTTGGGTTTGTTGCAAGAATCATAATATGAACAAAGTGTATATGATCTCTCTCATGAAACATAAGATTCTTCACATACTGGAACCTGCCTTATAAAAATGTGAACCTTAACAGATGAAGACAGAAGAAGGCAGCAGGGACACTAATTATCATGTTATCTTGGTACTTTAAAAAAAAGATAATTTCAGTAGTAGTGCCATTGCTCCTCCCTGAGGATACTGTTCAGCTCTGACTTTCAGCTTGTCCTGAAGGCTCTAGTGCTGTACATTTACCTTGCTTTTCTCTTCATATTGCCTCTTTGACTCTGCCAGTTGTTCTTCCAACTCTAACAGTGCATCTTTCAGGGTGTCTACTTGGTACATGAAATTTGTTTTCTCATTATCTAGTTGAGCATTGGACACCATAGCTTTCTTATATTTTTCTTCAACTTCTGCTAGGGAGTCCTGCAGAGAAGGAATATATAATGATTATTTTCAACTATAGTGAGATGTGAAAAAAAATTAAAGAAAACATCTCTCTCTTCTGAGCCACGAGCTTTATTCAACAAGCTACAGAAGCCCTATAGCACATCTGTAATATCATTAAGCCTAATTGTTATAATTGTGCGCTTAAGTACTGTAATCAACTTTAAGACAAGGTATCCATCCACCCTCCATTTAACAGGAAAAATGCCCCTTGGGCTCAGAATCAGTTTTTGGGGGGCAATAGGTAATGACAAGCAGCTGCTGTGGTTTGGGCTACCTGGGGTCAGGGCCTCAGCCACAGCTGCTGCTTACCTGTGCCTCCTTTCCAGCTCCCCACCAATGCACTCTTTGCTCCCCTGCTTGCCCCTCTTCCTCCCCCACCCTACCTTTGCTCCACACTAGCAGGCTCCATCCATGCTGTAGCCTGGACTAGGCAGGAGGCAGAAGTAGCAGGGAGGCAGACCCAAACAGGGGTCAAACTGCTTGACTTCCCTACACCAAATGTTGTCCCTTTGCAAGCAGTGCAGGATATATACATTTTTCATTTATAGAATCTAATTAAGGGGGGTTCATTTCATATACAGGGTTGTCCTGAATTCGAGTAAATATGGTACTTTACTTAATTGGATCCCAGGCTTGGGGAAGAGTTATCTGCATTCTTTGCTCTTTCACATTAGGGCACTATGATGGCTTTTAAAAAATACTGCAGCTGCTGAAACCAACACTAAACTTGCACACACTTTTGGTTAAAATTCTGCATCATCCAAAACAAACCAAGTTTATCTCCCAAACTAACCTTGTGTGACCTTAATCTGCTCTACAAAAAAAAGCCCAATGTCCTGCCAATGTGACAACTGAGACTGGTTAACTCACAACCTGAAGATGAAAGTAATTCAGATAAACAGCAGCTATTCAGACTCGTCTAACAATTTAAACAATGCTGAGGACCATTTTCCATGCTGTATTACATGGAACAGCAACCACATGTATGAGGGGGGAAAGGAGATATGTACATGTCTTTTATTTTTTAATTAAAAGAGAACCAAGAATCCATCAATGTATAAAGTTTTATAATTAATAACACACGAACAGTGATGATACAATGTCATCTATTTCTAGCATTCCCATTCTATTAGATTAATATCAGAACTGAACAAAGATCCACCAGAACTCAGAACACTGATATGCTTAAATCCTTGAGATTAGTTGGAAACAAAGTACACGCTATTAGGAGTTTACAGAGAATGCAGAATCATATCAAAGTCAGGAATGTCTTATTAGTATTGTCTAATTCCATCACTTTTTTCACAAAGCAAATGTTTATTTTCATTTTTAAAAACAGTCGCTACACTCACTGAAGATCAAGCCAGATCTATCCATTAATACATTTATCCTGTCAGGGCAGGATTTTATCTTGATCTAGTCTCTTCTTGGTAACTTCCTTTAGAAGTTACCCCAGCTAGAAAAGAGGTTTTAATTAAAATACATATTCCATGTTCTATGGCAAAAACAAGCTCAGAAGTGAATAAGGAATGTCAAACTTGTTGAGTCCTCAAAAACATGGGCAGAACAGCAACATTTCTACCCATGAGCAAATTATAAATGCACTCTATGGGTGCAAACAGACATAGCCCTTGTGCTTCAATAAAAATTTTTACAGCTGCATAATTTGCAAGTAAACAGATGTCCCTGTCCCTTGTCATGCTCCAGCTGCCCCAAAATGTTTGTGAGACCAATGTAGTCACTGCTTATGATGCCTCATAATGGAGGATGTCTCAGTTTCTCTGCAGGGGGATTCCCAGGGCATAAATTTCATGCTGCTGCACCCTAACCCTGCTGAGGGACATGCAGGGCACATTTCAAGATGCTTTGCTCAACCCTGTCAGGGAATTCGTAGGGTGTGCGTCTGCAATTTGGGAGAATCTCCTGCTTACATGGGTTAGCACAGGGCGTGGTGTGGAACATATGGCCAAGGAATCCTCTGCAGGCAAGGGAATGGCCATGGGGTTCAGACACATGTCCAAGACGGGGCATAGCACTCAAGGCAAGATTGGACCCCAGAAGTCCCAACGGTGGCAGGGACTCGACCCTGCAGGACATCAACCCTGGAGACATTGGTTTCTGCTGATCAATTGGTTCAGCTGTGCTGGGACACATCCCAGTACACCTGATGCCACAACAACTACAAAAAATGACACCTTTCTGTAATATAAGGGACCCTAATTACAAAATTCTAGGCAACTTTTCCTGACATGCAATATCTACCATTTTGCATTCAGTCAGAGAAAAACTGTTTTTAAAGGGCACAAACTGGCTCTTCAGATTTGCAGGGCACTTGGGATGCCAGGAATGCCACATCTTGTGCCCTTGAGCAGAGGAGTGGAAACATAAGTTTTAGTTTATGAACAATGCTAACATGCATTACATTATCAGCTCAAGTGTGCCAAGGTCTAATAAAATATCTTGCAAGCTTACTATTTTCAGAAGTGGAGCCAGTGTCACTGATTGCAATGTGCAGTGTACCAAAATCTAGTGTGCGCGTTAATATTTATAAGCATTTCTTCCATGCAACTGCTAGGAGAGTTTGTCTATTCCATCGGGACATTCCATAAGGACTACTTGTACACTCTTGATATTTGATAGATGCTTCCCTGGCATACACAGTTTATTAACTCTATACTAAGATTCATTATCTGGTCTCTTAAGATCTACTGAACTCCCAACATACCATGGCATTGAAGGCCAGAGGTTGGCTACATGCTCAATAATCAGTGTTTACTTTTATTTTGCTTTTTGACCAATATCTTCTTGCACTTTTTTTTTTTTTTTTTTTTTTTTACTGTTCCATAATAAGATGATTAGTTTTTTTAGATGGTAAGCTTTGGATGCAGAATTACAATAGCAACAAAGTTTGATATCTTCAAGACAGCAAAATACAAGACATGCAATAGAAATTAGTGGCTTTTTTCTACAGCAGTTAATGATTTAGATGCATTTCACCAGAATTATTCAAAGAAACTGGACTTTTAAACAGGCTGCATATTTTCCCACAGATTAAATGCTTTTCAAACCATTCAGAGCATTCAGAAGAAAAGCATGCACATTACATTCTAGTCATCATTCTCACTCTGCCTCTCTGAAAGTTTAGCTTGTGTTAATTATCAAACATTCAGTCTGCAATAAACTGGTACCTTCATTTCTTTCAATCCCTGCATGTATTTGCCTTCTACATCCTGAATCTGGTCCTTTAACTCATTGATCTCCTGAGGGAAATGGTAAGAAAAGGTGAATCATGTCAAGAAAACTAATGGGCTAATTTAGAGGTGAGAGAGAAGTCGGGTCAGAATTTACATTTACAGAAAAGCTTCCACTTCATTTTCAGTTTTCTAATCTTTATAGTAAACATGCTCAGAGGCTTTTCAGCCAATCACCTTGCCATTACCTGTCCTAATAATCTGAAAAAATGAGATGATTCAAAAAAATGATGGCATTTTGTTTAAAGAATTGGACTGTTATCTAGATTGGTTTCCAATTCTCCAATAGGCAAATAACCTACTTGATCTGCCTTAATTCCCCATCCATAACTGAGAAATACTATTTCCCTCCTAGCCCTCGACAAGGGTGTCACAAAGATGCATTTGCCGGATGTGCAGTGCCCAGTCTGTGTGCAGCCTGGATTTGCTGGGGGTCCCAATCTGGCATATGGGGCAGGCCCTGCTGCCACCATCCAGCTGCACAGAGGAAGGAGGGGGGCAACCTAGCTAGCCCCATAGGTGGGAGGGAGCATGGCCTGGCCCTAAAATGGTACCTGGGGGGGAAACGGGGATGGCCTAGTCCCAAACTGGTCCCATGAAGGGCAGGGAAGCAGGTATGGCCTGGCCCCAACCAGACATGCACGTCTTGGGGTTTAGAAATTTGGCAGCAGGGGAGGGTGGTCATATTTATGGGCACCACTCCCCCGCCACCAAATTTCCTGACCTGATGTAAGCTCCTCAGCTACTGGGTGACAACTGTCACAGAAAACCCAATAAACCTAGGAGGCATGGATAAATATTGTAGGGGGATAAAAGATTAAAAAACTAATTAAAATTATGAGACCACTTAAACACTATTCTCTCCCTCTCTGGTCACCTTCAAATTACTATATTTTATTCTGGTTTCTTATTCCATTACTTGAACTAGCTTTTACAACTAGTGTATCCCCCAGTGGGTTAACTGCTTTGTTTATCCCTTTTGATCTCTTCAACCTATCTTTGCCTCTTGCAACAGTCCTTTCCTCACTCTGTCCCTATTTTTGTATTTAAATCATTTTATTCCTTTTTATTTAGGACTCCTCCTCTCTGCAAATCAACTCATAGCATCTGATGAAGGAAACTGTTGCCTACAAAAACTTATGTCTTTCTGAACAATTATTCTCTTAGGTGCCCCACACCCAGCACTGCCTTCTGCCTGACTTCAGACTAATATAGCTAAGCCACCTCTCTCTCTTTTACTTATTTTACAGTTCTGGCATCAGGACAAAACTATTTGGATTAGCTTTTACAGTCCAGATATTTTTAATAATGGTAACTTCAGAACCCAAAATTAGAAATAGAGAGGTTTTAGTAGACCACATGTCCCTCTTCCCATCAACCACTTTAAGATGATAAATATTTAAGAAGGACTTTTCTATACAATAATTCTGTGCTCTGAAGGCCATCTTGTTTATAATTTAATAATGATAGAAATATTGGCCTAAGTAGACATTTGCTGTTTTTTAAACATTTTCAACTTTCTTATCCCGATCTTTATTATTCATATGAGAAACAGATCGCAAAACTATTTGATAGAAAGCTGTATAAAACACAAATGCAACATTTCTTACTTCATCTCAAGCCTGTCATTACTATGTTTTATTGGGTTGGTTTCTTGCTTTCATGGATTTTTAATGCCAGATGGAAACATTAAAGACCATTTAGTCTGATCTCCTGTATGAGGCAGGCCAGTGTATTTTCATTTATCCAATCAGAAGCTAAGAGCTTGAGGCAATGCACATTTTTAGGAAAGATAAGCACTGTTTTTCAAATATTAAAACTATTGATGATTTAAAAACTAGCCAATCAATTGGAACAAGACAGACCAGTTACTTTCCAATGTGGAATTAAAGAGGCTTGTATCTTCTAGTCCTGCAGGGGGTGGTTTTGGTATCCCATGGCAGTACTAACCTGCTTGTGTAAATTCCTATCACCTGTTAAAGAAATAAACTCCTCTGCTTTTAAACAACTCTACTGCTCGCATAGTAGGGAAAAAAAGCATGAAGATAGACACACTGAGTAGAATGTGTATTCCAGCAACTGACAGATCCCAGAAATAACTTGTTTTATAAAGGTTTCTTACCTTAATTTCTCTAATGGATGCTTCTGTATCAACTGAGATAGAGGTATCTCCGCTGCCTCTCCGGGACGAAGTTCCACCCAGAGAGGCGAGTGTAGCTGCTGATAAGTTTGATACAGTACGAGCTCCCTAAAAATATACACAGTTAAAATACAATAGTTATGAAATATTTTTAAACATAAAAAATGAATACAACTCAATTCTCATAGTACGATCCACTTATTTTTAGGTGGAGAGAACAAACTGCTATAATTATCTTTCTGGAACCATTAAAAAAAGTAATGTTCAGCAATAGCAAATATATCATCTGGAAGATGCACCAGGCATTGTGCTTCAGTGATGCACAAAAGTTTGGATGTACAAATTTTACATCCTTCTAGTTTCATACGGCTGTGATACAGTATAGTTACTAGAACACAGTCTTTTATTCTGAGGTCAGCTGTTCAAATTTGGGTCCAGATGGAAATGACTGACAGCAATTACCATCACCTTGCCATTTGGAGACCTATAGGAAGCATCTCTGTGGCTTTTACTTCTGTTACATTAACAAACAGACATGAATCCATGTGAAGCAATTATAATTTGGCACTTCTGATATCAGTCCTGGGGGGCCAGTATTTGAGTACAGAGGCTAATCCATTTTCTCAACCTAAAGAGGTCTCCCTTCACTGGGAGTTTAAGTTCCATAGAAGGGAGGTAAACTGGGAAACATGTACTTCCACTGAATTGATTCTATAATATTAACAGGTTTTAAGACTAGAGAGGACTATTAGATCATAATGCTATCACAGGCCACAGAAGTGCACACTACCTGTGCCTAACTAATGCAAAACCTTCCAAGGCAGCACCCCACTGTGACAGGACAATATCAGGGGACTGAGAATTCACCACTCCACTTCCCTTGGTTGTTTTCTCAGCTAGTTAAATATTCTCATTTAAAATTGTGCCTTACTTCTAATTTGAGTTTGTCTGATTTCAGTTTCCAACCACTGGTTTTCTGTTAGATTAAAGAGGCTTTTAGTGTGTGGTTCTCTCTCCATGAAGATATTTATACACCACAATTAAAGTCACCTCTCAAACCTTTTTTTGAAAAGCTAAATAAACTTAACTTTATAAGGCTCTCATTCTACAGTACTTAGTCATTTTTTGTCCCTTTGCTAAAGAATATAAGCAATACCACACTTAGTCAGACAAATGGTCCATCTAACCCAGTGTCCTGTCTCTGACAGTGGCTGCTAGAGGAAGAGGACTGAAACAGACAGAGACAGAGTAAACCATATTCATAACCCTCCCTGGAATACACCACTGTTGGTCTAGAGATGCCAGAAGAGAAGAAACATCTTCAACCATTCTGTTCAACAGCCATTAATAGATCTATTATCCATAATTTATCTAGTCCTTTTTTCAACCTGGTTATGCTATCTGCCTCTCCCACCTCCTGTGGCAATGACTTCCACAAGTTAACTGTGTTGTACAAAAAAGGTCTCTCTCTTGTTAGGTTTAAACCTGTCTCCTACTAATTTCAGTAGGTGCCCTCTAGTCCTAGTATTCAGGGACTTGAATAGTTCCCTGTTTACTTGGTCCACACCCTTCATGATTTTATAGATCTGTATCATATTCCCCCCTCAGCCTTCTCTTTTCCAAACTGAAGAGTTCTAGTCTTTACAGTCTTTCCTGGTTTGGCAACTGTTCCAGGTCCCTGATCATTTTGGTTGCTCTTCTCTGTACCTTTCCTAATTCTACTACATCTTTTTTGAGATGCAAGGACCAGAACTGTACACAGTATTCAAGATGTGCACATCCCGGATTGGCATGAAGATGTTCTCCTGTTTGTTTTCAATTCTTAATGATGTCTTAATGAAGTTGTTTTCAATTCTTAACGATGTCCAACTTTTTATTGGCTTTTTTGGTCACTGCTGCACAGTTAGCTGATTTTTTAGAGAACTAAGTACAAATGACTCCAAGGTCTCTTTCCTGAGTCATAACAGCTGGTTCTCAGGTGCATTACCCCTGCACTTGTTGACAACAATGATCATCTGCCAATTTTTTTTGCCTACTCACCAAGTTTGGTGAAATCTTTCTGCAGCTCCCCTCAGCCAGCGTATGATTTGGCTACCCAGAATTGTTGGGTATCATTTGCAAACTTGCTCACTGTGCACTCCCATTTCCAGGTCATTAGCAAAAATACTGAACAAAATTTGGCCCAGCACAGATCCTTGCAAGACCCCATTTTGACCTCCCTCTAATCTGAAGAGTGATCATTTAGCCCTATCTTTTGCTACCTATCTTTTAACCACCTCTCAATCCATAAAAGAATCTTCCCTCCAATCCTGGTGGCAACACAGTTTTTTAAAAAAGCCTTTGGTGAAGGACCTTGTCAAAAGTTTTTTGGAAGTCCAAATTTTTAATGCAGCTGATCCCCCTTGTCCAGGTGTTGTTAATACCCTTGAAGAACTCCAGCAGACTGGTGGGACAGGATTTACCTTTACAATAACCATGGTTTGCTGTGGAAGTATCAGCATATTTGTCCACATGATTGTTTATTTTGTTCTTCATTACAGATTCTACCAACTTGCCAAGGATGGAAGTGAGGCTCTTTGCATTGTATATACAGGATCACTTCCACACTAAATTTTGAACAGCCATGTTAAATGTAGCACAAGAGCTGGATGCAGAACTAGTATCCGTTTTTCCTACCACTCACACAGGCCATACAGACATCGAGGTCACTCCCTACTACTCTGTACACCCAAGAACTGCAATAACCTTCTCTACCAGAACACTGCATTGGAAGCCTAAGTAGGCTTTCTTGTCTTCTATGCCCCTGCAATAGAGCAAATTACTCCCAATACTAATAAGTGGGTGGGGTAACTAATAAAAGCTATAGAACTGTATTCTCATGGCTGCACCTGGTCACAGGCAGGTAATAGGGTCAGCAGGTATACCAGCTGAGGACTTGGCTTTCCTTTAATAAATGAGCTGGGAAAACAACTGGGAGAGGGGAAGGGGGAATAAGACCAGTTACAAGGAGAAAGAAGAGCCTGCTGCTGGTAGAGGTTCAGGAGCTTCATGAGTGCCCAAGGAGAACTCTACAGAAGAGCTGTTCTGAAAGGAACTTGGACACGTGCCCAGGAGGGACTCAAAGTCTGAGCCTGGGTTAAGAGGGTGATATATAAACTGAATTTTCCTTGTAGTTTTTTTTGGAGGGTAGCTGATGCTCAGGGGCTTTAAGGAGAAGCCCAGGATCTCATAACTCAGGGGGATGAGACAAACCAAGAAGATGACCAGACATGGTACTGAGAACCAGTATTGAGACAGACTATTTGTTTGGAACTGTATTTGCCTTGTTTGAAATTCTGCTGCTAACAAGTTCCTCAGAAAGTGGGATGAAATGTGATCTGGCTGGAGAACCACAAGAGGCAGAACTGCACAGGCAGATTAGCAATCAAGAAAGGGTGCTGGACAAAGGCAATAAACTTACCTGCCAAGTTTCAGAGTGGGCCAGGTGCCAGGTACTTTACCACAGACCCCCCAAGTCTTTTTCAAAGATATTGTTTTCAGGTATATAGTCCCCCATTCTCTATGTCTAGCCTGTACTCTTGGTTCCTTGCAGACCTTGAATTTAGCTTATTAAAGGGCATGTTAGCTGAATGGGTCCAGTTTATCAAGTAATGCAGATCAATCTGTACAAGTGCCCTAGTATTATCCATCATTCCATTAATCTGTCTCTGGAAATTCTAATCAGCAGTGATTTTATATATGAAAAAAAAATACTTAATGGTATTGGGCATAACACTAATCCTAAATTCTAAAGAGAAGCACTTCTGTTTAATGTTGACTTCCTCATTGACAAGTGCTTCTTGAGACCAATTATCCATTTCTTAAACTATTTAATGGGTGCTTTATTGATATTGTACAATATTTTAGATAGTCTTTCAATCAGTGTTACATGATGACAAGTCAAATTTCTTACAAAAGTGTACTTTCTCTGTGCTATAATCAACAAAACTTTCCATCCTTGTATTTTTTTTATATAGATACAGAATCAGAAAGGAGAAAGTTTCCAAAATACCATACTGTTTGTGAACTGTCCTAGAAATTAAAGTTCTTTCATCATCCAAGCAAAATAAGTGAAAATCTGATAAAGGATTCAGTTTATATATATAAAACTTTCTCCCTTCCAATTCCTCCAGCAAAAGACCAGCTTATTCTGGTCAAGAAGCTCTACTCACACCTAGAGACCCTTGGATATAGTGACAAATACTACTTATTCAAATCAGACAAGTAAAATTGTAGCCCTGATGAGTTAATTGTATCTACTTGGATGGGAAAGTCCGTACTTCAACTGTTTTTGTAAATTTTTCTTCAAATGTTATTGGAAATTAGTCATGATGACAACTGTCAGTTTTCACTTTCAAATCATTCTAATGGTGTTGAAATGTGTCAGCTAAGTTTAAGATTAGACTAAAAAAAATACTGCCAGCATAACTGGGTTTGGCAACAAAAGCATCTTCTTTAAGAACTGGTAAAATAATCATTTTCTCACCAGCCTGGACAAAGATGAAGATTTTCAAGCACAGATTTTTATCATGCCAAGAACTTTAACAGTGCCCTGTAGGTGTTTTTCCCTGCCTTCCTGACACTACGAAGTGACATTTGTGCTCCAAAACTCATACAGATACACTTAACAAAACTCCAGTGTCAATCTTTTCCCTTGTCATTCATGTTTTATGTACTTTCCAATAGCAGCCTTAGAACATTTTGAATTCTGCATAAAAAGTCCACTTCCAAAATAAAATAAACAAGCCAGTGCTATTTTTTTTTTTGCATTTTATGTAAACAAATTACATTACAGCAGTATAATTAAAAATGCTCTACTGAATATAAAGATATTCTGCTGCTTTACCTCTAAGGGATTTAGGCTCTAATGTCCTGTTGCAAGTCATTAGGACTCGCATTGCTCAATTAAGGCATTTTTGAAAAATCTGCTGTCAAGCTGAAATAATAGAAAGCTATACTACCTATAATACCATACAGTCATATCCTGCTCTGTGCAAATACAGTGTTGATTCCACATATGGAAATGTGATGATACAGTGATTATCAATATCATTCCTATCAGCTTTCTTACCTTCTCAAAGTCTTTTTCTGGCCTTTCTTCAATCTGCAAACAAAGAGAGATTATTTAGACACAACAACCAGGTAAAAGAGGACACAGAGAAGACCAAGATTGACGGCAGTTTGCTTTTAAACTCAGCTGTGTCAGGGATCTTAGAAACATTCTTCACTGGCAATTCATTCCGCACAAAAAGCAACTACAGCACATAGTACTGCACCAGCATCGGGAACACTCATCCCTGAAAAACTCTCTTGGGCATACACAATATTAAGGTAGGTTTTCTTATTAATTATTAGAACTGTTCAAGTTATATAAACTAGAGGAATGTCTTTACTTTACTCAAAGTCATGCTTCATATAGTCCAAAACCATAGAAAATGCATGAACCACATATGAAATAAGACTGAGTTTACTTAATTTAGGAACTTAGTGTAAGCATACCATAACCACGCTGCAGAACAAATGTTTTTGTTGCGTTTGATTATACATTTAACCACAATATTATATCGACTTACTCATATTTGGTTTTATCAGTGCAGAAATTTCTATATAAACAGTAAATATGGAAAATAGCACTCAGGAAATAGAAAAACTTAAAGTCCACAGTGTAAACGAAAAATATTTTTTTCCTGGAGTAACAAAGTTGAAAAAATTGCACTGAACATTTGTGCATTGTCATCTGCTGGTGCAACAAAAACTGTCAGCAGCACAGTCCTTGAGAACAACCCTAGCTCAAACCAAAAGGAAGCAATTTGCACTTTCCTAAAGGTTATTAAAAATAGGACTGATGACAGAGACCCAGACTATAACATCTGCTTGAAGTCTGAGCGCTTTGCCTCCAACAGCCCCCTAAAGTCACTGCCCCTTTTTTCAAACAAGCAAAGCACAGGGTTGCAAAGAAGGGACCCCCCTTAGCATCCCCCATCCCTGCTACCCCAAGTTAAAAAGTTTAAAACCTTACTAAGACATATTTCAGTCATAAGAAGGGAAAGTCTCCATCAATACAAATGAAGATATGGTACCCCAAAACAGGCAGGAACAACAAAGACAAGGAGATACTTCAGAGATGCAAACTAATGATAAGCTGCAGAAAGCTTTAGAGAAAGTTCTGATATTGACACAGCAAAGTTAAATATGAAGTCTCAAGAGACCTGAAGGAACAGCCTGAAGATTAACCAAAGAGACTTATTGGTATTCATCAAGAATACGAAGTTAACATAGTTACAGTTAAAAGAAAGTAGTTTAAGATGGGATGGGCATAATTCTGCAGCAGCTGGGCTCTTAAAAATGGAGAAAATGAGATGAGCAGAATTTTAGAATGAGGATTAGAAAAAATAGATAGGGATAAGGTGAGAACCCCCCTTAGTAGTTTGCGCAAATCCTCCCAGGTAACTTATGATCAGATGATAAATCTACCCCTAATGACACAGTTTAAGATTACAAAATGTGGAGAACCTAGAACCTACCTTTCTATAGGCTGCAAAGATGCAGTTCAAGAAGCAGTTCAAGTTTTCCAAATGAGAGCATAACTATTTTCAATTTGAGCTGTGCAGGAAATAGGTATTTCATTTCCTGGGAAGTTGTATGAAATTAAAAGGCAAGAATTCTTGGGGGTGATGAGACAGGCAAGCTTTTGCATATTGCGGTACCCTCTATTGGGCTATGATGAGGAGAGAGGGACCTGAGGAAGGATACTGCAATACCTGAAAGCTTGTCTAAATTATCTCAACCATGCTGTTGGCCCAATAAAAGATAACACCCACCAAAACTCTTGTCTTTCCCACAAAATTAAACTTTAACAACAAACTCTGTTTTTGCTCGACTGAAAAATATTGTGCCAGTTACCATAATTAAAGATCTAAATGAAAAGTAGTTTTGAAGAGGAAATGCAGAATATTTCATTGAATTTCCTTAAAACAATTTCATTACCATAAGGAAAAAATTAACTGTCCAACTGTATTTGGAGTTCAGCATGCTGCAGCCATGGGGATTGGAAATACACCGAGGAAACTGTGAAGCTGACCAATAATTAAGCAGAAATCAAGCCATGTTTTAGGCACAGCTGTAGATACAATAATTTGAAATGAGATACTACAGCACAATGCATGACATCAAAAGTCAAAGAAATTGAACTTTCAAGAATTTCCAGTAAGCTCAGCAGTTGTCAGCATTTCTTCCTTTTAACATCTTCTAAAGCCAGAAGGCTATTTTAATCATTAAAAGAAAGAGCGCTAATAAAACAAGCAAAATCCATTCAGATTATTTCAGTTCAAGTGAGCTAAAGTATATGCATGAATGGGAGGTATATTCCCCTGCAAAAAAACATTCACCTGTTTGGATATGAACATTTGATAAGACATGCCTAGTTTGATAAATGAGTAGAGTGAAACTACCAACAGCTCCAGAAATGGAGCCAGCTAGTTATGTGGTGTACAGCATGCATGACAATGAAAAGATTGATTAAATAAAACAATAACTTTATAGTATCAGTAAAACAAAGTTCCAATTTGTAATGATTAATCATTAACTCATGATGTTTACAGAGCAGTGATTTACAAATGTATTAAAGCCTCCTAAAAAGTAGGAAAAGTCTGACAGCTCTGGTTACTCTTGCTTACTTTGCTGGTCTCCAGAAGAACAGGAAACTGGCTTCTCATTTTAAAGCAAGAAAGCTGTCTTGCCACAGAACAGAATGACTTTTTGATTTTCAAGCTAAGTCTCCATCATCCAGCAGAGGGAACTCTTGGTATTCTCATTTAATTCTTAACTACATTACTGTGGTGGAAGCTCCTGAATATTTGAATCAATCAGATGCTATTAAAAGGTGATGGGTCAGGAAGAAAAGTTTACCTTATTCCAAAGCTGCACAAAGTTCTTGTCAAACAATGCTCAACTTTCACATCATCTTGCAAAGAAGGTTATGACACAACCTCACTGAAAACCACTGAACGGCTTCCAAATGACTCAATCTACCTTTTCTTATTAAAAAAGGAGTTAATAAACTCACAGCACTTAAAATATGAAGGCATAAGATACTAGCCAAATAAGTAGATTTGATAGACATGCCAACAAAGATACAAAACCACTGTTCTTATAGAAACACAGTTAAGGGCCATGTAAATAAAGTTATAATGGAATTTGACCCTTAAGTCACTGCTTACAGATTATCACCTTCATTACCGTCGCTTAATGTGATCGGGGGGTTTTATTTCCTTTGCATGCATAGGACAAAAAGGGGAGGAAGTGGTATGTAGAATGCTTTTCAAGAAAATTCCAAAGTACATCAATAATTCAGCAAAGGGGACAAACTGTTTTTTTTAAAATAAGCAACAGCAAAGGGATCAAAGTGCAGCTTCTTTCAAACATTTTATTTTTTTTAGAATAAAACCAGGGTGTGTGTTACTAAAGACCATCAACAATATTAGAAGCTTCATGCAGCTGGAAGCTAAACAGCAGGCTAATTCTACAAGTCTATATATGGAAATATTACCTATTTTTTATAAAATTGTAAAAAGAAAAAAAAAGTATTGAAGCTTAATGCATTTGATACTTGTTTCCCTATTCCTTCCCTATTCTTATTCCTGTCAATTTTTTATTTGTCATTAACTCTTCAAATACTTTGTCTCTTTATTCATCCAGGTCCAGCATCACAACCACAAACAACCTGCCACTGGGCACTGATACAGTGCCTTTCCCCAGTGCCTTCAAAATGGTTTACGAACATTTAGGCTAGGGACAGACATTACACATAAACCAGGTTAAGTGATCAGAAACTGATTTAAACGTGTAACAGAACAGATGTTCAGTGCACATAAACCAGTTTGAAAATGGCTGAAACAGGTTTGAGATAAACCTGGTTGAATGTAATATCAGACTTAACTGATGTGCATCAAACCAGCTTATGCAATGTCTGTCCCAAACCCCTTGCTGGCTTAACTTAAACCAGAGTCCCCCAGCATCCTAGCATGCTCTCTGGGCTGGCCGGGGCTCTCTGGCTGACCCCTCCCCTCTGCTCCCTGGACAGACCTCTGGCAGAGACTTGCAGGCACAGCAGGGTCTGCTGGCTTCCCTGTGCCCCACTTCCCCAGCCCCATCATCACTCGCTGCTTAAGCACAGATCCTTTCCTGCTCTCTGCCACAGCATGGACCATAGCCAGCATGTGGTATGCTAGATAATGCTGTGTAGGGCTCCAGCAGAGACTGCAGATGCAGCTGGGTCTGCCTGGCTTCCTCCTGCCTTACCCCCTGCCCCCTGCTCAAGCAGGAAACCCCACCCCCAGTCTCCTACAGCACAGACTCCAGCCCCACCGACCCCAAGCATTTGGTATGCTAGCTAACGCCGAGAGGTGTCGGTGTGCGTCTCTCTCCAATTTCACTGGGGCAGGCAGACAGAACAGTGACTGCTTAAGGCTGTTTGGAGCTAATCAACAGGTCAGCCAGTAAGCTGTTAAAGAAGTTTGAACAGAGAGAGGTCATTGTTTTGCTAATCAGGTGATAAAGAGTTATCACTATCAGCCCCCAGCTGGCTTGCTTGCCTGTCAGTTTGCTGCAGACTGTATGACAAAGCACAGAGGGAGACTGAAAAGCTCTGCATCATCAACAGATGCATGCACTGCATCCCTTCCTCCACCCTGCCCCTTGCCTCAGAGTGCTAGCCCAGGGCTGGGGCCATGGAGAAGACAGTGGGGAAAAGCCTGGGACCATGCAGGCAGACCTCCCTAATAAGAGAGTCCTGCCAGGGTCTGGCCACACCCCGTCAGCTCAGCTCCCTTTAGAATGGAAGGGAAGGCTGCTCTAGCACCCCCTGGCTTCTAGCCTGAGCCACCGCAGGCATGTGCCTAAATTTCCTCAGCCCAGAGAGGATATCATTTTGGTTTCAAACCAGTTTAGCCTAGCCCCATTAGACTAACTTGCAAAGATTAAATCAATTAAAGTTCAGGCTTTCTAAACATCTGTCCCTAGCCTTACTGGCAAAACTTGAATACCCCTGTGAAATAGGTACATATTATACTCAGCTTGCAAGGTAAATGGGGTTCAAGACAGTTGTAATTCCATATGTTCACCATCACATGAAAGTAGTAAAAGAATTAGGAGTTTAATTCACATATTCCAACCATCAGTTTTCTGCACTAGGCCACAGAACAGGCATTTACTGTTTTAACAGAAAAGATGCTAGAGGACCCCTCTAAGTGTGCTGAGGTGCCAAAAAACCAACTCGAACATGCTGCATATATTCACTGGATTGCTTTTCAGCTCCATCTCAGTGACAAGCAGTGACTTAGATTACCTTCCATAAGGCATCATGTTTTTTTTCTTCTTTCCTGTGGCCTTATTTTCTGTTATTAATACTGGTATGCTGTTCAAAGTCATTCACCTTCCTGATGAATCTCCCATTGGTGCGACAATTCATTATATTGCTTAATCTCTTATGGTCTATAAAATGAGTACCAGGAAAGAGCACCACCTCCAAGGCAAACATTCAGTACTTTGAAATAAGAGATAGCAAAGCAAATTGTTGCCGAAAATTCAAATCATAAATGTAATAAACCACCGGGATAAGAAAAAAAAGTTACTGCAATAATAATAATAATACGATTGATGTAAACTCACTGAAATATAGTCTAACTGAGGCAGGACTACAGGTGTACATGTTCCTGCTGTTAAATCCTACAGATCTTTCCAAAGCAACATAAAGGCTCCTGTGGGCTAGAAATCAACTCAGAGGTTTTAAAAAGTCATTAGTAGAAAACCTTTCTGAACTGTGTCAAGACTGAACAGGGTGTTTCTCAAGGACTCACTGTAATTTTCCTATACAAGGAATGCCAATCCTTACTTTGTACACAAACATATCACCAGTTTCTGGAATGCAAGTCAGCTCTGCAGGGAGACCTGAGCTCCAGAGAGCCTGAAACACAGCCAGTTCTGCCACCCTTCAGCGATTACTGCTGACAGCCCTGATGTACAAGTAGTACAGGATAATGGGGCCAGATAAAAAGTAATGACAACTTGGGGGCAAAGTCTAAGTGCACACACACATTTTGGGTAGAATTAAATCCACCTCTGCTTTCACCTATATTGGTTCATTGAAATAGCAGGGAACCCTTACAGCAGGGGTTCCCAAACTGGTACACATATGCAAGGCATCTCGGGGCCAGGGGGGGGAAGTACATGGGAGATAGTGGAATGGTGGATTTAATTATTATAATAACTGCCATTTATGGGGTTAAAATATAAACCATGCTGGTAGGGGCACACAGGCAGCTAGTAAATCTGGAATGGGGTACACAGTAAGAAAAAGTTTGGGAATCTGCCCTACTGTATGAGAAGTTAATAACAGCTTTGTTCAAGTATTATACCAGTTTGCTGTATCAGGACTGCACATTTTCTTAATAGTTCATTTTCAAACTCCAGACGTAGGATGACAATCATCCAGTATAGTCCCCCAAAGCTACACACTGGCTCTGTCCATGCCATCCTCTTGTTAGCTCTGTTTGAAAGTCTGTGTCTTTGGAATCCAGTTCCACTGTGCTCTCTATCTTGAGACTTAGCTTTTGACACTACTATACCTCCTAATGGATAAAAAAATCCAAATATTTAAGTTTTCAGACTGCTATTAACATATATTGTAAAATTCTTTCATCAAGTCTTTTAATTTGCTGGGTTTGGGAAATCTATACTTGTGTAAGATTTGCTTCCAATTTTGTCTCTGCTACTGAAGATTTATGAAAACTGACATTTGTCAGCATTACCCCTACAATCCATGTTTTATTCAGAAAAGGACAGCACTTACTGGCACACTAACCTGCAATTAATGTATATCTAGATAAACATACAAAGCATACATATCACATGATAATAGCGACTGAGTGGGGAATGCATTCATCTACATTAACAGGAAGTCACTACTTTCAAGTTCTTAAAAAAATCCAAATACTGAAATTAATATTTCACACACATAATTTTTTAAAGAAAACAACATTGGAGTGCATTTCTAAACCCAAATATGCACATTACAATATCACTGTATTAAGGCTCAAGAATGCAGATTTACAAAGCTCCACGTATAAGCCACTACTGATATTTTTCTACAGAGGTAAAAAACAGTGATAGAACTGGAAATGAAGTTCTGAAAAAAGGTTTGGGGGCTCAGGAACAGCAGCTCAGTCGGGGGGGGGGTAGTGTTGCGGAGATTAGTGTTTTTCAGTGACAACACACTCAAAATATTAGATTTTTCACAGCAACGTCAGAAATAACTACACCCATAAGAATGGCAAAGACAAACCTAACCTCACTGTGACCAATTCTTATAATTTTTAATCACAGTATCTAGACTTCACAAAACATAAGTACTTAAAGTGAGTCAAACCAATGGTCCATCTAGCCTAGTATCCCGTCTCCAATCCTTTTGGCAGATATGCCAAATTAGCCCTGTGAATTAGCCCTGTGACCCTCAAGTGTCACTCCAATCCCTTTCCCCTAAAGAACCTTCTGCTCTGCTTTCTGCTCCCAGACCTGTGCTCCATGCTCAGTTAGCTGCTTTGATTTCTGCCCCATCTGCAATCATGTTGCCTTTCATCCTGGCAGTCTGCTACGTGCCACATAGAGGCTGCCTGTGCAACTTGTGGTACCTGTGTCAACAACTGTCCTTGTTTTAGAAGGACAGCAAACCCAAAACCCCTGTAACAACCCCTAACCCTTAAAGGGACTTTTTTCTCTGCCTCTGTGCAGCCCAACTGGTTAGCACCTCCATTTCCCCACTGCAAATATCCTACAATGACAGCAATTCTGGTTATAAAAAAAAAAAATTGAGACATGATAAATATGCCTCCTTACTTAGAAGCAGCTTCACATTAACTACTCAAAACATATAACTAACAAGAAAAATAAGTTACAGAAATCAATTTCAATGTTAAGAATTCAAGGGCACTAAGCCTAAGCACCTTAACAGCATTCCTATTAATTCAAGTTCTCTTTGTTTCTGTTGGGGATGCTGAAATTCAGCTCTAAAAGCTTCTCAATAGTTACATTATTGACATAAGATATTCCTGCAGAGGCAGGAGAAATCACAGCGTAATCAAATAAATCATAAAAATTGCTCATTTATTTATGGGCTGTATGCCTGGGGTACTTCAGCCGCTTACTAAAAAGCTTTGTGTGTCTCTTAAAACTGGAAATAACCCTGTCCTTTAAAGAGGTTCACTTTTAAAGTATTAGAAATTTGTCTAAAGACACTGTATCTTTAAAATACATCCATTTCAAATTTATTTTTCAAGAGTACAACCCCCCCAAGGTTTGTTTTTAATAATACATTTTTATTAAACTAAAGATATTTGTTTGTTTGTTTTTAATTATGGTATTACAATTACATTCTTATTGGAATCCTGACAGGTCTAGATTTAGTCTTGGGAATTTACTTTGAATGGATAAACAGAGCAGTCTTAGGAGTCTCTGGGAAAGTTTTCCATACCATGTTTTGTACATGTACATCCTTTATAGAACAGGTAGCCAGACCTGATATAAGTGACAGCCACTGGACTACAGAGACATGTTCCCACCTTTGGTCTGATGAGTCTAGAGAAGGAATCCAATTCTTAACTGTAGAGAGTCCCAGTTTCAACAGGAAGAGTATGGAGAGCCCTCAGTTCTGCCTAGCCTAAGATCTAGTGGAGTAGAAAGGGGAGGGGAAGACAACCTTTTTTGATAGGCATGCCACAAATTAGTCACCCACCCTCCAGGTATCACTATAATCCCCTTACCCTGCCCAGTCTGCTTGCTCTGCTTTGTGCTCCTTACTTGAGCTGCTCCTCTGCTTTCTGTTTCCTGCCCAGTGTTCCCTGCCTGATCTCCTGCTCTGTTTCCTGCCCTACTGGCTGCTGTGCTGCCTGCCCCTTCGTGAACTGTAGGGATCCTGGTTTTCCCCAGTTTAAAAAAAATCCCCAACTGTTGGTTAAAAAAACATAACCCCAAATCCACATTTTTCCATGATTTAAATGAAACACCACCATATATATATATATATAAAACTCTGTAACTCACTCTCTATCTATATTTTAGTGGTGTTTCATTACATCACAGAAAAATGTGGATTTGGGATTACCTTTTTTAACCAAAAAATTGGGTTTGTTTAGGTTTTTTTTTAATTGGAAAAAAACAGGATCCCTGCTGATCTGCCATATCACACACAAAGACCACCCATGCTACTTTTGCCACAGGTTGGCCACCTCTGGCCTAGTGGTTGATTTAAAACCCGCTTCAGCTTAGGGCAGCCTAGAATCTATATATCTAATTTATGGGGAAGTACTCTAACCAACAGGTAGATTTTTGGGGCTATGAATCTGGTCTTACATACATACCTAAATGCAGGTCAGATCCAGCATTTGAGATGTACCTCTCCTTTCAACATTTTTTACTGCTTGCCTGAGTCCACCTCTCTCTCGCATTTAAAATGAATGAACATTTAGATCCCTAACTCAGGTTAACCGCAGCTTCTCCAGTCTCAGGTGTGGGAGTGGATAGCACTAACAACATGGAGTCACTCTGTGAAGCCTACTCTAAATAAACTCATTTTGACGGGAGTTAAGGAAAAGCAGCTACTAATGAAGTAAATGCAATTTCCAGAGGGCTCTTTTACAAGATTTCCTATTGTAATTCATACATTTTGACACATTAGTCTAAAACACTATGAGTCCACCAAATCAATCTGTAGACAAAACACCCAAAAAAGTTACCTAAAGAAGGATTATTGGTTTCAGATAAAGACCAGTTTGCATTTATTTAAACTGCACTTGTGTGAAATCAACTTCTAAATTACACTAGCTGTGTGGCTTGCTGAAAGAAGCATGTAGCGCATAAATAAAGACAAAATTATTGCCTTAGACTAGCAAGAAAAGATTCTAGGTTATAGTAGAACACAATGAGAACAAAGTATAAGAAACCAAATATGTTACCAAATATAAGGAGTGCAGCAGTTTTCAGGTCTTTTTAGACTCAAGTAATGCCTCCATAACTTTTCTGAATTGAGCAGTACCCCACTTCAAAAAGTAATTTATTACAGTTTATTGATTTACAATTTGAAAGGCTGTTATGGCACCCCACAGTGCTGCAAATCTTTGTTTTAGATGACAAAATAAGCGGTCAGATTTTCAAGAGTTCCAGACAGGGACTGACCGCTGGAAAAGCTGACCATGAGCTCTTTAGAAAAGGTGGGAAAGGGTATGGAGAAGCAATGGCCTCTATTCTTTTTTTTCCCATCTTTCCTTTGAATAAAACTGCAGTCTAAAGCCCTTGTTGTTACCTACTACCAAGATCTCAATTTTTCCCTTTACTCAATGCTCTCTTGTTCTCTCATTTCCACTAACTTTTAAATATTCCTTATTTTGACCATACTTTTCTCTTGCTTCTTTAAGTCACAGTACAAGAATGCTCCCACGGTCTCTGTCCTGAAAAAGAAGTCAGCTACACTTGCCTTCCATACCAACTCCCTTTTTAATTTCAGTTCTTCAGTATACTGCCTGCTCTCTTAGATCAGCTCCCATCTGGCATTGGAGCTCTCTGCCCTGCTGAAATGGTCCTTAGCAAGATCACTAGTTTACCACTTCCTATCCATGTCATGTTTGTTATTATTTACATATATTACAATACTGTGAAGCTCTAGCCAAGATCAGAACTACAATGTTCTAGGTGATGGATATGTAAAAAGATGTCCTTGTCCTGATAAACGCAAAATACAAACAAACAAGAGAAACAAAGGATGGACGAAAGAATGATTACAGATGGAGAATCTTCCTTCAGAGACCCACATATTGGCCACCAGAGCCATCTGCCCCTGCAGCCTCTCTTGCCAACCTCAGGAGCATGGGAAGAGCTGTGTTGAAGTGTGGCCTGATGTCCACCACCTGCCTGTGGCAGAGAGTACTACTTGGAGATCTGAAGCCAGCAAAGGGGGGCGGGGCACAGGCAGGAGAGGAAAGAGGGTGCAGGAAGCTGCAGGAGTGGGAATCCTTGGAAAAATACTGGAAATAGGGCTTTGGATTGGGGAGGGGAGGGGGGAAGAACCACTTCCCTCCTTGCACAAGGGCCAGCCATTGTATCACCATTAAAAGGATTTTTTGCACCCCAACTGAGAATCACTGATAACAGTGTAGTAATCTGTAGGTTATCTATGACCCAGTATATAAGTACATAACTGAAAATGTACTCACACAAACACAAAATATTTGCAACAAAAGGGATTACTACCAAGTGGGATTCATTTAGCCAGCAATAACAAACTACAGTTATATATGATACAGAAGGATCACCCAATAACCTTTCAACTTGAGTCACACACACAGTCAGAACTTTCAAACATTTGTGCACAAATTTAAGAAAAAAGCTTGAACACTAAAAGCAGATTTGTGTATGAGCATGTGTGTGTGTGTGGAGGGGGAAATCACTAAAATCAAAATCAACATAGGATACTTACAATGGTCTACAACAATAAACACTTCCTACATGCTCAGACTGAGGAACTGATTTTGACATATGGAATAATGAACAGAGTAGGACCCCCAACTATAATGCACTTTAAAAGGAAAAGGAGAACCCACATTAGCATAGCCGTTTCAAATTCACAATGTAGTCACCGCATAACACATCAAATTTTGCATCACCTAGACACTCACCATCTTCCTATACTTCATACTAACTTTGATATTCCAGAGTGTTTTGTGGCACCATCATTGTTGCTGAGACAGTTTTTTTACCCTCTAGGTGATGGAATGATATCATCTGGGATGACAGTTTGAAAAGACATGGCCAAAAAATGTTTACCTTTAAACTTATTCACAGGTCCTGTTATTTTGCAACAAAGCCTAAATAGCTCTCCTTACTTTCCAAGTTCTAGATATCTGATTAAACAGCTTGATCCTAATATGTAAAATACTATATAATTAGCCACGACAACATTACAAGAAATGCCTTTTTCTGGTATAAAAATAGTTCAAAACACTAAAGTAATTGAAGTTTATCTTCCTCAATTGAGGAAAAGCTCAAATAATCAACATGCTATTTTAAAAAAAGTAAAAAATGGCAAGTACGAAGCTCCCAAGAGGGTTTCAAGGACTGTACTTTGGCAAGTAACTCCAACATTCTCTCTTTTCCAAGAAAATTAAAGAAAGCAATGTTGACATGAGCATTGCTACTGGATAGTCCATCTCATCCACTTAAAATTGGGCAGTAGTCTCTTGTTGGCAGGACTAGTCTTCCAACTCCCAGGTGGCTGGTAATAATTCCCAAGACCTTTATATAAAGGGGCTGTATTTCCCAGCCCTAACCTCTCACATAATAAATAGTTAGTACCATTTGCTGTAATTCTTACAGAGTCCTGAGTCACGTACTCTCTGCTGGACTAGGGTAGGTGCAATTTTGAATCTGTGTTGAAGGGTTTCTCCAAATCAGAGGCCACTCAGAATTCATTGCACTTCTGTGCCCTTGAAAACAACTCAAACCGCACCAGGTGAAGATGATAAACTGCCCAACAGAGATCCTCACCATGGATTTTACTGAATATTAGGGAAAAGATGTGAGCATACCTGGGTAATTTATTTATAGAACACACTATAGACAGCAGTATGTTTGTGCCTGAGAATACATCTCAAATGTATTGGATAAAAGGTCTGAACTAAGATTCAGGTAGTTTCTTTTCTTTCATTCATTCTTAATTTTTATAAATATTGTGCTACAGATCTGATTAATCCTGGGGTGGAGTTAGTTTTCTGGACAATGCATAATGACCTTTCTGCAAAGGTAAAGCAAAAGAATTGGCAAACAGTTATAAAGAAGAAGAAAAAAGAAAAAAAAGAAGTGCTTACCACTGGACTTGCCCGAGCAGAACTGGCTCTTGAAGATGTCCGAGATCCGGAACCAAGGTAGCAGCTGTATTCAGAAGGCTGACCACATATACCCCAAGAACACAGCAAGCAAAGATAGGAAAACAGAGTTAGAGCAGCAGAAGAATCAGAGCAGCACCAGTTCAGCATAGTTAGAAAAAAGGGTTACATGACGCTGGACAAAGAAAAGCAGGGTTAAATTTAGAGAGGAGCTACTTAACATTAAACATCACAAAAGTAATAGGTATAGCAGATGGACCAAGAAAAAAAGCTCTTGATTGAGGACATTTTATTTTATTTATAAAGTTATTAAATAAAAAGGACCCTCTTTTTGAATATGTATAGGGTGATTTCATCCCATCTGCTCACATGAAATAGTACTTTCCATCTCTGTTCAGTTCCTCACCCTCTTAAGCAACACCAGCCAGTTATAAAGCTGATACTTGTTCTATAGGCCAAAGCAAGAAACCACAGATACTGGTAAGTTTCTTCTGAACAAATGTTGCAAAAAGGTCATTTTGATAGTTAACATAGGAACTGAATTCTGTTTACTTTGTTCTTCATCAGCCAGTAAAATTTATGACCTGCAACAGTTCATATGCTGCTGGAAGAAGAAATTTCTAACATGTTTTCCCCATGTTTTGTCCCTCCTTCACTACAGCTATAAACTTAGAAACTGTGTCTGCAAGGCACTGCCTTTGGCAACCAACAACAGCCACAAAGGAATATAAAAGAAATACCAAGCCATGCTTCTCTAAGTATGCAGCATAAAATGACTAAAATCTCACTTGTGCACATTAACTACTGAACTTTGTTTGACAAGTCATAGTGACAAAAAGCTTTGGAACAAGCTTGGGTATTCTTTATTCATTTTTTACTGTATTCATTCTCAAGGATGCTTCAAGCACTACAGAAAACAAGTTGTAGCGAGTACCTTGATATCACTCCTTAAAAACCCCTGACATCTGTGTACTGCTCTATCATTTGTATTAAAAATGTACAATTGGTATAATAAAAACATATCAAGGTATTTAACTTGTACTATGAGACAGTAAAATTATTTATGCCAGTCTAATACAAAACTTCCACTGTAGACCATTTCTCACTTTAGCAGTTTCTCTTCTTGCTTTAACTTTTATAACCCAATGCATTTGATTGTTTAATTTTAAAAGATCAACAGCATATGGGAAACATTTGAGAGCTGTCACAAAGCACAGGAAAAGGTGGATTACTAAGTTAAATGCTCTCTACTCAGTGAATCTGGACCAAGGAGAGTCTAGTTCAGTCCATTTGCTCATTGCTTGGACTAGTGGCATTCCACCATCCTTCAAAAAATCCTCCTTAGTAGCTATTGTCCAAATTGTACATTTTCCAGATGTCAGAAGAACTGCAGACTTCAGAACAATTAACATAACTGTGATTGATGCAATAGCTATGTGGACGTATCCCTAGAGGCCCTCATATTTCTACTCTCTATTACAAAATACCATGTTACACTGAAAATGAACCATTATAAACCAATTTACAAAATCTGTGGCACAGCAGAGCCAGGGAAAAGAACAAATAACCTATTCGTACAACATTTTTTGTTCAAATCACTATCCTTTGTCATTAAAAAAAAACCCCAACCCTCTCACGTCCGCAACCTACAGTTTAGCCCAAATTAGAACAGCTGCTTCTGGACTACTGAGGCACTCATTTTAGACAATCTATATACATACAAGACCATTCTAATATAATAAAAGGCTTAGTCGGTCTGTCTGTGCATCCATTTGTCAGGCTTCTGGCCAACTGTTCATGTGCTGCCGAGAGGGCAGGCAGCGACTGGCTGCATGGCTGGGCTGAGCGGGCCCAATTTTGCACCTGGAAGTTTGGCAGCAGGTAACATGCGGATTCCCCCCGCATCCCTCTAACAGCACAGCTACCTCCTGCCTCCCTGCCCAAGGGTGAAGGGGAGATCACTGTGGCAGTGCCCATCCCTGCCTAGACACCCCCCAGAATAGCTGGCAGGGAGGGGGAGGCGGCAAGCAGGGAGGCAGGTGGCAGTGGGCCAGGCAGACCTAGAGTGGTCTGGGGCAGGGGAGTGGGGTAGGACCCAGTGCAGACTGGGGGAGAGAGTGGGGTTGGACCTGATGCACCGGGGGGGGGGGGAAGGGGTTAGACCCAATGAGGTGGTGGGAAGGCGTGGTGCGGGGCTCTGTCCCTGCTGGCACCCCCCTCCATTCCTGATGGGCAATTTGCTAGCATCAAACATAAATCTGCACTATCCAGATGGCAAATTTATTGGCTTACTGACTAAACTGATCATCATAGTTAGCAACAGTGTGAAAATACCCCCTCAAAAGGAAAGATGTGTAAAACAAAGACATTTGAAGAAAAGGATATTGATAAAGATACCAAGTATTAACAAGTCATTTCGACTACAACAATGTCAAATAAGACAAAGAAAAATATTAGCTGAGTTATTATTCAAAATATATAGGCAGTATTTTTACAGGCTAATAAAATGACATTTCTAATTGGTAAAGGAGTGTTAAATGCTCTCTTTTTTAATTAGTGAGAAATAATGTAAAAAAGAAACAACACTTCCACAAAGGCTGCATTGAAAAGAAAGGCTTGTACATTTAAGAACAGAGGCAATAATAAGTAAGTTTCTCTCATGCTTCCCACCAATATGCCCAATTCTGACATGAAGAGACAACCTCAGAAGAGATAGGGGGTGCTTTTATGTCTAGTTATTCAATCTTTTGCTTACTTTTTGCAACTGTCAAATGTGCTAACTGCAATAGTGATTTAAAAAAATCTGTTTAGTAAGTGCCCCAATCATTTTCATAAGCTACTGAATGACTGTTAATTAGGTGTCAATAAACAGTTATTTCTAGCAGGATCAGATTTAAAAAAATGGAAGTTTCTTCCTCCCATAAATAACTCCACTAAGCCCTCTATTTAGCCTAGCATGCATTCGGGTGATCTTCCTCTCATCTCTTAGTATATCAAGCTTCAAGAAAATGTGAACCCACAAAATATGATTAAGGCAGTAAGAAATCTACATAATTCTGCACTACATGTTTCACACAGTAATATGTTAGCACTGGAATAGTGAATTAAATTAATCCAATTCATTTCAAAAGAGAGTGGAGCCTAAGAAAAAGGTGATGTTTTTCCAATTTGCATTTTTACTTTCCTTATCAGTAAGCAAATGAAAAGGCAGAGTTAAAATTCCTCATCCCAGAAATAGAAACCCCTTATTATCAAGTTGTATGGATATATCAGGGGACACCTATACAAGGGACAATTCCAGGAAGTTAGCAAAGTATTTCGACTCCAGTGACTCTCCAGAGTAAGATTTGTAGGGGCGATGCTCCCAGTCTTGTCTACACAGTTCACCAGTATCAATTGACAAGCCCGTGATCCTATACACTCCACTGATACAGAAAAAACTACACTCTTTAGAAACATAGGTGATACTAAAACAAAGATGACAAGCCAACAGAAAAATGCAGAAAACATCTTACAGCACGAGAACTAGAAGCACTATACCGACGACTCCCACTGTAAATACTCTCATCATACAGAGAAGCCTACAATTAAAAAACAGAGTCAGAATAGAACTGGTAGACTTTGTTTCTGGTTTTAATTTGAAGCATTACAAGGTAGTACAGTGTAGCACAAAGTAAGGAAGGAGAGGAACAAACAAATGCAGAAGTAGTGACCTTTCCCAAATTTCATGAGTAGCATGCAAGTGAAGAATGAACACAAACTTCAGGCTACAGTGGGCTGTGAAACTCTACAGGACACATGCAGAATTTAATTAAGGTCCAAAATCATCATAAGAACATTCCTATAGTCATGCAATAGTAATTCTGCAGTTCTTCAAACCATTAACTCTTAACAGTTTAAACTGCCCATTATGAAAGTGACAACATCAATCTATACCTATATATAGAACAGCTATATTTTAAGTGCTGGATAAAGTAAGGAAAAGGAAAGAGAGATTCCAAGTAAGTTTTACTTCATATATATTTCAGTTACAGCATTAATAGAAATGAGCTGATGGAAAAGCATGTTCTAAACCACTACCATCTGGCTGCATTTTAGTAGACTAATGTTTTGCACAGTTATGACACTAAGAAAATACAGGGTAGAGTCTCCTGTTTCTCCTGTAACAATATGATAATAAGTAACCACAAACCAAACACATGAACAGTGGAAATTCTCTTCCCAAGAAATATTACAGTTTATTTAACTTTTAAGCAAGGCAATTTTTTTAACACTTTTTTTTTTCCAACAGGTCCAGTCAGAATTGATGTCGTCTCTTTCTGGTCTATATTTCAGTGATCTAAATCATACATTGACATAAAGACAAATGCCTTCAGTCAGTCAGAAGTCTGCAGTAACTTTACAGCTCTATCAGCAATGGTTTCAGAATCCCAACGGAAGTAAAATGGAGAACCAGCAAAACAGAGCTGTCAAACACCATAGACACATGCATTCCATTCAAATGGATCACACACTAAAGTGACAATATAGCATAACAGGAGTAAACTGGAACAACAATATATTGTTGATAAATTACAAGAGACAAAGAGCAAGTAGCTTCTGTATTTATGGTGAACTGACAGAGGACAACAAACCCTGTAACTTCTGGCTGGCAGGACATCACTGTACAGCAAGGAGGGCTAGGGAAAACAAGTACAATCCTTTTTTTTAACAAAGAATGGAACACAACAAACAAGTGCTCATCTCAGAAGTATCCTTCCTAGTCAGGCATGGTCACGCTATTAAATTTCTGGAGTTATGAAGCAGGGAAACTCAATGTTCTCACGCTGTGTACAACATGGTACAGAAAGTATTACTAAAAAAAAAAAAATCTGTGCTTAAAAATCTGAAAGTCTAGCTCCCAGCAACGAAGAGTATGAAGTAGACACATGCGTATTTCCAGCAGGAAGGGAGGTACCATGGTATGCAGAAGAAAAACAGAATAATTTACTGTTAGGTCATTAATCCTCTTACATTTATGGCCCGCAGCCAGGAGAGACTATTATAGTTCGAGTCAAAGCCAGTACTGCCAAGAGTGATGTTGGCACAATATCCAAAGAGACACAGGAAAATTTGTTAGCTTATAGATATTTATACACTTAGAATGTTCCATATGAGTTTTGAATTAGTTGTGCTCTATTTTATAACTGAACAGAGAAAGAGAGAAAAATCAAATTATCCATAATCAGAACTGACAATTCTGAATACTCAAGTCAAGAAACCGTAAAATAAAATAGGAACTGTTGAGTGTATTCAAAAAACATTATTGTTAGTAAAATACGTTCACAGGATGCAACAGTTAAATTCAGAGAGCACAAAGAAGAAAACCTAATGTAGCTCTATTAGATACTGCATGAACTCTAACAGCAGTTGGTCCCAGACGACCACACTGTACTCTATTCTACATGCAAAGTGGACAATTCAACCTCCAAGATAATTTAAAAAGCCTTGGTGATTTTTTTAAACAACAATGCATGACTTCATTTGCCTTGTAAATTGAAGTTTAAAACACTGCTTTCTTTCCGATTTGCCACCAGAAAAATCAACTGGCAAACTGAGCAGAAAAGTTGTTTCAGCAAAGGTGAAGAACTCCAAGTATACTCCAAATCCCTTCCAAGATCAAATCAGGACAGATGTCAAAAGTAAAGAACAACTGCTGAAAAAGGAGTGCTGCAGCATAACATCTTCATCTTTGCCATCTCAACAAAGTTTTCCACTAACTTTTCTTTTATTATTTATTAAACTTGAAAACTTTTTAAGGCTGGAGATGTTATAAACTTCTGGCTACCAAACAAACGGGTGCTACTTTGGCTCAAAGCCTTATCATTCATTAGTAATATAGGAGGTTGTATTGTCCAGGTTAAATCAGAGCAATAAAAGAGTCAAGCCCAGAGGAAAACAGACAGTGACAGACCCGGCTTCCATTCTGGCAAGAAGGCTGGGATTTGGAAGTAAAGCCACTGCTGGGAAGACCAAGATCAGAGTAGTAAGAAGCCTGTAGCAACATGAAAAACAACAATCTGAGAACTCTTCTTCATGTAAATGAATTGCCAAATCCCCAATTCATTAATTTCAATAACAAAAAATAATTTGGGGTTTCAAAACAGTAATATTGGGATTTGAAAACAAAAATTGTATTTAAATTATAAATTGAGGACATAATCAGATGTTACAAGAAGTGGACTTAGAGAGAAAACATACACCTGGGTTAAGGAAAACATCCTGGAAGTCACAATAGAATGCAGGAATTGTTCATCCTGAAGGTCTCCAAAGACCAAAACAAAATTGTTCCTATTCCAGGGAAGGAGACTTTCCTATAAAAACTGTTAATATAGAACAGGGGAACAATGAAAGTCCAAGGTAAGTCAAATATTCAACAGCACCTAAGTGGCTTCAGTGCCTAAACCCTGTTTTTTGTAGAAGATACCAGTTCTTGAGGTGCTTAAGTCACTTAGACACTTGAAATCTGATCCTTTCCCTAAACATCTCCAATTCAGACTCATGATGCAGCCTAATACTTAAAGCTCTGAAGCCTAGTCAAAATCTGGTCATTATATGTTTTTCAGAAACTCAGCTGTGGAATTATCACTTTATGCAAAACAGCTGGTTATATACAGTTCATCTTTGTTTCAAGTTTTAAGCTATTAGCTACAACAGCCAAGTGGCTTCCTAGATAACACAGACTTAACTTGTTTCACAGTAATAACTGTACAATATGCAGTCCCACCATTCTTGACAGTGTGCTGGTCCCTTCTTCTTCTAGATATAAAAGAAAGCGAGACCTGTCAGGCTGGGAAAGCAATCAGCTTTAACCTATTTGCACATCCTTTGGGGGAGACCAGATGATAGGGTCCAGTTGCAGGTAAGCCTTCCCTAAACAGATGAAAAGTTCTCCCTGGGATTTTGCTTCTAGAGTAGACTTCAGTCTCCAGTTTGACTCTCATAACAATGTTAGAATGTTCCATATGATATCTGCACACATCTGGAATACTTGGTACTAGGGGTGTGCAAACTGGGCTGTATTTGATTTGGATTCAGATTCAGCCTGATTCAAGGGAAAGTGATTCAATTAGTTGATTTAGATCAGTGTCCTGATTCGATTCAGCTGAAACTGAATCTGAAGTTTCGATGCTGATTCATTCAGAGAGTCAGTGATTCAGCCGTAGACACAGCCTTAAATGTTTGTTCTACATACCTTGAGGTACCAGGCACAGCTTGGGACTGTTGAGATGGTGGGGCAGATGCAGCGTCCCACAGGATCGCGGGGGTCTGCTGCCAAGCGTGTGGCAGACCCCCTCCACCCCGCACCTCCTGGCTCAGCAATCAGCCAGGGAGGACCCCGGGTGCCCCCCCAGACCCAGGAGACACCAGTCGCTGTGCTGGTGGGTGGTTCCCCTGTGCACTTGGCTGCAGACTTGGAAGTGGACTGGAAATGCTTCTGATCCACTTCCGGGTCCAGTGCCAAAAGCAGTGGAAACACCACCGCACTCCCGGGGAACGCTCCATCCACCCCACCATCTCAGTGTTCATGAGCTGCCTGGTAAACCTTGAGGTATGTAGAAAAAATATTTAAAGCTGTATCTCTGTCCGAATCATCAAAGCTCCCCAAATCGATTTGGAGAGTTCCAATCCGATTCAGAGAGATTAAAGGGTCTCCTGATTCAACTCGGCTGTGGAGTTTTGGCCACTGAATTGGGCCGAATCTCCGCCAAATCGAATCAGCATCCAAAGCTTCACCCAACCCTACTCGCTACCTTCCAGTACAAAAGAGTGGTAAATTGGCAGTTCAAGGGAGTTAAAAAGGAACAAACTGACTAGTTCTTCCCTCAGCCTGGAGGTTCCAATAACCTAATACAAAAAACAGATGCAAATTTTGAGACAGGGGATTGCATTTCAAGGCTGATCTATTGGCCTTGCATCCCTCATTCTATTCTAGTCCTTTCCCTTCCTTTTTCTTGTCCTTCATTTAGCAGAATTCACAGATTTGTTGGAATCAAACAGGACTGCACTATCCACGCTTCTGCTGTTCTAGTGAGGCCAAGTGAAACAAAGCATTCTAGAACAGCAGTAGAAGAAAAACACTGAAAGGGCTGCTTGCTCTACAGGAGTGTTGGCATTCATCCTGATGGCTCAAAGGCAGAAAAGCTTTTACACTTGTTTTTAGTTTCAATTACTTCTTTATCAAGGTGTTCAACAAAATGTTTCCTCCCTCCACATTTAGTTGAAGCTATTAAATGCTCAGCCTGGACATTTGCTCTGGGAGTACAGCCAAAGGTGCTGCTTTGCATCCATGTTATCTACCAGAGATCTTCCCACAGTGTAGTAAATCGGTGCCACAATGTGCTAAATGTAAAGGTAGTACCTAAGAATATTCGAACAGCAACTTTTTGAGATTTTAAGCTTTCGTGTGGAGCCTTCTGGCAGGAAAGAAGATCTTGTCAGGATGGCTCACACAGCATAAGTGAAGCAAGAAAGATGCTTCTTCCCTAGCTTCCTCAAAAAGCAATTAAATTTTTTGTCTCTGGGATTCACTGGGAGACGGCCTCCTCAAATGGAATAACTGACTTCATTCAAGGACAGCATTGGTACGCCTAGCTCAGGATTGCTAATAAAGTGCAACTAGAAGCTAGGTACAGCATAGAACTTCTCAGACTCCCTTAACAGATTTATACTTTTTTTTTTTTTTTAAATTTAAGGCTGCCCCTATTCTGATTGTATCAAATTGCTAAACTGTGAATGGTGCAAGACAAAGAATTCCTCTGAAAAAATAGGAAAATGAAATTACCACGAAACAGGTTTGCCTACAAATACTAGATAGGCTCTGGCTTGCTAACAAGAAAAGTAACACTTTTGTGCATTACTGATCAAAGTTTGCCCTCAAGATCTTTTCCTCCAATTCTTTTCCCATGAGCTCAAGTCTGGGAATTGGATCGCCCAGTTTTTCAGGAAAAATGGAGGAAAATGGAGAAATGAAGAACAGAAAAGGAATTACATTCCTCTGATACACTCTGATCTTCTACACTGAATGGTGGAGACCCCAGAGGGAGAGGCTATGTAACGCAGCCTAGCAGAACTCTGTAACAGAGCAGGTTTAAAATATGGTCTGCTCCTGCAGTCACAAAAGAAGCCTGGTGAAGCAAAAAAGTGAAGACTGGTCCTTACTGAAATCCCTAAAATTTATTTGTAAGTTCTGTGTTATACAATGGTGCCAAGAAACCTGACAGGACCAAGTACTTTCTCTGACAGGTGACCACAGGGCATGAAGCCAAACATTTTTCCTGACTCCCCTTTCTTAACAGAAACAGGTGACAACCCACTGTCAGGTATGGCAAGACTGATTACAAAGAAAAATCTATGCAAGGTACCACTCAAATTAAAACCTTTTGTTTGTGAGCTTAAGGTCACACTACCAGTCTCCTCTCCAGTACCTCGCTGACATAAATTCAGGTCAGCACCTGACCTGTCCAACTTGTAAGACCAGGAGCATGTAATGCAATTTCTAGGCAAACCGAGAAAAAGCATGAGCTGCTGCCAACTTTGAAGTTTTTATAATATTTACGTGACTGATGGGAGGTGTAGGACACCCTGGGAGAGACTTAAAATGTAAGCAAGCAAGACACTCACTCCTTCAGAGAGGTTCTTAATGCATCTACAAGTAGCTTGTACAGTGCCATGTGGGAGTGGAGGGGGACAACTATAACCCTGATGGAGAGCACAAAGGTATTTTGAATAGTGGGTCTTTTAAAAATAAATTTGGATAGTGTAGGCAAACTATGCTTACCAGGTTGCAAACCTTCAGATAGCAGAAATGCAGTTTACAATACTGAATAAGATTCAATGTTCAGTTTTCCAGAAGCTTTAGGAAATGCATTGGTAAGTATATAATGTATTTGATATAGCATGCAGTAATATCCACACAACTTCCAATGGTTAATTCATATAACTAAATAACGGTTACATTTTACATGCATAAATACATACATTTACAAATTAAAACCTGTTTATGTTTTAGGTGTGTAGGATATACATCTTTTGAGGAGGAAATATGTATATTTTATGAAGGCACCAATGGAGCCGAACAAATACAGTCACTATGGAAACTTTGCATATCTTCCTTTCTGGTTTCCACAAAAATAATGATTGTTTGTGAAATGGCTGCCAGGAGTAATCCAAGAGCAGAAGGGTGATAAAAAGCAATTCACACCAAGGATTACAAGGCCACTTATAAACCAGGGCAGGGTTGCTGGCCCTTTTGACTATTTACTTGATGTGAATTATGTAAACAGGCAAACCAGTACAGCTCACCTCACAGTAAAAAGTAGGCTTTATAGTTAAATTTATAAAGTCCTTTAGGAATGTAGATACCAACTATTCTCTAAAAAGGAAAATTCAGGAATGGACATAGGGACTGCCTGCTCCTAAAGAACCACATTTTTCCCATTTTCTTCTCTCCCGCACCACATTACAATTACCCACTTAACGTGTCTCTTCAGTCATTTATACAAGTAATTTGACTTGAGGCATGATGTTTTATTTTCATTAGTAATAAATCATTTACTCAACTTCTTTACAAACAATAACCAATATCTGCACTAGACTGAGATATTACCTTCCCGACTTCTTGTACAAATGAGGGAACAGAGGCAGATGATTAAGTAACTTGCTCATTTGTAAGACTGTCCAGATTTCTGACAGTAGTGAACAAAGCTGTATCGGGGAAAAAAAAAATCACTCCTAGAAGTGGGAGTTGAGTACATCAGTGGAAAAAAAAATCATAGTTCAATAAGAGAACAGTTTAAGTCCTTCTGCATACATTTTAATTAATATTTTTCATTAGGTGACTAAAAAGGAAGATTTCCATTTGAGATAATATCAGGGCTCATTCAAGATTAACTGCAATAGGGAGTTACTCTTTTCCTGTTACAAGACCTTGGAATCCGATCATAGATGATGACTATTGCAGTGATGTCCTATTTTTTCGTGGCTCACTGCACTGTGATAAGATTTCAGGTTACAAAGTCAACTACCACACCACATGCACACCACATTACATTTTGCGATCCTGCACTATTATTATAGTTTGGAAATAAGGCTGTAATAGTGGTCAGACTCATTACTGTAAAACAAAGTTTTTGTTCTGTTCTTTACCCTCACTGATTTCTTGACAGCAGCCTTCACTCCCAAACAAAAATACGGTACTTAGTCTGTCACAGTCTGGATGCAGCAAGAGAGGCACTGAGTAGGTGGTGTTCATTATGCTCCTATAAAGACAGTAAGACAGCAACTGTCTTACTGACCCCTCTCAAACCCCACTCCCATTTTACAGGGTAATTTGAATTATGGTTGGTAATGAAGGTATTAAGGAATTCATTGAGTGGCTGTTGTCATATGCTCTATTATAAATCTTCATGCTGCAAACCCTGAAGATTCCATGGGGATCATTTAAATATTAAACTGGAAACCAACCAACTTCTCTTCCCTGGATGACTTCCTTGTAGACTTTTTGTTCTCCCCACTGTGGCCGTAGCTCTGGATCACATCATTAAAGAACAAGAACATAATTTATCAGAAGTGCTGGTACAATTCAAAAGAATAAAAGTTCCTTGAAAAGTATGTCACTATACTGTTCTCTCTTTTGTCAAACAGTGCAGCAAGACTGGCAATGTAAGGACAGAACATTTGTTTTCTTAGTCATTTAAATACAATTTGATCTTTGGCTGAAGTCCCTGTTACAATTTCAGTTTGCTTAATCTAAATTTAAGGCAGGTACAATTTACAAGTCCAACTATATATTGACTTATACCCACTTCTTTATTGAGACTTGCTGAATTTCTCATGGTACATGACCAGACATCTTGAGTTCTGACTACCATGACTCCTTATAAACTGTTCAACAGGTTTTTTAATTTAAACTTAAGTTTACTACACTTATTTCATTCACTGTGTTCTGTATGCATGACAACTATATAGAACAGTTAAGGCTACAAGAAATAACAGTTTACAAATGACAAAAAATAAGCCCTCATATTCTGTTAGCCATATAAGCCCATAAACAGTCCCTAACTAAATTCATCAGGATTGTTCAAAAGCTCTGAGTTAAGCATGTGTTTAAAAAGCTTTGCCAAACAGTACTGAGAATCTTCATACATACAAGGCTTCTAAGCCTGCACATTAATGAGTCCTGTTTTTTTTTAAAAGATAGGCAAATCCCAGAGGTCAGAGAAGCAGCTAGCTCCAATAACTTTGCCTGTGTGGAATAAACACAGGACAAGGGAAAAACCCTAAAGGAAATAATTTGCAGAAAACTACATTACACAAAAAGCAATGTCTCAGACTGGCCTACAGAACTTGTTCTAAAAAGCAAGACATTGAATCATAATGATCACGCATACACCATGAAGCTGAGTTAATGATGAAGCTAACCTTTTATGATTTGAGTGTGCAACCTTACTGGTTGAATTACAGGAGATTTTCGACATGGTACATGAGAATATATAAATATAATACCTGCTTCATATGTTGTTTACTTGTCTGCTGAAGTTTCCAGAAAACCCCCGCCCACATTTTTTGCTTTTATGAGAAACAATTTTTATAGTCACATATCTCATAATTGATATTATCTGGATTGACCTGAACAGAGGAGAATAATTTTAAAAAGCTCAGAATTTAACAAAAGGACTAGCCTATTTAAGATTAGGAACTTAAAATGTTTACATAGGGAAACAATGACTTTACTTAAAGAGATTAACCAGTTCAGGTCCAAATTCAAATGACAAATTGCACCCTTTTAAATAAAGCATTCAAGCAACCCAGTGCCTCCAATCCACACTAGATACCTACTATCAAAATGATATTTTTCCCTGCAATATGACTTTTGACCAATTTAAGTTCAAAGCACAGGCTATATAATAAAGTAGTAAGTATGTGCCAACTCATCTTGCCTTTGTCGTTTTTTTATGGATTCCTTGGAGTAGCCCTATTATGAACTGCAAGAATTGTATTAAGGAAGCCAGAAAACACCTGCTTTACAAGGCAGGCATTCAAATGTGACCATCTGCTTCAGGACAGACTGTCATAGGAGACAGCTGATTTTTGTCCTAATTAAGAAGCCTGTGTATTAATTCCATGAACTCAAAAACATAGATTTTTCTTTAAAAAGCAAATTCTTTACTAACCCTGCTAGACTTTCTATTCTGGGATGATCCGTACATGTCTTCATCATAACCATTGGTCTGTCATGAGAAAAAAGGAAAGAAAAACTGAAACAAAAACTAGAGGTTTAACTGAAAGTTGACATTTATGAAGAACTAAAGTATAAAGGATGCTTTTCATAAGAACGATACACCAGGGACAGCAGCTGTACATAATGAAGATCCATCACGGGTGAAAATGATTTTAAAAAACAACTCATGGTAAGACCTCAAGAACACTTGAGTTTCGTCTCCCAGCAGGACTTGTAAACCAGCCAAAGATGTCAAGGATGTCCCTGCTTTCAACACAATTTTTTTTTGGTAACGTGGTATAGTAGCAGAGTATTGAAAGCTCCTCAACCTCTGAGGAAGAAAAGTCTAATGATAAGGAAAAAAACCACTAAAACCTAGTACAAAGATTTCCTTTTTTTCCTGGCAGCTAAATTTTAAATGAAATGCCATACTATAATGAAACACTTTTCTCAACATTGTTAGCCAGGATTAAATCCACTCACTACATTTCACTTTTTAAAAATAATACTGCACACAACCTCTTACACTGGACTTCCCTCATTCTTTATTTACATCATCTTCAAGCGTAGACAACTAACATTTGCCCTATACAGAAAAAGCGGGTTAGGAGGGAGGGAGAGAAGGGGCAAAAACTTACACCGTTCTGTCACATTTCTTGATTTCATTTACCTTCCTCTGTTCTTAAGGATTACCTCTCTATAATCTTCCCGACTGATGTGGGCATTATTCTCTTCACAAATAATTAATACATTTTAAGAATCAGTTATTCATGAGCAGTGTAAGGTGCTCCGCCCCCTGCTATGATATAGAAATCAGAAGCCAAATAATAGTCTAATAAATAGGAATGGCTTTGTTTTTAGTACAAAAATGCTCCAAACTTATACCAAAAGATCTGCTACTCGTGGTCCTCTGTCCTGATGGCCACCAAAATCTTAAATCAGCTTGATAGTTAATTTCATAGCAGCCATATTACATTATGAAGTCTTTTGTAAAATTAAAATTATAAATTTATTTTAATTAAAAACTAAAACTTACATTTTAGTTATTTCTGAAATGAAAACCAGTTAAACCAGTTTGAATTTGTTATTAAACAAAATTCAATTGCATAATGAACAATGGTTTATGTGAAAACAGCCTAAAGTCAATTAAAAACAAAACAATAGAATTTGCAATATAACCCCTGATCAATGCTTTGCTGTGCTCACACCTCATTGCAACAATTTCCAGAAGTATAGAGCTTAAAGAGACATCAAGAGGTCTGCTAGCCCATCTACTGCTCTGGAGGCACTGTAAGTATATTAAGACCATCCTTAAGAGACTTATATCTAATCTGTTCTTAGCCTTCCATGGAACTTTCCTAACTGATTAAGTTGCTGTTCCAATGCTGAGCTATCCAACTATTAAGAACTGCTCTTATAATATTAAAACTAAGTTTCAGCAAAGAAAAGTCAATCTACTTTCTCCCTACTCTTCTCCTGCTAGATTAAAACCATTAATCACCCTGCTCCTATAAGAAACCTTTACATATTGGAAGATTTACTTCTTCTTAGCTTTCTCTTTTCCAGACTTAGCATAGTTCCTTCAACTGTCCTCCATGTTTCTTGGAGCACAATGCCCCAAAACTGGGTACAGTATTTCAGCTGAGGTCTCACCAGAGCTGAGCAGAACATCCTAATTACCTCCCATATCTCACACACAAGATTTATTTTATCTTCATAATTAAAATTTGCCTATTTTGCACCAGTATTTCATTAAGTCATGTCATGATCCAAAGTAGAAGTCTTGTTGGCTAGAAATGTGCAAGTACTGCTGGCTAGCTACTTATTCTTCATTTTGGATGTGTGCATTTGATTTCCCCCTCTTAAATGTAATACTTTACATTTGATGTTGTTGATCAACTTATTTCATGTAATTTATCCAATTTATCAAGAGTATTTGAATTCTAATTCTGTCCTTGAAGGTTTTTGCAACTCCCTTTCCCACTTGGTATCTTCTGCAGAATATCTAAAAATACCCTCAGGTCCATCTGCCAGGTCATTAACTAAAATACTCACTAAAACCACAGTGAGAAAAGTTCCTTTAAGGACCCCACTTAAAACTATCTCCCAGTCTGACAGCAAAATCTAAATACCGAGTGCATTTTTCCCCAATCATCTGTAAGCTTACCTTATAGCAATTTCATCTAGACCAGTGGTTCTCAAACTTTTATTTTTGCGGACCACTTGAAAATTGCTCAGGGTCTCAGCGGACCACTTAATAAACTTTTTTTTTGTTCTACAAATCAAAGCACAAAACTCATATTTTAACATCAGTAGTCTTACCTTACAAGTACAGATATTCTCAATTGTTCTGCAACCTTTCCGCGGACCACCTGAATTGAGCTCGCAGACCAGTGGTGATCTGCGGACCAGTTTGAGAACCTCTGATCTAGACCCCATTTCCTTAGTTTGCTCATGAGAATATCATGTGGATAATGACATATGCCTTAAGTTAAGATACATCACAAATCCACGGCTTCTTCCTTAGCTACTAGGCTCATTCTCCTAATCAAAGAAAGAAATTAGATTGGTTTGACATGGTTTCCTCTTGACAAATCCCTATTGGCTGTTTACTTCATTATCTTTGAGATGCACATAAAGTGATTCTTTAATCTTTTTTAAAAAAATTGGGTATCAAAATTACACTGACTGGTCTACAATTAATTAGGCCCTTCTTTTTCACCATTTAAGGAGGGGTATTATATTGGCCCTGCTTCAGCTCTTTCACAACTAAATCATTCCTTCATGAGTTCTTAAAGGTAAAAGCTCCCAAATACAGATATTTCTTGACTAATTATTTAAGCCAAACACATTCTAGGGTAAATGTCATCTGACCTTTCAAACTTGACTAACTTATTTAAAAATGCTGTCACCTGTTCTTTCAAAGTCTGGCTTTCACTACTAGTTAATTTAGTTATCTGGTCACAATTAATTTCTTTGAAAGACTGAAGAAAAAAAAGTATTGGGTAATTCTACTTTTCTGTGATTTGCTTTCCCACACAGTATGCAATAGACCTGCATTTTCCCCTGTCTTCTTATAACTAATGAATTTATAAAACTTTTCTTTGCTGTTTTATTTCCCTTGACAATTTTAACTCATTATGTACTTTAGCCCTTTTCATTTTCTCTCCATGTCTGTCATGTTTCTGCTATTCTTTCCATGCCCATCCTTAATCATGTGTCTGCTTCAAAAAAAAGGGCAATTTAAATTTTTTTTACTGTCAGAGCTGGTCCCTGAAAATGCTTCCAATGTTTCCTTCATTTTGGGAGCATTTAGCATTGTGTCTTTACTAACGGCTTTTTCAGTAACTACGATATATCCTGCACTTCATCTTTTAAACTCCCAAGAGAACCCAATAAACAATTATGAGTCTTTTCAAGTCTGTTTCTCCCTTACTTCCCCCACTTATATTTTTGGCAGTTCACTTTTTTTATTCTACTGTCCTCATAACCTTCCTTCCCTTTAGAATCAGGTACTTTCAGATTATTATCATTGTTACCCAAATTATCTACCACCTTTAGACTATCAAACAGTTCCCTCCTATTAAAGCAAAATCAAATGCAAAATGGCCACTCCCCTGGTAACTTACTCCAAGAGAGTTTCTAATTACAGCAGACATTTCAAATCATGTCAGACAACCCTTACTTTGAGTATTCACTTTATTGAGCATTAGTGAAAACTAAAAATATTTAAGTAACAACAGAACTCATGGTGGGGGAAAGAGAGATGAAGTCAGAATTTCATTTTTAATCTATTCCCTCAGTCATACAGATCCATGAAGTAATACATAAATGCTGCTGAAAAGTTTGTGAACTGGCATGCCACAGAAGATTAATATTATTGTAGCTACTAGTGAAACTTATTTTTGGTCACTGATTTTATGGAAGATGTGACCATTTGCTATGAACACTCACTGAAAAGCATTCCAGCATTCTGATAGGTTTTCTTATTATTATTATTACCCATATACTGCAAAAAGATTGATTGACATGAATGTGATTCAGACCTTGATACTGTATACACTCATGCAACGTGCTTAACTTCAAAATTCTTAATAAAAGTTACTATGCATGAATCTGACAGACCGAAGTAAACATTTGACAATTTTTTAGGTCCACTGCAAAAGTGAAATACTAATTAAGTATATGGTTTGCACTAAATGCAACACCCCCATTGGTACTAAAAAAACCCCTCTACTTGTTATTTTCCTGTAAAAGCCCCATCACATGTTCAAGGAAATGCTGGTTTTGCTGATCTTGAAAAACAGGCAACAACTCTGGCATAAAAGCAATGCAACAGGAAGAACAACTCAGGTTGTGGAAGTAATTTACCTCTGATAACATGCCATTCAATGCTTTGGATAACCAACTCTGTATTCTTACTTGTGAGCAACCCTGAAAATCTATTTTTCTAAAATAAAAGATTCCAAAGCTGTGTGTTTGTTAAAACAGGTCATTACTGGATTCCTGGTAGTATTTTTTTCTTTTTTCTAAAACAGAAAACTGTTTTTAAGTACTTGGAAACTAAATTGCTAGAAGTTTCACTAAATGATTTAAAAATCATTCAGTCACTACATATTTTAAGTATGCCAGCCCTTTTACTACCTGAAAAAAACCCTGCAATTCTCCCCCTCACCCCCGCCCTGGAAAAACACAGCCGTAGCCACCTCTCACATACAGTTACATTAATGCCATCTTTTTCTACATACTGTCACACATTCACCTAATATCTGAAGTTATTTATGATGTTCACACTGCTTTGTATAAGCAGCACTGCTGCATAACCATTTCAGCTGATAGAACAAATGGAAGTCTGATGCTCACACAATCACAAGGCATGCCAGGATATGCTTGACAATAGGCTGGTTACAAGGATAAACAACAAACTATCTGGCCCAGTGTGGCTAAACTCTATACCAGGTACTTAGATAATTTCTTTTCAGCCCCATCAAAGCATTGTGTGAAAGTTCTCAGAGGAAGGACAGTCTAAATACATACAGCTTTGGAGTTGTTCTTCTTTTTGGTCCACTCATTTTCTAATCCAGCCTGCAGTGAGATTAAGAATGCAGGATGAAAAGATCAATTCATTCCTTCCCCCACCTTCTCCCCACCCCCTACCATCTTCCTCTTATCCAGCCATGCAGACCTACATGCAAAAACAAACACACCAAACTTTTTATAATGATTTCTAGTTTAGAGGAATACCAGTGTGTACACACAATGTAAGTAGAGAAAACAGAACCATTCCAGAATCAAAGTGAAGTTGTATTAAAGATGATTAAAGAGACTTAGATAGTACTGTTTAAGTTAGTAGCTAGACTTCAAATTATTTATGCTTACTAGGTTAAATCAATTAATAAAGCCACCTCCTATATATACGCTTACTACAGCAATACATCCATGCACAAATCCAACACAAACGTTAGTATTATAACTGCATATAGGCTAATGATCTTTAAAGAAACCAAAAAAACCCCAGGATAACAAAGTATGATGGAAAAAGATACATCTCTAGTTATATGTCAGTTTATTGTCCTTGTTCATTCAGGCTAAGTATAGATGGTCAAAATGCCCAAGGCTGAATCAATTAAATCTTCTCAGGTTAGTTTAAACTGCACAAATCAAACTGATAAGCAAGTTAACAGACATTCACTCTTGACTCTGGAAATGCAACCACATGCCTGCAGTGGCTCAGGCCAGAGCATGCCTCCCCGCTCAGCTGGAGCAGACAGCTTGAATCTGAAGGGGATCTGGGACAGAAGTTCAATAAACTGACTTAACTTAACTGATTTAAATCTGATACTACCTCCATCCAGGTTTATCTGAAACCAGTTTCAGCCATTTTGAAAGTGGTTTATGGGCACTGAACTTCTGTTGTGTTACAGATTTGAACTGGCTTCCAATCACTTATACCAGTTTATGTTATTTTGTGTCCCTAATCTCAGCACTTGCCTCTGAAACAAACATTTCACATACTGGTAAGTGAGTCTTTTTCCTTGGTCTTATAGTTTTTCACATGGACCCCTTAAGACTGCCTTAGGATCTTTGCTCTTTGGATCACCACCTCTACCACTGCTCAGATACAGGAGTTAGTGTTAGTTTTTCAATTTTTAAACATACACCATGATTTGTTAAACTATTCTCACCACTGGATAGGCGCTGGCATACTCCAAGTCAGACTGTCAGGATCAGGAGAAGAAACAGAGTTTCAGAACACAAAGAGGAGAAGATGGCAAATCACAGAAACAGACACTGAGGTATAAATGCATTTTAAAATGCCATCTGTTTTTTTAAATCAGAACCGTTACCACAGGGCTAGAGATCAGGAATTTCAGCAACTGGCATCAAGCGAAGAGGGGGAAAAAACCCCCATAGAGATAACTATGAACTAACATCAGTGTTAGTTGATATTGTGACAACATCGCACCTAGTATGATTTTGGAAGTGAAACTCAGCTCTGTAAAGTTATCAAAATGGGTAACGTTTGCGGGGAAAGAATGAAATCTGAATCAGATATCCTAAAAACAAGTAGAATTGTATTCTGTGAGCTTCCCTGTAATAAATATAATTTAAAACATACACAAGCTTGCAGAATTTCCAGAGTGGTCCGATCCTGAAGGAATTTTATCTATCCCAGCAACAAGAATATATTTTTAGGGTATGTATTCACTGCAGTATATGAGGCTCAGTCCAAATGCTCTCAATGGGTATGCACAGAACCCCAAATGTTGACTTTCACAGAAAGCCTATTGTGTTTTTTTGTTTTGCTTTATTTTTAAACTGTAATAAGAGTAGTCAGGTGTGGTATGACTTTAGGCAGATCTATTTTCAAAAAAATAAAACAAAACAAAAAACCTGTGTAATAAGAGAAGAGCTTGAGAGGAAATAAAGCATAAATCTTCCATTAAACCAGAAGTTTCCCACCAAAGAAGAGCGTTTTCACAAATGTAATCCATAGATATTTACAAGCCAAATCTGCAGCTGGTGCTATTTATAGATAGACTGCCATGAAAATATAGTGCTTTGTACCAGCTGAAGATTTGCACTTAAAACTGCAGGAGAGAAACCAGATATTATATATTTTTCTCAAAAGAACTGTGACCCGTGAAAGTGAAATGCAGGTTTTAATTACCAATGGACATCAGAATAGAGTGAACTGATGTCTAATACGCACTGTAATTTTTTATGACATTTCAGTTATAATCCTCCTTGCAGGCCATGGGACAGTTATATTCAGGTTATATATTCCTTTCGACTGAAAAAGCACCCACAAAAAGCAAAATGAATTGAAACCAAAAGGCCCAGTGATGAAACAATTTAAGATAGCAACCCCCCCACGTCTTATCAAGTTTAATTGTACTGCAAATCAGACATCACATTTATTTTTTCCTCTCATCAAGGAAAAAACTCTTCACTTTCTCTTTATAGAAACGCACACAGTCATTAAAATATTTTACTTGTATTGAGTGAAATTAAGACTTCATGTCAGAGAATTGTGCGCTTAATAGTCAAATCAGTGTCATGTCATGACCAATATATGAATCACATATAAAAATAAGCACAACCTTTCTGTACAAGGTAGAAACTAGAATTAATATCAATCCTACCTTGAATTATAAAAATAACTTCACTTTGTGACTAACAAGTTATTCAGTTCATCCAGGTAACCAACACACAGCAAAATTTGGAGTCATTTTATACGTGACCAGGAAGTTTTCACAGACATAAAAGCAAAAACACCTATTCTCGGATTGGAAAGTTTCTTAAAAAATTTGGCTTAGACATTCACAAAATGGTTTTGCCTTGGTGCCCAACCCCATCTCAGAGACAGACGCCAAGCTCTAAATATCTCAAATTGAGCAGCTCAAAGAAAGTAGCCATCTGTATTCCCAGAGTGCTTAACACAGGTTCACATGAAAGTATAAACACGGGTTCATAGTAACATTCAACTGCTGTGCTTTCCCAAATGTTGTTAGTTTAAGCTCCTGAACACTGACCTCAAAGCGAATGTTTCATTTTTCCCCAGTGTTGATTACAATATGGAGAAGCTAGGAAGTATCTGTAAATGAAAGCCTGTAGACCAACTTTTTAACTAAATACCTTCTTCAGTGATTAGCTATGGGAATATTTAGCACAGAAAATATCTAAAGAATGTTATGCTTTTTTCTATTCATACTTACAATTTAATGTATATGAAATGTCCATATAGTTCTTATTTGAGAGAACAGATAGCCTTGAGGTAGGCCTGCAAAGTATAAGCCTACAATAAGGCAAAATTGGAAGGTTTGAGAGAGAAGAGATATCAGTGTTCTAGAAGGGATAACAAGTAACCTATTCACTAACCAAGAACAACAACTTCAATAAAAATTCACACACACTTAATTGTACAATTTACTAACCCTCAAGCTTCCACGGCTACCCACTGACATGCGCTCATCTTCATCCGAAGCCTATTAAAAGAAAATACAAAAAAAACCCTCAAGAAGAAAAGAATGAAAAGATTACAGATAATGAGTAATGAAGCAAATGCAGATAGTATCAGAAAGCTGAATTGGAAAGTGGTGGGGCAGAAATTGGGCTAAGCACCTTAAAACAATGCTCAGTATATCTTACTTACTTTAATCAAACAGAAGAGCATCTAAAACACACACTGAAGCATTCCACTGGAGTTTGAACGAGGTAAGAAGTTACACAGCTTATCCCTAAGCTATGGTTGGCTCATAGTCCACCCTGTTTATTGTTCATTTTTACCTCCCTCTGGTCTGGAAAACTCATACAAGTTCTCCAGAATCATTTGCAAGAGGTGACATAATGTAAATACATTTTAAAGACAGATTACCATCGTGCAAAGTATAAAGAACGAACAAAAGAACATACTAACCGAAGCATTTCTTCTGGATTTACGGGAATAACGCTCACTGTCTTCCTACCAAGGCAGCAGAGAAATCAAGAATGAGATGTTGAAAGAAAAAGAAATACCAAAACAATGATTTCAGAAAGAAACAATGAAGAGTCAGCAGTGTTTAGAAGGAAACTGGACTGAGCAAGGTTAAATCAGATGACAACAAATGACACTGGAAACTGAGGGAAAAAATGATATACCCATTTCCTTTAACTGTCTTTCATTATTTCTTCCTTATCCCCTCCACTTTACTATATGTTTCTACAATATCAACGGCAAACTATATACTTTGGTTACTTCATTTGTACCTTGCAGATAATAGGACAAACACTGATCAAGACAGTCAAATTTATTATCTTAGTATGTCTAGGAGCCCAAGTAACAACAGTTCTTTTTCATAGCTAAGATTTCCAGTCTAAAGGAGCTTCAGAAAAAGTCTATTTCATATTAACTGTAGAAAATTCTACCCAGGAAAGATGAGAAGACAATTAATATGAAATATGAATGTAAGACTTATAACATGCTAAAATAATGTACGTTCCATTTACAATCACTAGAATGCACTACGTCTTGCCTTATGGGGGACTTAAAGATTCCATTAACAACATCAGTGTTGCAGGATGCATTAAACTTTAATAAAACAGTTTAAAATGATATTTAGTAAAAAAAAAAATATAAAAGTAAAAAATAAAAATTGGTAAATATTGCATATCTACATTTGTCGTATTCAAGTTGTTTAAAACATGCTCATTTTTCAAGCCAACTTAAATAAGTGTTCTGTAGTTAAACAGCACAACTCCACAAAAGGGCTAAAATTCTGATCTAGGAAGTACTACAGAAGGTGAGCTCTATGCCTGAAGAAAGCACAAGAGCCAAAGTGACATAACGAATGATTTGAGTTCCTCAGGGCACACCAGACACTTTACTTTGTTCAGGATGGTAAGTCATCAGGAGGATGGTTCTTAATTAGGAATTAACTAAGAAAATGTCTACGCGTGGGGCAAACCACTAAACTTCTAAAAATTAACTTCCATATTGTGATTGTCAGGTGTACCAAAAAGCTAAGATGGGGAGGGAGGTGTCCCTTCAACATAATATCTGAAGAGCAACACTATAGCTTCCATGGTAAAACCACGAAGCCTGGAAGCTACAGCCTTCTCTAGTTTCCAGCTAGCGGCTGACTCTTTAAATTGAGTGTCAAGGAATAATTTCTATGAAAATTTAAAAATAATAATAATAAAATAAACAAACCAAATCTGGCCTTCTAAGGAACTCTTTCAGACTTGTGACATCTATTAGACAGATATTCTTAATAATTTAGTCCATGTATGCTGTCTCACTTAATGGTTTATGGATTAATAAAACCTAAACATTTGGATTTCAGGCTCTCTCGAAGCAATGCATTACTTTTGCAATGTGAAGGGGGTTCACCACACTGTTTGTCCTTAAAACCACAAGATTTAAGGTACAGTTGAAAACTGCAGGTTCAATTTTAAAAATAACTGTGGATCTATGATTACAACTTACTAAGATTTGTGCTTTTGCTCAAGCTAAGGAAGAGCTACTGAGAGAGCTTCCACTGTCACCAAAAAAAAAAAATCATGAATGCACAATAAAGTTATATATGTTGCTAATGTTAAAGATGGTTTTAATGTGTGGCTATGTGAGTTCAGAATGCAAGAGCCTTATTACAAGGGCTAGGCATCAATTCTTCAAATACAGCAATATACCTACTCTATAAACTCTTAAACTGTAAAGTGTTCTTCAATGTTTAAAATTGTTTAATTCTGTTGGTCAAGCCTACCATCCATTGCTCGATGTCACCCCACTTAGTATCCAGACCATAATATTTCTACAGACAGAAAAGGGAAAAACAGAATTTAGATGAGAAAGATAAGCAGTGAACTTTTATACATGCAGTTGCCAGGGCTTAGCTGAGCTGTAGTCTCGCACGCACGCACACACAGACTAGATAAACATGCCAGGGAAAAGCTGCAAACTGTAGCGCTGGAATCTCTTCTGAAAGCATTGTTTAGAGCAACGCATGCCCAAACAATGTTCCTTGCGCACAAGAAGCTGTTTTCTATGTATAATCACAGGTCAGAGCCATGGAGAAAGGCACAAAGAAGGGAGAGTAATAAGCCGCGGTTCCTGACCCATTTCAGTAAAGGATTTTAAAAGCACACTTTCAAGATGAAACATGCTGTCAAATCATGTTGTACTGTATAGTTTTGCCTACTTGGGAGGAAGAGAAGCTCATTTAAATGGACCAATCGATGATCTCCATCTATTTTTATGGAAGTAGTGAACAGCTCTTAAATGGTCCTTTACAGAAGTGAATAGACTTCTGTCTAGCAGAAGCACCAGGGTCAGAGTTGGGGTCAGAGCTGCAACAGCAGCTGCCTGCCCTTACCGCCAACACACACACTTGTACACGAGTCCCAGATAAGGGGCTTCCCTTTCTCCCTGCTCCCCCCCATGTTAACTGAGGGGGAAAATCGTGTTCGATTTGAATACATACGATCTTTAGATCTCATACATGAAAAATTATAAATCAATTATAATGTAGTGCAGGACCATCTTAATTTCACGATTACTGAATCTAATTATTAGAGGGTCATCTTAATTGCATAGCCTGTACTGCTGTGGCAGGGAAAGCAGTGGTCTAACCCTTCCCCCCTCTTAAGCCGCTTCCCTACCTGCCGCCCAGTGCCTGTGTAGCCTGCTACCATCCTGACACTCCCCTGCCCCCGCCACCACTCACCCTATTGGGCAGCTCTAGTTTCAGCCAGGAAGTAGCGGCAGCTTCAGCCCAAGCTCTGGACAAGAGCTAGAGCTGCTGCACCATCTCCCCTGAGCTCCTCCCAGGCTACACGCTGCACAGGCCTCCTACTCTCTCCTCTACCTCATGAGCCACATAAAGGCTGGCCAAGGGCAGGTGTCAGCTGTGACTCCTGTCTTGGGCCAGTACTGAAATCCAAGACAAGGCTTTTTGGACCACTGAATGGGGGAAGGCGGGGGTAGGGCGGGTGGAACGTGTAAAACAGCCTTCATCTTGGATTCGAGTAACTATATAGAGCGTCAATGGAACATCAATCATGTTTCTAGATCACAAAGAAAAAGACCACGATTCAGCGAAGTACTTAACCATGTACTTACCTTTAAACAGGCTAAAGGCAGGTCAGGGTGGTACCTTAGAGACCAAATAATTCAGAAATGCGTACATCTAAGGTGCCACCCTGCCCTGTCCTCTGCCTGACTGCAGACTTACGTGGCTAACTACCCCTCTTCAAATACGCAAATCCTAACCTTTTCCAAAACCTTTAAGCATGGGTGTAAACACATCTTTTTGACTTGGCTAGGCCTAGTGCAAGTGTAGTATAACGTCCTCCTTCAGCTTTAAGTGTTCAGATAACTTAAAAGGTACTTGAAAATAGAGATCAATACATTTCTGTTCTTTCTTCAACAACTGACAATAGTTACAAGCTCTAACACTTTCATCAAAGCAGCTGAGGCCAGTATTAAAACAGGCAGAAATGTAATAAACTGTGAAAGTTTGCAAAAATTAAATATGTATGGTTCTATCCTTAACCATATGCCACTGGTTTTAGATCTCATGCCTACCTACATAGTCTTGATGAAGCAGGGCATGTTGACCAGTTAAAATCCTGAAAAAAGACATCCCGCCCCCTCCAAAAAAATGTATTTGGAATTCCCCAATAGCCAGATGGATTTAAAATATAAACTTAAGGACAAAACTCCATAAGAATAAGAAAGTAGGTCTTTGTTTACACAGTTTCCATACAAAGATACGCTGAAAATGTTAAAAATCATGCTTTATACAAACCTGCCCATCATTTATAACATGGGTTTTTTAATTCAGCCAAGTGAAAAGAGGACAGGAACAAGGCTTTATTCAATTTATAAAATGCTGTAATAAACAGGATCACCTCCTATTGAACTGCATATGGTTGGCAGCCTTTTAAAGTGTTACTGATACCTGCCAAATCAACCACTGCCTCTCACATTTAATATATTCAAAGCTGGATAATCTTTCTTTTGACTTCTATGAGTCAATACTCCATTTATTTTAGGAAGTAAAATGTTCACCCATTCAACTAAACTATGCAGTTAGCACGCCATAGCCAGCTTAAAGTGCTATTCCACTCTGAAAAACTATGACATTAAGAGGTTCTGTGTTTAAACCTGGCACTAATTCTGGGTTAAATTATCTTAGTTTATAAGCTAATAAATGCCAATCTTGCAACCTGTGGGTTCAGAAAGTTTAGCTAGGGGTTTTCTTGCTTGCACGCCAAATTCAGTAGTAAAGATTCTTAAGGCCAAATGTTGCTTTATTGTACCTTTGTGATCTGAATGCCTCCACCTGAACAGCAGATGTCCATTTTAGCTGAGGGTTAAAATTTGACCATAAAATTGAACCTTTTAACTTTTAATAATGAATCTTCTGGTGACATGCAGAAATGTACTGAATTTAGTTGATACTCCAAAAAACAGAATTTACTCTGTAGAGATGAACAGAAGTAAAATGCAAATTTGTTGCTCAAGTCATCAGGCTAGAACTCTGAATATAGAGCATGTCTTTTCAACAAGTATCTCTTAATCTAGTTACTTTGCAGAGTATAATGGCACTTTCAGAAAGTGTACTCACTACTGTGGTCAATTAGTGAAACATGCAACAAAGGATACAGGAGTGGCAAAACAGAGCTCTATTTTTCAAAACAGACTAGTAATTCAGCAAGAAATAATAAACACAGCAACAGCATTTACTGAATAAGATGGCCAGCAGCAGGTTTATAGTGTCTTGGGTTTCTATTTTTCTTACCCAAGATAGTATGATGCCTATGATTTTTTTTAAATTGTACTTCTTCCCTTCGGGTACTCTACAGTCCATGCACCATAAGTACAATGTGACCTGAAAATGTTCATACTGAATAGTAGAAGTTTATTCCTAAATTACAAAAATAATGAATTGTGAGGTTCATTTTGGGATGACCATCTTTAAATCAACTCAGACAGATGGATAATTTGTATATAAAAGACATATAGTTATTTCACGTACCTTTCTAATTTACCCAAAAGCAGGGATGAATCCAGAGCACGTACAGGTGGCATGGTCACACACCTTTTCTGACCACGCTGTAGGAGCAGCACCCAAAGAAGTTAAGAATCCCCTCTGTCCCCTCCCTTGCCTGACACTGCTACTGTCCCAGGAGTGAGGGAAGCTCCTGTCCTACTCCAGCTGGGCTGCATAGGGGCTGGGCTCAGTTTGGGAAAGCAGCAGAGGTGGCAGACGAGTTCCCCCTCTTCAACTGGTGTTCCATCAGCCTGGGAACAGGCGTGGGGCAGCAGATCCTGCTCACCCTCCACCACTGTCCTGAGCTGAGCCCAGGCCCCCATGCAGCCCCACTGGAGTTCCCCTCACCCCCAGGACAGCAGGGAAAATGGCAGCAGCAGGTGGAGAGTAGGGGAGGCCTCTGAGCTGGGAGTGGAAAAAGAGGGGAGGGAGAAATTCTTACCTACTTTGGGAAGTTTGTCTGCCTGCCCCAGTATGGTGGACAGGAGGGGGTGGCTGACAACAAATGGGGGGAGGAGGGGAAGAGAAAGGTATCAGCCACTCCTGCAGTACCAGTTGCTGGTCCCAAACCCCCTCCTTTTCAAAATCCTGGATCCACTGCCCAAAAGGTATTATAAATCATTAATATACCAATATGATTTTTTGACTTGAGATAATCTAAATGCATCTGCTGTCACTTTCAGAATGTTACTGTAGCTTCATAGTAAATACTATTATTTGTACATTCAAAATTTGTGCCTTTGCTATTCATTCCACACATTACTCCATGCAGAGTTTGATACAAAGAGTCTGCATAACGTCTCTTATTAGGGAAAGTTCATCAAATTATTATCGACTACAATAGAGAGTTAAAAGTAGGGATTAAGTGTAAAGAATGGGAATTGAGCTAGTTTGAGATGTATGACATGGGAAAGGGGCTGTTTAAATGTCTGACTAGGAAAAGTTATACAAATTTTTTCTCCCCTTCACTTCTAGCTAACCTTGAAGATTGTGGGAAGGAAAGAAACAGAGTGTAAGTAAGTCACATGGAGAAAATAAAACCTGCTGCATGCCTTACATTTTTGAGGGGTTTATTTCTGAAATGCTGAGAGACCTATGAGAGAAATGCATGCAAGCCATAATGCAAGAAGCCAAACCATACCTTTTGAACCTGATAGATCTACAGGAAAAAGGGGAACGGGAAGGAAAAGAAGGAAAGAAACAAAGCTAGCATGAGTATGTTAATGAATAGCACTAATTTTAAACATCTACTGAAAAGGAAAAAAGTGGGTTTTTTTCTGCAGTATGCCCAGGAAAATGTGAATAGAGAAATAAGGTGTACTTGATATTTATTCACCTTTTGTAAAAAGAGAACTCCCCCCCGCATTACCCAATTCATTGCAACTGTCTTGTAATATTCAGACCCATTTGACAGCATATTACACAAACAGAGATGTAGTTACATGCTGTGTAAATCTTTTTTTTAAACTTTACATTGAGCATGTGGTAAAATTACGCATTCCAAGATCTGGTAATTGTATTTGCAGCACTCTTGCCTATGGCAACGTTCCCCTCAAAAACAATGAATACCTAAACATTCATCCAAGGAGAGAGACATGCATCCGTTATAGCAGTAAAATCAAACTCGTTTAATAACATTTGGTACAGAATCTTCCTCCACGCTGTTGTTTTCTGATAAATTAAGGAGAAATAACAACCATTCAATAGCTAGTAAAATTATCGAGTAAAATTAACTCTCAGGTGTTGGTGCAAACTGAGAATACTGTTTAAGAAGTCTGTTCATCTCTCTCACACATACACAACAGTTTCACGCTGGAGGGAATAGTTTAACAGATTTGCAAAGATCAATGTATGTAATTAATGACTGTACTGCCGCTACTACAAACAAAGCTACTGCCTAATTTCTTGTACCAGTTTGAATAGTGCACTGAAAAAAATTAAACCCTTTTAATTACTTTCTGACAGATACTAGAATTGACTTTCATTTTTACATTATCCAAGTCTGTGTATACATGGAAAAAAATTTTTAGAGAATAGAACGTTTTCTTTTGAATTGGTACAATTAATTAGATAGTCCTAAGCAACAAGCAACTTTTGTGCAACAGCCAGTTCAGAGGAACACTAATTAATGACAGAATAGTCAGCCATCTGCTGTACATGCCAAATGTGTTCAATCAAGGCCAATTTTCTAGTTTACCAGAACTGAAACATCATTAATTTACTGTCTATTTTGAGGTGCACAGAACCTGAATAAAAGCTTATCACTTCTACACTAGGGTGTTCATATACAGGAAAAGTCTAGTAGGGTAAAAGAAACTGGTTTCAATTCTGAATTTCCTTTTATTCAGCTGGAAGGAAAGAGAAACAAGTTTAGTCCACTTTTGGATTCCTCAGTCTCCTAAATAAAGATCTTGAGATACTCTGTGACGCAGTGCCTTTACAGCATTTCCCTAGGCATCTCCTCCTACACAAACCAACATGTTGCAAAAGATACGTTTCCCAGGCCAGCCATTCCATTTATGCTGGTGTAAATATACTTTGGCAATTATAAATTACATTTGAAAAGTTTAATTTAATGCCCCCAACGTATCAACTCCTCAAATGTCAACAGATTGGAACCAAAAGATCTAAAATTGTTTCCGCACCCAATTAGTCAACTTGTCTATCGTCTCAAGATGCTATCTTTCTGAACTGCTATCAACCTCTTGCTTTAGAGCAAAATGGCACCATTGTTTCAGCATTATAATTTCAGAATCAAGTAAGATGAGAAGGGAAGCTACAAGTTGGAAAAAAGCTGAAATAATAAGTTAGTAATTAGCACAACTGAAAACACCAGAAACCTAATTAGCTTCTATTTCAATAGTTCCCAACATGAAATCCTAATCGATTCCCTTCTAAATATACATGTGCAATGCACAGTACAGGTAACTCCTAGTTACTGTTCTGATAGGAATAGACAAAAACTTAAACACTGGATCTCAGTATTGTCTAGAAAGTCCAGATATTTATAGAGAACATTAATACAATCTCTATTTTGGGAATCCCATTTCTGAAGTTATAACATCTGAGCTAAGTGGCAAGTCTAGTCAATACTGTTCTCACAACAGTGCTTCATGAAGTCTAATATGTGGAATTAAAAAAGCTGGCAAAGCTGGCTTTGAAAGCCATCCTTCTATACACCATATTTTAATCAATAACTCCTTCAAAAGGCTTCTTTCCCATTCTCCAAGACATTTCCATTACAACCATGCTCTTTCATGCTTTACAGTGACAATTAGAGCTATCTCTTGCCTTAAGGGGTGGTTTACAGTCAACCAATACATTACAATAATGTTTTAAGTGTCAAATAGGAAAATGATAAGAAGAAAAAGGTTTTAAAGAATTATATATACATAGATGAAAAGTAGCATAAGCAGTAAATACCAATTACTTCTAAACAAATTCAGATGTCTTATTGTAGGTATGTCCTTCTACAAAGCTTTTTCTTTCTTTAGTCAATAGATTTATAAGTACTCACAATTCTTCTAGATCATACTTCTCAGTACCATTTTATTGCTTCAAGTGCTAAAAGAATACAGGACTTCCTTGATTCCTACAACACCCAACATTTACCACTTAATTTGTTTGCTTCTGTTGAGTAAGTTGTGTACCATCTATCCCATGAACAAGAGTTGCAAATTTTTCTGGCACACTTTTATTATGAAATATATTGCAAAGAGGACAGATCTATTGATAATATAACATTAACATCCCTATACCCTTTTCATTTTTCCCCGTCAATCCTGCCACAAAGTACAGTACCTGTTTTTAGCTGCTATGTAATCTCTTTAAAAAGGATATAGGCTGACCTTCATAAAGGAACAGTCCTACATTTTCTCCCATAAATAAGTGGAAAAACAAGCTCTAACCAACAATGCTCTTCACTTCTGTCCAAGCCATCAGTAATTTTGTAGGTCTCTATGCCTGTTGTCTAACCAGACTTAGGTGACTGTCCTGTATACTCAGTGTGTCAGATCTGGGTCAGCAGATCATGTGATCTCTAGAGACTAAATCCAGAAGGAAGTGCCCTTTCAATCCCTGGGTAACTGACAGTAAGTAAATGATTCGTTTTAAGATCTTCTGCAGTCATTAACTTAAAATGTAACTACATTTCCACAAGCATCTTGAGGAAACAATTACAAAGGGACACTAGAAAATATCTGAATCACTGTTTTGCTTCAGTTAACAAATATTTTCTTCTTCTTGATTTGCCTATGCAAGTGTTTAGAAAGATAGCAATTTGTGTTTCCACTGTGCTATTACACCCTCAATCTCATAACATTTAGACAAAAGAAAGCAAGGATTTCTGCAAGCTCTCAGTTGTGTTAGTTGAAGTGTAGGGATTTTCTTCCGTGGATTAAAGATTGGAACAAAATTATTCTTTATTTACCCTTCAGTTAACAGTATCAATTTAAACAAAAGGTCTAAGCTTTATGTCCTAGGAAGGAAAACTTAAGAAAGGTCTCAATGAAAAAAAAAAAAGAATGTACCCCTTTTTAAGGGGTAAACTTCAGCTTTCTACATCAAGTACCAATAATATTGCAACTTACAAAATTTACAAATTAGTTTTCATCTTTGCTCTAAAACAGAATTTTTTTTAAAAGCCTTAAGAATTCAACTTCTACTAAATCTTCTATAAAAAATTCCAATCTTCACAAATAAAAAAACCCAACTCCGATCTTGCCTATAACCCTGACAATCCCAGTTACTCAGGTAATTCACTGCACAATGAAAATTAACTATATGTTTGGAAAGTCCACTTTACGGATAAGAGTCCAATTGACCAAAAAAAGGGACTGAACTTTTGCAGCCACTTTCCCCGGAAAGAAACACAAGAACACACAGTGCCTGGGAAATGGACTGAAAATTAGCACTACAATGGAGAGCACCGTTTGTGTGAACTGTACCTAATAATGCAAAGCAGACAAGTCCTGCCACCACTTCAACTCTCACTAGCTGGATAAAAGCACAGTTTAGTTAGGCAGTAGAAAGAGGAGAAAAAAAGTACTGCCTGCTATGATTGCCCTTATAAGCTAATACAACAAATCACACTGGAATCTGCCTTAAATGACATCATTCCTTTATCCATCTGCCATATGGCTAAAGATAACAGAAGAACTAAACTTAAGTCCGCAGACTAAGTGATGATTGTTTATCTCCCCTCTGGACTAGCCTTCAGTCAAACAGATATGAAAGGGGAGGGGGGGAAATAAAATCACAGAAAGAAAAAAAAGATTAAATATAATTCTCGCTTAAGAATCATTATTTCCACTCACTAATCATTCTTGCTGTAAGAGCTCCATGTACCCCAGGCTGTTAAAAGCCAGAAACAACTTTCTCTATCTGTGGTGCAATGATTTTCCAGCAGCTAAAAAGTCTTTCAGAAACAAACTCAGTACTTAACATTTAAAATTACTTATTGTGAACCAGGCATCAAAACTGAAGATATGAAAACTGATGCAACTGAGTCTAGCTTCAGTGATTTCTCTTATAAATCCAGCTTTACAATTTAACCCTCTCCAAATGACTCCTTTGAAATATAAACCCTACTGCAGAGAAATAAAGTGCCAAAAAACCAAACCAAACCAAAAGATTTTACTGGGTAGTTATATATAGTTATAAACCATAAAACTTCTGCTAGCTTGGGACTTACTGGTTTCACCCTGCACTTTGGATCTGGAAGAATCCCAACAGCAATGCATTTCTTCTCATGTTAAATAGGATTTGGCAGACTTGCAAATATAACTGTTAGAACCATATCGGTTTTTGCCTCTTATCACGGTTCATGAACTGGCAATGTATCCTTACCACAGCTAGCAAATGGGATGCTTCAATCAACCACCCTAAAGTAAATATTACTTTCATCAACATTAATCCATGAAGTACATTGTTTAGGGCCACCCTTATGAGTGGGCAGTGTGGGCGACTGCCCAGGGCACCATGATAAGGTGCCCCCACCACACACACACACACACACGCACTTGCAAGCAGCCCACACCCACAGCAGCGTTCTCCCCTTGCCCCACCCCCATCAATCCCTATCCCAGGCAAGACTAGCAGTCCCCAGCCCAGCCCACCACTGCCTCCGGCCACTGCTGAAGAGGAGGCAGGCCAGGCCCATGAAGATAGGGGCGGGAAGCACTTGCTTCAGTCCACTTGCTTGCCTTGCTCCCCTGCACAGCAGCAGTGGTGCTTTCCCATAGGGAAGCAAGTCTCATGATCCAGCCCAGCAGCTACCCCCAAGGCTTTATTTCTGAAACTTTTACTAATACTACTACATACTTAAAGAAAAGGCGCCAAAATACAAGTCTGCCCAGGGTGCCATTTTCCCTGTAGCATGAGGATCCTTCAGTCATAAGCATTTGCCTTCTTTGCATCTGCTTAAAAAGTCACCCATAGGTTTGCCACTTGCCGAAGTTCAAACAATTTCCAATTTATATCATCCCCCCAATAATTCTCAATGATCTGCATCCCTTTATGTTAGGATGTAGAAGCATTCATGAAGGTACACACAAGACCCATCTCAAATTGTTTTCAGTAGGAAATTTCTTAGCAGAAACATTCAATCCTATGTACAGGTTCAGTGATAGGGTATAATAGGATCTGAATTCCTCTCCAGAAATGTGTAGACCTATAATATATTTCACAGAAACAGGCTACATCAAATTTGGTTTAATCCTAACCTTTTGAAGTTAAAAATGATATATTTAACGCATCAGGTAATTTTGATATGGGTAATTTTGGGTAGTTGCTTACATGGTAGTCAGCTAGCTAGGTTTTCTAGCTTAGTACTTTGGGTTGATTATAGCCAGACAGTGCTCTCAATTCAGAAGGGTACTGTCCATATATATATATATATATATTTTTTTTTAACTCACATAGGACACACTTTCATCTAAGTGTGTTTTCCAAAAGGACATCTAAAACATATCTAAACTGCTCTTGGCCCTATATTTAAGGAACAATTCATAAATTATGTTCTGGAAGGCACACTGGATGAGTGGTATATCCAACTGTTCAGATACTAACTAGACTAGTTGTGCAATCTGTCAGCTTTTAGTTCAGATTGGTCTGTGTTATGCTAGCATCTCTTTTAGTCATGGTTCCAGTCAACATGTTTCTTCCAGTCAACACGTTCTGGCCTCTCAACTCTTTGTAAATTTATTTCGGCACATTCTACAAATTATTTTCCTTCTCTATTCCTCTAATCAATCCTCAGGCATGGATCTAGTTAGGGGCACCAGATATATTTGACATATGCTTTTAGTGACATCTCCACTCTCTGTTGCTGCAAAAAAATTTACGCAGGTACTTCTGGCCATTTGACACTGCACTTTACTCTACTGCTCATTGCTAAGGGATCTCCCTGATTACAAGTTACTTCTTTAAAGGTTTCTTAAAGCATCCTGCCAGTATGTATTCTTCCTCATTAAACACTCCATTTGGATAAAATGAACGAGTTTTCTTATTTCCCTTTTCAGTACTGTTAGATTGACGTTGTAGCCATGATGGTTCAGGAATTATGCAAGAGGCAAGGACTCTTTAGGGCAATACCTTTTATTGGACCAACTGCATAGTCGGGATAGAGCTTTCAAAATGTCTTGTATTCAAAAGCTTATCTAACCTTATCCTAATGGTTCAGTTGGTATCACCCAAAGAAATCCTTTCTTCCCTTTTAATACATTGTGGGATTCCATATATTCCTGCTACTTAGTGTTCATCATAATTTGTTTGGTCTCGCATCTTAACAGATCAGTAAATCTCATGGACCATGGTCCTTATCTCTACCCTGCCTTGAACTTGAATCAGTTACACACCTTATTTACTCAAATACAAGACTAGGTGGCCACCTGTCCCCAATCTGGCATTGGGAAAACAGCCTCTTGTCTAATAATCACATATAAGGAAGCTTCACTAAATACACTGTCTATCATTAAACTGCTGCCAAAAGCAGCACATGCTCAACAATAGAAACCAAATATGAAGCTGATTAAGTGCAGCCAATACTGAACAAAACTATACAACAATGTTTGCCATATGGACCACATTAGGCAAACGTTATTAGGAGAACTTTGTGTGCGTGCGTGTGTGCGTGCGTGTGTGCGTGCGTCAGTTTGTCCATCCGTCTGTCTGTCCCGAGGCTGCTCTGACTATTGGGGCACCTTTGATGTAGCATAACTTTCCCCCATTTTTCCTGGTCTTTTACAGTCTAGTCTTTGATGTTAGTGGTCCAGCTCATCCTATGTCTCCCTCCTCTTCTTCATCCATACATAGCACCTTGCCTTAAAAAAAAGCAGGCAGGTGTTCCCTCCTCAGGGAACTGGCACGGGGCCTGGAGGTACAGCAATACCAGGCCAGCATCAGGAGGGCCAGCCCTGACACCTTCCTCTTGGTGGCACAAATGCTATATTTGATGATAGCCAAAAGGCCAAGATGCTGATAGGAACCTACCTTTTTTTTTTTTTTTTTTCCTGTTTTTTTTTGCACCGGTCCTGGAAGTACTGCAATACCAGGTCAATGCATGGAGTGGATGGAGCACGCTCCGGTTCCACCAACCAATACCAAAAAGAATCTGCTCAATATAGACCTCCTATGGAGGACATATCAGAGACAATTACCCTGGGAAAACCACCTGATTGATCATGGTGTCTCCCCTGCCAGGTAAGTATCAGAAGAACAGGTTAGCACAGCCTTTAGATAGGAACCTACCACAAGAATAGGTTAGTGCAGCCCATCTGAATAAGACATGCAGTAGTACCCATTAAGCACAGTCCTCTTAAGCACCATCTGTTTTTCAAGTCATGGTGAGACATTACATTGCATACATTTCGACTTCCTCTTCACCCCCACTGCTAAGCTGCACATTTCCCATTGACACTTCTTTGCCAGCCTTAAATGTCTGGCAAAAATCACCAAATGGGCCCCAAACAGTTCACCCAGAATCCCTTTGTCACCCCTCCTTTCTCAGCCTGGCACATATGATTAGTGAATGAAGTGAAGGCAGACCAGGTTGCCCTGCGCCTCATCTGCATATACATTTTTGGAAGATCCTAGGATCTGTGACAAGAGCATCCAATTCCAGTCATGAGTATGGGGATAATTAGCACATGGCTCCTTTGTGGGGGTATCTGAAGTATATGCATATACTGAGCAGTGCTAGGCTGTGGTTACCATGCTGACTTTGCTGGGGCCCAACCTAGTGAACTCTATGGTAAATCATGAGCCTGTTGGCTTTGGACTAAATATCATGAAAAGTTTGTACTGTGTACAAGTAGCTGCCAAAATGCTGCTCAAACAAGTGTTTATAGAGTACTTGTGGTAAAACTTGCAGCAGTTTCAAAAGAGATAACATTCATCAATTCTAGATGAACTAAGTCTATGAGTACTATATGCAAATAGATACAGCCATGTTTAATTTCAAGGTTATATAAAATTTACTCTTCACTTGCATGTGGTTAGGGAAAGCAGGGTCTTACAGTAAGGAGAGGGGGGAGGGCCTGCCAGGGGAAAAAGTTGGGGGGGATTATAAAAACATTTATACATTTTCCATATACAGAATCAAATTATTGGAGGGTCATCTTATATTCAGGTTCCTCTTCTATTTGAGCAAATACAGATTAAGTCCCTGGCTTAATAGCATACCAACCACACTCCTTGCTTCTAACCCACAAAATATCCCTCCACCACGTTCACTGACTACCTCCCCAACTCATTCAAACCCTTTCTACCATTTGTCCCTGGTCATGCATTAGTGGAGGTGCCAGAGCAGATTCCCTTCACTTTTGGAGAGACAATTTACTTAAGTCTTTAATAGTAATTTTACTCGGCAGACAAACTGAATCAGTGTACTACTGCATAATTCCCACAGTGTCCAAAATAGGTCCTACACAGTCACCTGGTATTTTACCAAATAAGAGTTAAACACCTCAACTTTATTCCCACGAGGCAAGCACTCTTATTTTACAAAAGGAAAAAATAAAGCAGAGGTGAACTGATGTTACATAGCAAATAACTGTGCTTGGAATAGAAATTGTAGTGCCCAATTTTTGTCTACCTTTCTCCCCAACCTTTCTCCAAACTACTAAAAGCATACCATCTCTCAGCCAGTTAAAGTGATGCTATTCAACTGCATTTCTCTTTTTCTAAAGCTACGTCTGATAATGTCTCTTTGCTCCACAGTTTAAAGCCTCTTTACATGACTTCCTTTACACATGGTCTTAAACACAAGCCATTGCTTTATCTGCTTCTCTCCCAGGCCTGAAGAAGGGCTCTTCATGCCTAAAAGCTTATCTAACATCTCTCTCAGCTATGCAGTTGGACCAGTAAGAAATATTACCAAAGAAACACTGCTTTTTTGCACATTCCTTCGACCATCTCAGATGTAACACTGCTACTCCACTGCCACCATGTATGTAAGGCTAAATAAATTAGCTTGGAATGACATTATCTAAAAAATTTAAAATTCTTAAGGACTTTAACAAAGTATGTTTTCACGTGATCCCTGCTCATAAGCAGATCTGTCAGAGCATATGTACTCTGCTTTAAACACGAGATAAGTGCACACATACTCGAAATGTGTGTTGCATTTATAACTGTAGTAAATACATCTAAAAAACCAACTTCCTGATATAACAAGCATTTTGAATCTTAGATATTCAAGACGACAACTGCATGGACAGTACCATTTTTTTGTGTTCTCAAGAAGCAACAGATTTTTTTCCCACCACTTTTCTTAAAGAGGTCAAGGGCCTGTGTGCCTACTGATATTACAATGTCTATTCATCTAAGGCAATTTTAGATGCCAAGAAGCCACTGAAGCTGCTGGCTAGCTTAATATGTCCCACCATCATCTTTTAAATGCATCTGACAACTTAAAGGTACTCTTGGCAACAACAACAACAAAAATGCATCTGCAGCCATCCACTTCAGCTCTATCCCTCCCTGAAAGTGGGAATGATTTGAAAAAGTTTTTGTGAACACTGAACAAAAAAAATAAAATGAACACGTAGAGCCTACGCTATGCATTTTATTTGACTGAATTATAAGATTCTTAGGTAGTATACATTTGATTTAGTCAGGGGTGTCAAGTTCATCTCCTACCCCAGACCAGAACCAGACCACAGGGCTCCTTGGGGGCTGGATCTAGAGCAGGGAACGGGTGGCTCTGGCAGTGATGGCTCCAGCTCCCACCATGTAATAATGCATGCCCCATGCCTGAGCCAGAGCTGCTGCCATCAGCCCATTTCAAGCTGGGGCGATGGCTCTGGCACAGAGCACACAGCAGAGATAGCTCCAGGTCCAGCACAGGGCATGTATCAGCAGGGCTGGTGCCCAAGGAGCCGAGGTGGCCAGTGTGGCATTGGGCAAGGTGGCTGAAAGGCAATTGGAGCTGTTAGCTCTTACTCATCCTTCTGTCCTGACTGCCTTGACTACTGTAGTCCATGGACCCCAGATTCTGAGGTAGGCCACATCTCCTAGCCATAACCCCGTACTTCCAGTGACCTGCCAGTAGCCCAGAGAGCCAGAAACAGTGGCTCCATGGGCCAGATCTGACCCACAGGCTGTATGTTTGACAAGTCTGATTTAGTTCACACCAAATGTTACTTAAAATACCTTTATGGCATCTTTAAAACTGAATAGTTAGCCAAAAAAAGTTTTCATAGAATTGGGGGGTTTTGTGGTTATTATCTACAATTAAGTAGTACAGTCTCAAGAGACAGCATCCGCTTTGTTATAGTCTGAACTAGACAATTAAGTTACAATTTACCAGTTAGCTGCTTGTAGCATTAATTTTCAATCTCCCAGAGAAGGGAAGATGTCATCAATTGCTTTGGAATTACCGTGAAATTAGAGACTATCATCATTATGAGCTGCCACAGCGAAAATATTTGTTTACTACGGATTTGTCCCAGGCTGTTTCGGAAATCCTATTACTCAGGACTTAGGCACAGCAGGAGGTTCTATAATATAAATCTACAGTCACAGCCAAAAGGTTTGCATGGCTGGCAGAAGTGACAAAGGAACTTTCCATGCAAAACATGAGAAGCAACTGGAGTAGCAAAAGGCCTCTTCCTGCAATCAACATCATGCTTCTCTAGTAACGTTTCTTCAGCAGCTGTTTCTCAGCCGCAGTGCAGACATACCTCAGCTAGCTTTAAACTAGCTAGCTCATGCCTCAGCAACAATCCAGCCACCATGGCACAGAACGTAGTGTGGGTTAACTGCTCAGTATAAGTATCCTGCCTTACAGGCAGGTTTTGCAGCTGCACAAGGCACTGTACTGCAATGGCTAAACTAATGCCAGGTCCCATGGCACTTAACTGAACACCAGTTTAGCTATTTCCAGACTAAACTGAATCACAGCCGCACAGCCATACGTTCCTTTCTCCCATTTTATCCTGAACATGCCCCAATTTCCTCTTGTTTTTGAGAAAACTCAATTATTTTAACAGCATCTACAATAACAGCAGCAACCCAGTTCATTAGATGCATCTCAATAAATGTGAAGTTTCAGCTGTTTCGAACACCACGATCTTCTTCATTATACAAAATTGATCCATTTTCTTCTATCAGCCTTATCCTAGAAGTAATGCTCTAATATTATTCTACCACTTCTTGTTCACCAAGCACACAAATATTGAACTCAGTTACTCAATACAGGATAAGTCTGATATTCTGTAGTACAGCTCTTAACCTGCCAGATACAACACAAGAAGTCTTTTCCAGATCCATAAAATCATTCAGATCTGCAATCCACATTGACCTAACACATGAAGGCACAACTCTGTCTGGCAGCACAGGAAAGACCAGTCTTGTAAAGTGTTAGCTTCCATATCAGAGAAAAAACAAATATTTTCAAAAAGAAGGTGATATTATCATGAGTTCAGTTTGCTACAACCTTTTGTGCAAATGGTATTTTTACTCTAAGAACACTGATTCATTAAATGGATGAGATCCAGAGAGAGTCAACACTGCCATTATGTAGCTTGCTTTAATTTACTATAAAGATGAAGACTCAATGTCTTCCACAGTTATCAGATTTGTAAAAGTCTGATAAGGGGGGAAAAAAACCCAAAAGCTCCCTAAAAGTTGATACAAACTCAGAAATATTTGTCATCAAGTATAAACCAGGCACACACACTCCAACTGTAAGCAACTATATTGGGTTTTCTAGCAAAAAGCATTCCCATCACATTTTTTGCATTTTCAGACTCATTTTTAACCACAGTTTAATGACTGCTACCAGTTGGTCAAAAGTGTTGCCAGTGAAGACAGCTGACATTTCAGCATAGTAGAAAATTAACCAGTGATCTAAGGAATTTAGATCCTATTCAGGATGGCAGAGAAGGTCACCCACTGAAAACTTGGTAAATACCTCTTTTTGCTGCCTCTCAAGTTCCTTCATCCGAATTTCCCGCGCTTCAGCACGTGCTGCTCGTTTTGCTGCAAGCCTTGCTTCAGCCTGTGAAGAGAAAATAAACATAATTTAATAAATGCTGGGCAGTTTAAGGTGAAGCACACTTGCAAACCAGGACATGAAATAAGGAGATGGGATTCAGTTAGACTTTAAATGATGGGTAGGATTTCATTCACAAGTAATGATCCTGCATTCCTTCCTTGTTATGCTTTGTAGGCAGATAACATCTTTACACAGGCTACATACAGACTTTCAGTTTCTACTGGGAGAATTGCTGCCCTCCCAGTAGATGCCATAAGTATAAAGACAGTCAGCAATTCTCACAGAGCAAAAATGGCCACTCCGAGAAAAAACACACCTGGGAACATCCTGAGTTAAATGGGTCCCAAGAAGAAATTCTCCTGGGAAAGGAAACTTGTACATGTGCTTTCTGAGGAAAGCAGCAGCATCCCAGTGTGTTTTGCTCTCCTCTCTCCCCAACCCCTGTTCAAAAGAGATGGCATGTCACTCTAGCTGGATTTTTGTGCTCCAACTGAGAAGGAAGCACCTTCACACTGTGATGCAGGAAAACACAGCCTGGAAGGTAGTCTAGGTCAGCACATCAGGGCTATTGCCATCTATCACCAAGCAGACTGGGGAGCCTGCAAAGCATGCACAGGGGCAGCAGCCCAGCATTTGAACATCTGTTCAGGTAAATTTTTCCAGAAAAATATGATCTGGGAGAATTTTCCAAGCAGATTTGAACATGTGTATGAAACCACAATCATCTAGCTTTACTCATCAGATGCACTAAGGACATGAAGGAAAAACTTCTAAAAGGAAGCACTCTCTCATTAACATGTGCAGCGGAAACATTTGTATTAAGAGAGAGTTACAGGTCAATTTTAAAAACAGGAATAACAAATTAAGAAAACTTGGAAGTAATAAAGATGTATATTATATACACAATCCATATATTTGCTTTTTCCAAGTCTGATACTGCACATGCCCATAAACAAAGCTAGGCATGATTTTGTGTATAAATCCTGCAGACTGAAATTATTCAAGGGATTGGTAGAATCTAAGAAAATCCACTTAACATTTGTTAAAGTATCCAAATGTTCTGAATCCTATCCAAACCCTTCTGGTCTGCAAATCTGCCAAGAGCAGGCCTCTCATGAGATTTTTAGTACTTCCCCATTTCAGCAGTTGGAAATGCCAAAGTATATTCTAGGATGACATTTTAATATTCTGTTTATGATTCCAGACAAAAGTAGGAAGGCAAAAGTTACATTAAGAAAATATATCTAAAATTAGCTTGACATTTTCAAAACCTCAGAGGTTCAGGTGTGGTTCTGTCCTGATATTTTCAGTGGCTTGCCCAGTCGCAATCAAAAGTAGCCCGCAGTAGAGCAAGGCTGAACGACACACTAAACTTCATCACCAGGGATCTGGGTTTTCCATTTCCCCTGGAAAACAGAGAAAAACATCAATTTCTCCTTTTGCCAGATTTTTCATTTTAGCAGAGAACCTGTTGATTTTTCACTTTTGCAAAGAGCTCACTGCAGGCTGGCAGACTTCCAGCCTACGTGGGGCTGGGAGGGAGCGGGAGGAGGGTAGTCAGGCAAAGGGTGCCATGTGAATATACATATATATACACACACATATAAACACATATATACATATACATACATACACACACACATACACACACACACACTTATACACACACACACATATATAATAGAATCATAGAAGTAGGGTCGGAAGGGACCTTGTAGATCTTCAAGTCTGACACCTCACCTGGGCGGGAGAAAAGACTGGACTCAAATGAGTCCAGCCAGGTAGTTATCAAGCCTCTTCTTAAAGATCCCCAGGGTAGGAGCCAGCACCATTTCCCTAGGAAGTTGGTTCCAGCTCCTAGCCGCCCTAACTGTGAAGTAGTTCTTGCAGATGTCTAATCTAAATCTACTCTCTAATAATTTGTGTCCATTGTTCCTTGTCATGCCAGGGAGTGCTAGGGGAAACAGTGTCTCCCCCAAACCCTTTTGGTCCCCCCTAGTGAGTTTACAGTCACCAGGTCCCCCCTCAGCCTTCTCTTGTGAAGGCTGAACAGGTTTAGGTCCCGCAGTCTTTCAATGTAGGGTCTGCCCTGTAGTCCCCAGATCATGCAGGTGGCCCTCCTCTGGACCCTTTTAATGTTGTCTACATCCCTCCTGAAATGGGGCGCACAGAACTGGACGCAGTACTCCAGCTGTGGCCTGACCAGTGTCGCATAGAGGGGGAGGATCACCTCCCTGGCTCTACTTGAGATGCGCCTGTGGATGCATGACAAGGTCCGGTTAGCCCTGCCAACCGTGACCTCGCATTGTCAGCCCATGTTCATCTTGGAGTCAATAATGACTCCGAGATCCCTTTCTGCCTCCATGCTCTCAAGAAGGGAGTTTCCCATTCTGTAAGTGTGCTGCTGGTTTCTACTGCCTAAGTGCAGCACCCTGCATTTGTCAGTACTGAAATGCATCCTGTTTATGTCAGCCCACTCCTGCAACCTATCCAGATCCTGTTACAGTCTTTCCCTCCCTACTAGCGTGCTTACCTCACCCCAAATTTTGGTATCATCAGCGAATTTAAACAGGTTGCATTTCACCCTATCGTCCAAATCGCTGATGAAGAAATTGAACAGCGCAGGCCCCAGGACCAGAGCCCTGGGGAACTCCACTGCCTTCTTCCCCCCAGGTCGAATATGACCCGTCCACCACCACCCGAGTATGACCCTTGAGCCAATCTGCAATCCATCTGACTGTGTAAGCATCAATGCCACAGTCGCCTAGTTTTTTAATGAGGATGGGGTGGGAGATGGTGTCAAAGGCCTTGCTGAAGTCCAGAAAGACTACATCCACGGCAACACCTGCATTAGGGGCAGGTCTTGTCAGACCAACCTGATTGCCTTTTATGATCAGGTCACAAAGGCAATGGATGCAGTGGTTGCCCTGGAGCATCATCCCTGAAGCCGGCCCATCACAGATGTGCTCCTTGAGGATCTTCTCAAAGAGTTTCCCAAGGATAGAGGTAAGACTAATGGGCCTATAGTTGCC
>NW_017728949.1:18381516-18385123 GCF_001723895.1 Crocodylus porosus | reverse complement strand
AAGAGTTTCCCAAGGATAGAGGTAAGACTGATGGGCCTATAGTTGCCTGGGTCCTCCCTCTTCCCTTTTTTGAAGATGGGGACCACGTTAACTATCTTCCAGTCATCCGGCACCTGGCCCGAGCACCACAAGCACTTGTAAAGCCATGCCAAGGGCCCTGTGTACACACACACACACACGGCCACCAGGCAGCCTGGAGAACAGCTCCTGCAGGTAAGTGAACTGAGGCCCTTATAGGGAGGGAGTTGGGCAGGGCTGGGGCTAGGGCTGCTGCCAAGCCAAGGGGTGCATGGAGCTTGGGACCCAGATGCTGCATTATGTAGCCGCAGGACCCCAGCAGGGAGTGGGATGGTGCTGTATACAGCTTGTCCAGGGGATGGGGCCAGCCCCCCACTGCTGCAAACATTCTCGGGGAGCAGGGGATCTGTGTCCCCCACATCTGTGCATGGGGCAAGGGGCAACATGGGTTGCCTGCTGTAGGCTCGGGCTCCTGCTCTGCTGCCCTCCCCCAGGGCCTCCACAGGCCAGTGGATGCAACCTGGCACTGCAGGGCAGAGCAGGGCTGTACAGGAAAGCTGCTTGCTGCTGCAAGCCCCATGCTGCCCTGGAGATGCATCCCCTGCAAGTGCAGCCGTGCAGGGTTGTGGCTGTTACTGCTGCTGCCTGCACAAGGGAAATGTCGCCATGGCAGTGAGCGGCTTGCAACAGCAGGCAACTTTCCTCTGCGGCCCCACTCTGCCCTGCAGTACTGGGCCAAACCCACTGTGCTGCAGAGGCCCCAGGGGAGGGCAGCAGGGCAGGAGCCCAAGCCCACAGTGGGCAGCCCACCCCCACCCTTGCCCCGCACACAGATTTGGGAAGCGAGAGTTCTCCCTGCCCCCCTCCCCCGACCCCTCAGGAGTGCATGCAGCAGCCATGAGTCAGCCCTGCCTCCCTGCCTGAGCTCACAGGGCTAACGGGGTGTTGCGGGGAGTGAAGGGCACCAGCAGGGCCAGGGAGGTTGGGGAGGGAAGGAAAAGGCATGAGGGGCACCAGCAGGGCCAGAGGGGGTGGTGGCGAGTGGCCTTTCATTTTAATCATAGAATTGTTTTTTTTTAATCAGAGAATTTGTGATTTTATTTATTTATTTATTTATTTTATCAGGGAAAACTATGGATCCCTGCTCATCACTACATGATTTCATAAAATAAGACGTCAAACTTTTTACTGCAGTAGAATGTAGAGCTTAGCACTGATGCTGAATAGTTTTTTCCTCATAGTGGCATCTATTTGCCACATTGAAAAGCACAACACTTAAAAATCATTTAAGTAGCACTTATAAAACATTACTTCTGTAGTAAACTGCAAACCAACAAAATGTGAGCAGCTTATCTGACAAAAAAACAAGGGGACTGCAGCTAGGTTATGGTAAAGCATAAAGTAGGAACATTGGCTTCCACCAATCATCCTATACCGTAAGGAACTGAAGAACATAAAGCATCAGTTTTCTGTTCTGTAAAGTAGGGGCAACCTTTCCAAGGTGTGGCTCAGAACAACCCACAGGTCAGAAAGCAGGTGCTATGACTCAATCACTTCCGGTTTGCATAGTGGCACAGGAAGAGCATCTGTAGCCAAAGGCTGTGGCTGCCAAAGATTCAATGGCTCTGTGGGCCTTCAATTGCTGATTTTTATTGCAGAGTATATTCACCATTCAAAACTAAAGAGAAAGGAACTCCCCTCCCTCTCCACAACAGGAGAAGGGGGAAAAATTACCTACCACTTAGTTAATAAAGATATTGGTGCTCAAGTAATAACTGTTTTTTGGCAAAACTAGATACCTAAACTGTTATGTGCCAATTTATAAAATAAAGACGATTCTTGTAGATCACCATAAAATTCTACTCTAGACTGCACCAATGTGCAGAAATACATACGAGACCTTATATCTAACTAAAGATTCTTTGTATTTCTAGCAAACTTCCCCCCCCAACTTTTTAAAGGAGTAGTGTCAACATTTTATTCTATTCCCTCTAAAACATTCTCATATGCAGATATCTGCTTTGATTATTGCATATTGGAAAGTGAAATCAGATTACAATACATTTAACTGCATCCTGAATTTCATGTCAAGATGGCAATACTTGTAAGAAAAATTACTAATTCCACAAAAAGTTAAACACTTCCCTTTTGGCAGGAAAATGCAAATTGGATTCATTTCTTTTTAAACAGAAGATGTCATCCTTCAGTTCAACATTCGAGTTCTAAAGTATCTAGCTGGTTCATTCAACAGTAAAGACTGTAAAACATACTTGATGAGATATCTCAAGATACAGCAACTCATTAGCAGCACATCCAAAAATAAGTCTCAGAGCATTTAGGTTATTTATAAAGCAATGATAGTACTTTCACATACCCAATGAATGTATATTATTAATTGGTTTTAGTGAGAATTAACAATGGGATCAAAAATATCATTTGCCTCTGCCTAGAAAGGTTGCCAACAACTTGGTCCTGGCATTGTACAAACATGAGCCTCGATCCTATAAAGAAAGTTTGATATCTCTTAAAGCATGTACTTTATATAAACTTTAAGGGCTTTAGTACCCTAGCATCCAATATGGATAGTTTATATAATCATTGGAGAGGACTATTTGACCCTATGCAATTAAGAATTAAAATGTGATAAAATGCTTTGTTCCCCTAATTAAACATTGGTTTTATGCACATAACCTTAAATATTTAAGCTACTACAGGTCAAGTGTGTTATCTGGGGCTTTACAAAGCTGAGATGATAACACAACACTACTACAAAAACTGGGATCATCCTGAAATATTCTGTACAAGCGGCAGTCAAGAAATTTAGAGAGTACCAGGCCCGGACACAGTCACCTTCTCCTTCAGTAGCTGCCTAATTAAGATAGTTTGTCAAATAAGTAAGGTTTCATTGTATGCACCTTAGGAAGAATGATAATCTCATCCCTAAAACTCCAACTTTCCAGATCATCATACTTGAAGATTGGGTGTGCCTTTCTTTTAATATGCTTAACATGAGTAATGCTTCTGGTTTGGTATCTGTCAACAAAAGCATGAATTCAGAGATAAGCCTTCTTATTAGGAAGAAAGTCTACACCTGAAGAAACAAATTCTAGTTTCATGATTCTAGTGCAGTTGTCAAATACTACCTGCCTCCTACCTGTCTCCCACCCATTAACTCCCATTCCCTCTGATCTTCCCTGGGATGCACTTGCATTTTCACAGACCTGAATTTTGCATATTGGCTTTAGCTTCAACTCCACCCACAAGAGTACACAAACACCAGCAGACTCTCCCTACACCTGAAGAAGGGTGTTTGTGCCCAAAAGCTTGTAAAGAACAATTTTTCAAACTATTTAGTTGGCCTAATAAGAATCTTGCCTGTCAAATACAGATGACACTAACTTGGGTGAAATTAAGATCTTGTAAAATTTCTCACAGCTTAGCTGATCATGGCTGCCTACACAGAAACTGACAGGAGCCAAAAAATACACACAAGTTTCTAATAATTTTTTCTCAGGGAAACATTACATTAACCTAACACTACAATTTAAAAAAAAAAAAAAAAAAAAAAAAAAAAAAAAAAAAAAAAAAA
>NW_017728949.1:18345429-18381416 GCF_001723895.1 Crocodylus porosus | reverse complement strand
CAAAGCTCCCAAACAGGAAGATCTGCTAAATGAGTCTTTTGTTACATAGCCTATCCTTTTCTTGCCACATGAGGAATATCCAGGACTCTGGGATCTACTGGTGTCACTCAAGCAAGCCTGGGGATATAAGCAATATGAAAGGGTGCATATTTACTGTACCCAAAAAAGAAAAGGTGAGAGAAAGACCATTTCTTTGGACAGTACAATCTTTTAAATATAATCTACCTGTTGACATTACCGTATTTACTCAAATCCAAAATAAGTTTGATTTTTCCCTCCCCCTCCGTCAGCATGGGGGGATGGGGGCCTCATTTTGGATTTCCGTACTAGTCTGGGACAGGCAGTAGCTCAGCTGGGGCTTTGGCCCCAGGTTTCCAACAGATCACCAACTGATCCAGGCTGGGATGGCTCATTTGGCAGGGAAGGATAGACTAGGAGGGGGGAGGGGGAACAAATGGGAGCTAGCGTGTGCAGCTCAGAGGGAGCACAGGAAGACAACATAGTCTGCTCCCACCCCATGCACAGCTGCTTCCTCCCTCCCTTGGTTTCTGCTCCTGCCTTCAGTCCCTCCAGCTCTTATCCAGCTGGGCCAGGAGCTGCTGCCATTTCTTCCTGGCTATGCTGGGCTGGGGTCGCTACTGTTGACTGCTCCAGAACTGGAACAGAGAAGCAGCAGACAGTGAGAAGCATAGGGGATGGGGATGGCAGGCATAAGAGAGAAGCATCAGGGATCAGACACATGTATGAGATGTGGGGGGAGAACAACGGATGGAGGGCAGGTGCAGGCATGTAGGGGTCAAGGGAGTAAGGGGCAGGGGTTTGGCTCCTCACCCCCACTGCTACTTGCCCAGCCACAGCAGGGGGACGATGAATTTAAAACAACCTCTTACTAATTAGATTCTATAAATGGAAAACAATAACATCTATAATTTTCCATTTTTAGAGTCTAATAATTGGGGGTGGGTCATCTTAAATTCAAAGTAGTCTTGGAGTTGGGTAAATATGGCAAGACGTTACACTCAAAACACATGCACGTATTCCACTCCTCCATTTTCAATTAAGGGCCAAAAAATTTATACACTACATTTCAAATGTCACAAATATCCACTCTTGCAGTAACTAAATTTTGTCATGTACTGATACTAATACCTTGAAATTCTGAATATCACCCGTGAGAGGCAGCAGTTCCTTCAGATGCAAATAACAGCTTCAGCTTTTAGTAAAAGATAATCAGTTTAATTTCACCTTTGTCTTGGTGTAAATTTTGTTCTCCAGTTTTAATGTCAAATACTTAGAGATCAACACAATTCCTAGGCTTCTATTAATTTATTATACTCCAGTTTTGCAATCAATGCATTCTGTACGATTGGCACACAGTCAATAAATTACCAATCCACCCAATACGTGCAAATTCAAACTATAGATACAGAATTAGATTGAAGAGAACAAGTTTTCATTTAGTAGCTCACCAGACGTAATGATGAGCTGTTTTGGAGGCAAATATATTTTACTTGCGAGCATGTTTTGTTTACAACCACATCCTAATTAAATACCTCTAAACCACACACACTGGTGTCCCCCATTCCCATCTAATGGTATAGCTTAACCATTACTTATTACTCTTGGCCAATACCTTTTGGAGTCTTTTAAATTAATATTTATATTTTTAAATAATATACAATAAACTTCCATGAATGCCAGAAATCATGTGCTTCCTAGAGTCATTATGGGAGGGAGGGGGGCAAAAAACACCGCAACATTCTTCTAACCAATGCACTGACATTTATTTTAGGATGGCTCATCTTAACCACGTCATGCAAGAATAAACTGGTTTGAACACTGAGATTTGTTTTAACTATTATGTTTTTAAGCATGCTTTCATCACAGACTATCTAGATCCTTATAAACCTCCATCTTGAACAATTACCTATTAATAAATTATTTACATTGCAATAGCAACTAAAGGACCCAGCCTTATGGTGGTAGGTAATAAAACAGCCTGTAAGAAAGACCTCTCTCTGCAAAAACCTTACAATCTAAAGTGTAAGTAGAGCCAAAAAGTGACTAGGACAAAACGTGAGCAATACCAGGGCATGACGAGAAGATTCTGGTCAGCACGATACGCATTAATATGAGTACCAAGATATTTAAGGGGGGAAAAAGGGGTATATTTCCAAGATAAAACTTTTTTAAAATTTAATTTTAGTTTATTATGGTTTATAAAGAAAACCCTGCAGTCAGCAGCATGTGTCAACCACCCTGTTTTGACTACTTTCCATTCTCTGTAGTATTAGGTCCCTTCCTCCAGCAACAAATGCACTACACTATGTACATTTCACAAGTACTTTTGTTGTGGTTGAGATGGAAAGTTAACCAAATGCCCCCAAAAGTTCAGTGCTGTTCAGGAAAGTAGCTAATTGGGAAAATAAAATCATAACCTCATTAAGATGATCATCCTATTTATAATACTCCTAGCTGTTATGTGAGAGCCAGAAGTGCACTATAGTGCCATGAGGCTGGTCATTAACTATAATTCCATGAAAGCTGCAGTCTTTGCAGTTTTATTCTTAAGAAGCTTTATTTGAATTGCAGTGAATTCTGACTCGCAGGCTGTTCTGGTTCACTCTGCAGATAGTCAAAAATCTAACCTTGAAACTACAGGAAGCAAATATTTTAAAGTAATGCTCTAAGACAGAGAGAGAGAGAGATCATAGAAAGTGCTTTGAAAGAAATTTTGTAAAAACTGTTCTAATTAATTTATGAGGTTTCTAGTATTGTTTGCAGGGGTTCCCAGGCACCGCACTAAAAACCAAAATAAGTTCCCTTTAAGTGAAGATTCATTGAAGATTTCACACAATTAAATGTTAAGCAAAGCTTAGCATTAAACTGTACAGCCTCCAACTATCCACAGAACTTTGCAGCAAGGCTTGGACTGTTACACTGTGAAGACAGAAATGTTGCTCTCATAAACAATGAGATTTTACAGCACAAGCTTCACTTAAACCTGTTGATACATGAACAGCTTATATAACAACTTATGGGCTAGGGACAGGCATTCAAAAAGCCAGAGCCTAAACTGATTTAATCTCTGCAAGTTAGTCTAATCCAGGTGCAGCTCATGAATGCTGAGATGGTGGGGCAGATGGAGTGTCCCATGGGAGTGTGGGGGTTTCCCTATGCGCTCAGCAGCAGACGTGGATGTGGACCAGAAATACTTCTGGTCCACTTCTGGGTCCACTGCGGAGCATGCAGGGGACCCCTCCCAGCTTGGCAACTGGTGCTTCTGGGTCGGGGGCACCTGGCATCCCCCTGCAGCCAATCACCAAGCTGAGGAAGCAAGTGTCAGAATAAGCCCCCTCCCTCTGGCATCTGGTGAAGGGGGCTTATTCAACTATTTGCCATAAGCAGGGAACAAATGGTGGCAGCAGTCAGGCCAGGCAGACCCAGCTGCGGTCCCCCAGGGGTAGAGGGGGGATTAACCCCCCTCCCTGCCCCCTCTGCCTCAGGACCCGCAGTGAGGAGGGTGGGGTGCTCAGCAGACCAGGTTCGGACCCCTGCCAGTGGGACTGGGCGGGGGGAACCAAGGTTTCTGGTTTTATTTGTGGATGTTAACAGTTCTCTGCTCTAAATATCTTGATTTCCTCTGTTGTATGCAAATAGCCATTTTAATTTCCCACTGCTTGCTGACTAAGCCAGAACAGACATTGCCTGCATGAATTTGGCCCTCCTCCAGACCAAGCAGATAAGCACGCCAAATATTAACTAGGATCTAACTTGAGAGTGATGGTAGGAGACAGACCTGCTTATATCCAATAGATGACAGCTGAACTGCATATCAGTGAAATCTTTATAACAAGAGGAGCTAAGAGAAAATTTGTAAAATGTATAAAATGAAAATTAAGGCAAGACTCTCCAAGTTGTCAAACTTGATATGAAAGAATTCCTTCATGTTATTCGAGATTAAAAATAATTAAGTTAGATATTTTATAGATGACTTCATCCTTCAGAAACTGCCAAAAACCTAATGAGGGATGCAGGCCTCTAACAGACTTAACTAGAAAAGGACAGGCAAGCACTCAAAAATCACTGGAGAGATAGATGAGTGATTAAAAAGTGTAGCCCTATTACAGTTGTTAAAAGCTTTGAATCTTCCCTTTTATACTGTATTGACTGATCCAACAAGTAAAAGGTTCAAATCACCAATTCTCTTATGCCAAGAAATACACAAGAGTTACAAACAGTGCCCTAGACAAAACAGAGAAAAGAGGAGACGGTCACTTGTGGAGAGGACCATGGAAGTCAGCGTCATTTAGAAGAGCAACACTGCTCTACAGAAACTGCCAAAACGCTGCCATATCAATACATACTGCTGCATTTTGAGAATTACAGTTGAACTCTAAAACATTTAAAGCTACTGCAGGCCCTAATACAGGTATATTACTATACTTGAAAAAGTGCAGTATTTCCTTCTTGGCTGACCAGCTACCCCAGCTAGATCTCTCTGTTCTTTAAAGCCACAAACTGATCTTTTTAAAGAATGAAAAATACTAATTAATACCAGATGCTCATCCTGCTTGAAGAGTTTGATATCTGGCATATCATAGGTACAAGAACCCTACAGACTATAAATCTAATTTCTACAGCTCTAATTCACCCAATGTTTCTGAAAATATCAGGCTGGTATTTTTTTTACTTCACCTCTGGACAAGAATCTTTTATTCACTACTGCTCCCCACAAGATGGAGTGGAGCCAGCAAGAGTAAGTTACATCCAATTACCTTCTCCATACTTTCTCAATTATTAGTGCCAACCTAAAAATGAATCAGACAGGAGTTAAAACTGACCAAAACCTGTTTGCACCCATATCTAACTCTGTCTGGGCTCAGCCAGTATAAAACAGAACAATGGCTAAGGAAGTTCTGACTTCCTAGTTAAAGAATACATTTCCCCCCTTCCAAGCACAGGGAAGTAACACATATAAATCTTACTTTGAACAAGGTGATATACATTAGAGATTTAATTAGGTACAGGTTTCTACGAGACACATCCCAAGGTGCAAATGTGAAAGGAAATGCCCTGAAAAACATATAGGCTTCATTGTTAAATTGGAGCTCCAAAGAAACAGACAACAAAGGCAGGAAACTACAGTAGTGTTAAATGGAACAAACCTGGCATTAATTCTGTTACTGCCTGTAGATGAACCTTGAAAGACTGTATTACATTAAAGGGACACTTCATTCTGTTAAGGGTCTAGTATTCAAAACTAGTAGCAGGTGCTTATGGGCTAGAGGTAAGAAAGAGAGGGGACACCGGCACAGTTTGCTGGTAGAAACCAGTTCTGCCTCAAGAAGTGATTACTTTAAGTGACTTCTTCTGCTAATCGTTTAATTTAAGTTCAATATTGCTGGAAGAGTTGAACAATTTAGTCAAGCAACAGCATACGTACAGCTATTCACTGTATTTTTTAACTGGAGGATACTTTGAGTATATAAAGTTAACATCTAACAAACTTTAATCTTTGGAAATATAAGCATGCTCCAGAGTGACATGCTGAAAGATGCGTTTTGTGCTGCCATTCCTTTCACCTGCTTTGAGATGCAGAGTCAATAGATAAACATGATCAATATAATATGACAGTATTTGTCTTACTGAAATAGTACGTAAATTCTTTAGCCAAGTGGTACGTTGACTACCTATTTTTCAGTCTCTCTCTCCTTATACTCTGCTTTCTGCATGTCCTTTCACAGCATCTGATGAGGTGAACTCAGGTTCCCAAAAGCTTGTACTCATATTCATGTACTATATAAAGGCACACCTTAGTGAGTCTATCAAGGTGCACATCTATCCTGCCTTGACTGACTTTTGACTAACATGACTAACTACTTCTCTCAACACTAATCTTCAGCTGCAATATGTACCAGCAACAAAACAAAAAGAGCTTTTCTTCCCTGTCCCTCCTCCTCTTCTTTTAAAGAGATGCAGATATCTTTAATTGGTTACTGCATTATTGATATGAAGTGGTCATCATCCTCTCCCCCTTATCAGTAAAGCAAATCAAAATATTGAGACAGACACCAAACTCCAACATACAAGTTGGAATTGGTAATGTTTTATGTATTTGAGTGGCAGTGCACAGGCAAGATTGAGATGAGCAGGTAATAAGTAGTTTCACCTCAACCACAGACAGTATTTTAAGAACTAAAGTTTCCAAAAAGTATTTTTCAATTTTTCTGATAAAAATTCTGAAATTAAAATCTAAATGATAATGTTGTCCCACTATCCATTAATACAGCCAAGTACTCTACCGCAGAATTCGTTTGGCTTTTTGGAGGTATTGAAACTGCTCATCTAAAAACAAACTGTTTGGTGGAATATATTTTTAAATTCTTTCTTAGGCATTTTGAAACAATAATAATAAATGTATCCAAGTGGCCAAACTAATGATCATGAGCTAAAACAGTAAGGGAAAAATCTCTCTCTCTCTGCTCATACGGCTCAATAAGTATCAGTCCCTTTACACAACTATAAAAATGGTACTTGGCACAGCTTGTTCATGCTATCTCTGACTTGTGGATCAGCTGGGGATTAAGGAATCTAGAGCCTGTTTAGCTGGTCACCTTTTAACCTGCATCTATCTCGCGGCTGGAACAGAACACCAACAGGTTTCCCCTCTGCAACTGTACTGTGTATAAATGCACACTCCGCTCTCACTTGCAATTGATGTGCCAGAAATACACTTTCAAGTCTGCACTTTAGACAAACCTATGAACAGACAAGTCAGCATTTCCACTGTCAATCTTGCACATTACACTGACACCACAGGGACTGTTATGGAGTTTCTTTAAAATATGTCAGCCAAGTTTTAATTTAACATGTCTGCTCATATGTCATATCAAGCACTATGTAGTTTAGGCTTTTTCAGATAGGCCTAATAAGATGCAACTTTTCTTACATTAGGTCTGAGAAAAATATCTTTTTATTAAAAATACTTGAAACCTGAGATTTTTTTTTACATAAAATCATTATTGCATTTAAAATCACTAACTATCTTCTGTAAGCTAGCACTGAGAAAACTAATAAAAGGGACTTTGCTAACACTGTCAGGTAGCATTAAGGAGTTTCTATAAATCTACATCAGAAACTTTGAAATAGCAAGGAAGAGAATGTGAATTAGCACAAAGTTTTTAGAAGGTTGTTTTCACCTTTTCAGCACAGAGCTGGGAGGCACATGTGATTACAGAAGAGATTCACAATTAGGGTGATACAACACTGAGTGCCTTGAGATCCTTTTAAGGGTGCCTCAATGTGCCAAGCAATGTTACCACTGTTAGGTGTGCAAACACGTTTCAGAAAACAAACCCAGAGATTTCAAATATGAACTCAGTGCTAAAAACAGTGATCTGTTGTTATCTGAGCTCTCTGTTACAGAAGAATGACTATTATTTTTCTGTTGTCTAAAAACAAGTGAAAACTAAAAGCTAGCATTTTCTAAGGGGCACCTTAAGTCTAAAAAGATTGAACACCACTGAATTAGAGGTCTTTAGGAAACATCCACAATATTCACTTTTCTACATAATTCAATTAGATATCATATACAGAGGAAGCCGCTATTTAAAATAAATAATTAACTTTTGAAATGCAGCCATTAGGAGTTTGCCATCTGGGCAGATTTTTAAGATCATTAATGAAAACATATCACTGCGCAAAAGCTCTGGCTTTAGATGGGATTGTTCTTTGTACATGAAATATGGCAGATGCGTGGAACAGAATTTAGGTGGAAGGAGAAGGCTTATATTTAGTATATGTATATTCTCTTCAACTATACAGAGGCCATAGCTCCTTAAATGTAATCTGAGACCACCAACATGCCTAAGGTAGTAGAGCCACTGGAGCACTAAACAAACATATCTGTCAAGCACTACCTTCCTTCTAGCTCTAAAATACAGTACAAACAACAGGAGAACTAAAGCAATACATTAATTTTCTCCCCTTACCAGTTTCTGAGCTTCTGGACTCAAACAGTCTGCTTCCGATTGCATGGCTGCAGTTTGTTATTCAAGTTCAGACTCTCTAAAGTTCACTCACAAAAAAGGAAATCATATATCCTCACTGCTACTCGCTAGTTTTCTGCTTTTATTTACTTCATCTCCAAAGAAATGATTTGGTCCAACTTTTTTCCAAAAAAAAAAAAAGTAATGACCCCGTCCTTCTCAAAAATCCTCAGGCTTTTGTCGTCAGTGAAAACAGATCCTATTCTGCAGTGTCACCCAAGTCTACAGAGGGGAGTGGTTAAAATGGAGGGCGAGTCCCACAGGTGATTTAGTGAGCAACTGATAGAAGACAGCATGCTAAAAATAAAGTAGTGTTTCTATAACCTCTGCAGAAAAATGAAAACATGCACATTTCCTCTAACAAAAAACTTTCAGTTTCTGAAGTTTATTTGCATGCAAGTTTCTACCGCCTCTATCCAGCAGGAGAAGTGCTGGGAGAGGCAGAATAATAAAGTTTGACTTCCAGTTAGTCAGTGATTGCAGTTCTGAGTCAGCAAATAAGCATATGGTTAAAAAGGTGAGGAAAGTTCCTGTGTTCACAATCTCAGCTACATGCAGGATGGTGGATCTGAAGCTCTATCAACTACATATCTGCTGACAAATCTCCCAATTTCTATTGGCATAGTCACAGCCAATAGAAAGACACCAGAGAGAAATGCACAAAAAGCAGGATGTGCTTCTTACTTTAATGCTGTATGTCACTTTTAGAAGGCTGTCACTGCTTCCATGTATTAACAGTACAAATACCAAGGACGCTTGTGCTGTTTTTATGAAGAAGCTGTCCTTGCACCTACTAATACTGCTAGTGTAATGACAATACTCCTTTAAAGGGTTTATACTGAGAAAATCCTGAATTCCACTTGAAGGCTAAATGGTTATTTGCACATTACCCCACATTTCACAATGCAAGGGGAAAATAAACCTAAAACAATGGAGGTTAAGCCTAAGGATAGAAGTTACACATAAACCAGTTTAAGTCATCAGAAATTGGTTTAAACCTGTAATAGAACAGAAGTTTACATAAGTGCACATAAACCAGTTCCAAAATGGCTGAAACTGGTTTCAGATAAACAGACTTAACTGTTTTGGGTCAAACCGGTTTATGAAACTTCTGTCCCAGACCACTTCCTGGTTCAAGTTAAATCACAGTCCCCCAATATCCTAGCATGCTTTCTAGCCCTGGGCTGGGCTATGCTGTCTGCTCCAGCAGAGAAGGGTCAGGGAGGGGGGGAAGGGGAAGAGGGAGAGGGAGATGGGGACTGCCCCCCACCAGGCAAACCCCAGCAGAGGTCTGGGGCTAGGGAGGGGGGGGAGGTTAAACCCCCCCTTCCCCAAGTACAGAGCTGCCCTGCCTTGCTAAATTTATTGGAACTTAATGCTGGCTGAGACTGTGGACCACAAATCCCAGAGGCACCTGGAAGCAGGAAGAGGAAGTGGTGAGCAACCCCACAGAGTCCTGCTGCCTTGATTCTGGACTGCAAATCACAGAGACCTTGAGGCCAGCAGGAGGAGGAAGTGAGCACACAGCCCAGGCTCTCTATGTGCCAGAGAGCCATGCTCTAGTGCCCTACAGCTTCTGGCCTGAGCCACTACAGGCATGTCGCTGCATTTCCTGAATCAAAAGTAAATGTCCAGTTGTTTCTCAGTTTAATCTCTGCATCTTAGACTAACCTGCAAAGATTGAATCAATTCAGATTTGGGCTTTCTGACCGTCTGTACTTAGCCAAATTGAACACCCTAACTAAATACCTATCAACAACGGAGGTTACCAGGTAGGTGGCTACTCTAGGTGCACTGAAAGCTTATACTGAAGCCTACATTAGAGGCTTCTTTCATGCATACATTTATGCATGTAAACTAGATAGACAGATGCCTACTATACATCTTGGATAGTCCAATATAAATAGGGTGCTACTTTGGTACAATTACCAATATTGTGCTTGATTTCTGCAGATTCAAGGAAAAAAACAGGTAATCAAGTTTGAGAACAACAGCTGTGTTGTTGCTCTTCAATGGTTAAATAACAGCTTTATCCACAATGCCTATAAATGGAAACACAAGGCAAGAAGCAAGGGCACAGAATGTCTAACCTAAGCTGCATCAAAATGTGGGCAATGCAGATTAGAGATGAGGATACTGGCACTGTCAGAGCCCCTTAGTCACAAGCAATTTTCATGGCATTCTAAAAATCACCAAGTACTAAACCAAAAAAACAACAAAAAGTTAGATCTTGTTCACTGGATTAAATTAATTTCGTCAATGTACAAAGCAGGAATAAATCAGTGTAGTCCTTTTTCTCTCAAATCCATTTGAAATTTCTATGGTGTGCCAGTTTTAGTTTAGAGATTTTACTAATTATTATTTTCATCAGCACTCTTAATTGACAGGACTGAACATATTTCGAAAAGACTGTGTAAAGTCTCCCAGCAAATCAACAATATTTTGAGATCTATAATAAAATAGCAGTGATTTATACACAACAGATAAAATCTTAACTTCAATCTACAGCAGAAATCTCACTGACTTCAGTAAGGCCTGGATTTCATGACTTAAGCGCATGCATGCTGACAAAAAAAAAAAAAATAGCAGTCAGTGGGATTACCAAAGCCACCAGACCTATTTTAGGTGCTCAAATTTTGTAGGTTTGTGTTAATAGAGCCTTTGTTTCTTGGCACCATTTCTTATGTTGCGCAGACAAGCAAAATAGATTGTTACTTAGTAACCAAACCATTATGTTCCTGCCTGGTCAGCCAGAAAAGGTTAGGGAACCTAGTGCAGGCCGCACCTAACAACTGAAATCAATTTTTCCATAAACGCTGAGACTATTACCAGGCCCCACAGGAGGAACCCATATTGTCATATTGGCAGAGCATGCTGTTCCCATAGCTTTGTCTGTGTAACTGGCAGAATGCTTTAACTCATTTTGAAACACATGGCACAGCGTTACAGTCACAGGCTAGTACTTCGATTTTCTTCATTGATAGTCGCTGGATGCCAGCCATGCTGTATTGTTCCAACCAGGCCACACACATTTTAACAAGCTTTCTTGTACAAATAGGCTTTGGGGATGCATGGTCTCTGAAATTCTTCTTATAAGAAAACGTTTTCTCAGAAGTGGAACTTTGTTTTTACATAAAAGACCGGACACAGTTCTCGAAAAAACTCTAGTTTTCTTCAATTTGAGAAACTGCACAAATTAATTTTAGCATTCCATCACTGTCTTGCCTAGCTTATATGATCCTATTCTTCTTCCTACCCTTGGTCTACAAGAAACTAGAATCTTACACATGGATCCTTGCAACTGCCCTCCTTGATTTTACATTCCAGATTTGAAAGAGATTTGAAACCTTAATACACTAGTGTAAAACTCACCATCTAACTATGTTGCAAGCTGTTCAGTACACTTAAACAAGTAAAAGCAAACACTGACATTTTTTTCTCCTCCAGGTTGCATTTGTCTTCATTAAGGGCCCAGTGGAACTCAGAATTTTATACTGCAGATAGCACTGAGCTAAAAAGATTGAAACACTGACAAAAGTGCACACCAAAACAGCACAGAAAAATCAACTGCTGTGCCTGCAAATGGTTTAGAAAACTACAGTTACCTGAAGTAATTAAACCAAGCATTTTTGGTAATTGTGTTCTTCAACTACTGTATTCTCAGAATTTTTCTGTGTTCCTATGAAGGAGACAAGAACATGTCAGATAACTACCAGAGCATCAAAATGGGAAAGAGAAAGGAAACATCTGTGACCTTGTTATTTAAGGGTAAACATGCAACATGAGTGTTCTTTATGCTTCTTCACAGAATCTGAAAGGTCTATTTCTTAATTCATCTAGTACTAAAGAAGGAAAATTCTAGGGTTTTTTTTATCAGGGTGTGGACACTTAGCTTGGGGGTGGGGATTTAGCTTGTGGCACACCGGACAAAAAAGTTGGCAACCACTGATTTAAGTCATGCTTTCCTTGAATGGAGACTGGAATACATTATAATGTATGAATATATTAACAAACTACATAAAGCTTACATTTGCTTGATTGTAAGTGAAAGATTTAAACATAATCTCGGATTTAAAACTGCTTTATTAAACAAACAGAAGTATTTCAGTTCTGAAATTCTTCTGTTTGTTTAATAAAGCAGTTTTAAATGTGAGGTATATTTAAACCTTTCTTATTCTTAGATTGGGAAAATAAAATAAAACTTACATGCTTTTTCAACTCCCAAGTAAGTTTCCCAACTTTGAAGCCTTCTGCTAATCAATTTGAATTAGCTGCATAAAACTGAAGAAAATATTCTCTGCACCTCCAAATTAGCATGCCGTCAAAAAGAGACTAGCATTTCAACAAACTCAGGTTCCAGCTGCCTCATGAGTAACTTCTACCAGGCTAGTGGTTTGATTTTCTTTATAATTTCAGCAGCAAATATGAAAGATAATGTTAAAATAAAACACTCCACTAAACAAGTTTTCTCACCCACCTGAAAAAATGTGGCAAGAACAGAACAGCAGAGGAATTGGTAGGAACACAAGTTGAACCACTATCTAAATACCCAGTTAGCACTTTGTTTAGATGTGAGCCAATGCTGCAGTACCAGGATACTGGTTGTGGTTGGGAAGGTAGTCAGCAGGAGAGGAATTGTCAGCTATCTTTCATAGTGACACCATTGGCGAGGCCATCTTCAGGAATGATACAAGGTGTCAGTTTCTCCAAAAATAATTCTGCTTCTGTATTAAGAATGCTCTTACATCTGTAAAGGTGGCCACCTAGAGCAGGAGATGACAACCTATTACCCCCCGAGCCATCTGATCTTGCTCTCAGATGTGTGGTTTTCGCACGCTGCCACTGGACGAAGCAGCAGCAGGCGATCTCCCCATGTCACCACAGGGAAAAATGGCAGCAGCATCTGGGTCCTAGCACCGATCCACTATTACCCAAACTGGGTCACTGTGGCCTGCAGCCTAAAGAGATTGCTGACCACTGATCTAGAATAACTGCTGAAGTGCACAGTTTTTCAAAGCACTGGTTTCACCATACCTGTAAGAACCCAGCCCAGCTTTCAACATAGCTAACCGATCTTCAGACACCTACAAGAGTAGCTTAGCCCCTATGCATGGCTTCAGAGCCAGCACTGGCATGCTGGATTAGGCCCTACAACAGTCCAAGCACAGGTATGCTGGACTGGGCCTGGCCGCTGATACTGGGGCTGCATAGCAAGTCTGGGACCACACACTAACTCTGAAGCCACATGAATGGGCTTATCATGTCAGGTCCCAGCCCAAAAGACAATGTGTGGTTCTGGACTTTGTACATCCAGATCTGACATGTGGCTCTGGAGCCACTGCAACATCCTGGAGTCACCATGTGCCATTTATGTCAGCATGCTGATATTAGGACAGCCTGACTGGGCTCAATCAGCCACTGAAGCCACATGGTGAGTCCAGGACACTGCACTGGCTCTGGGGCCACATGCCAGGACTGGTTCCAGGAACACACACTGGTTCTAGAGCCACGCAGTGAGCAAGACCCAGCATGTGGCTCCAGAACCAGCTCAGGGCCCTGGATTCACCATATGGCTCCACTGCTGGTGTACAGGATTGGGGCCCAGAGCCACTTCAACACACGTGCACAGGGTGGTCTTCAATCTCCACGCGTGCCCCCTAGCCCTGGACACCCCAGACCTTAGTTACTTACCTGTATTCTATGATAAGGTTTTTTCCTTTCTTCTTTGGGGTTTAAAAAATAAAAAAAAAAAGGTGTGTGTTATATCCAGGGACATATGCAAACCCCCCCCCCCCCACAAAACAGTAGTCTTGCTTTCAAAGTCAATGGGAAGGAAAAATCTAAGTAAAATAACAGGAAAGTATTTTGGAAAGCTCTATTGTTTTGTTCCTTTAATGTAGTTCAAGTTGTGGTTCTTTGGGGGGGGTTTTAAAAAACAGTCAAGCACATGCAGGTCAAACATTGTGCATGGTTTTCTGAGTACTACTTAACTGTGAAATAATCTGCACAAATAGGTTTAAACAGAGGTTTAATTCTGATTCTGTTATGAGGGAACACAAGATCTCAGAACTTCAATAAATACCTGTAATATGAAAGTTATATTTGCTACCAAACAAGGAGAACTACAATTTGTAGTTTTGATGCTCTTTAGAATGCAAGTCATTTCGATTGAGAAGATGTTTGGAAAACATTTCATAGCTAAGAGTTTAAGTCATCTTTTTTTAAAGTTTTTAACATATTCAATCATGCATGTCACTTCATCATTCCTGTCTGGAATGGGCAACCTGGCATCTTTACAGTTTAGCTAGCAAGGATAACAAAAACTCCTTATAAATTGTAACCAAGGAAATGAACTCCAGTATATACAACTAAATGCTTCTTAGGAAAACATCATCTAGTTTTCATTACTGAAATGTACTGCTAGTCTCAGAGTACTTGCTATGAGGAGAGGGAAAGTAGAAAAGGAAGGGGTGTTAAAATGTAGCAAAAAGGAGAAAGCAATATCTTCATGAACTGCTTGATATGTAGCAAAACCCCCAGGTTTTTTTTTTAATTTTGAAATACATTCCCTCCCCTTCCCCTAACCATTTCTGACTTTCTCTCTTTTTATTCCTTATAAGTGATTACAAGAAGGACTAGGTAAGCTAAGCTAAGTTCTTTTATGCTATTATTGTAATAAGTCCCTTTTTATATTGTAACTAGTGTTCTGTTATGTTTGTATTGATTTTTACTGTTTTATATTGCATTATATTGTATTCCTATCATTTGTGCATTGATTTGTATTGTTTCATATTAACACTGTACGATTTGGGCCTGCAATGTGGGTTGGCATGAGTGTTGTCAAGTATCCACTGTGTGTGTCAGGTTCCCATCTTGTCCCCATGCCCTGTTGTGTAAGTATGTTGTAACCTATGACTCATACCTACCCCTCCTACATAACTTGGTTCTTGAATGAATGGGGATAAATGGGGGTGCTTGAGAGACAATGGCAGTAGGTCTAAAAATAGCTCACTCTGAATGACTGAACCATCAACTCAAGAACCCAACCATCACCCTGCATTGACACCCCCGCCCCCACTCAAGATTTGGAAGACAAAGACTGCTGCAGAAATCAGCCAACCCACCATCACAGACACCTGAAACTGCATGGTCTTACCTAGGAATGCACATGCTCACTACCCCAGGGGCTGACCCTTGCCTGGGCACGCCCCTGCCACTAGGGTCATAGGTAGTCTGCCCCATAAAAAGGGGTAGTGAAGACAGACCCAGTGGGATGCCCTCTCCATCTGGACCAGCACCACACCACACCACCTATCCACCCAGAGGCCCTGCCGGTGACTCCCTCTGGACACCACCTGCTGGAAAAAGACCCCCTTCCAGCCTGGATAGGTAGCTATCACCCCCATCCTCTCTTCAACCAAGGACTTGGACTCTGTTTCTCTTCCCCACCTGGACTCCAGCCCTTCCACTGAGCCTCTTTCTCCTGCTATCATTGTGTAGTGTGTGTAGGAACCAAGCTGTACAGTAGCATTAATTTAATAAAATGTTATTTGGAACCCTGAGTTGCGTTTTGCTTTACTATGATTCCTGCCCTGCTCCAATCTCTGCTCCTCATCCCTCTAACTTGTCTCATTTCTCCCTCTCCTGCTTCTGGCTCACCACCACCTCCAACATCTGTCCCATGCTCCTGTGGCTCCAGACATCCTGAGTTCCTCTCTGCCTGCAAACCCCTGCTTCTTTGCCACTGACTTATCACTGCTATTATCTCATCCCCATTATCTCATCCCCACTACCTTTTCCCTTGATCTCTGCCCACTGTTATTGTCTCATCCCCACTGCCTTTTTCCCAGATCTCTGCCACTTCTATTGCCTTGTCTCCACTGCCTTTTCTCCTGATCTCTGCCACTGTTATTGCCTTATCTCTACTGCCTTTTCCCCTGATCTCCCAGCTTACTGCCTCTGTGTCCTGGCTGTTTCCTTCTTGCCACCAGGCTTTTTCCCTTGCTTCCACCCTGGCACCAGGTGACCCTGAGTAACCCCAGGGCCACTTGACCTTAAGTAACCCCAAGCCTCAGTTACTCAGCCAGCTTCTCTCCAGTCTACTGGTTCTAATCCCGGTTCCAGCAACTTTCACTCCTTACACTTTCTCTCTCACCTTAACCTTTCCCCAGGTATCCCAAGTACCCCAAACACACACATATATACCATACCTTCCAAATTAGGAACTCAGCTGTGTGTATGTGTAGGTGGGTGGTTTGTGTGTGAACTGATGAACACACACACACACACGTACGTCATCGTGTGTGTGATATACAAATTAGTGATACGTGTATGTGTACTGAGTGTGTGGGTATTAAGAATTGATTTTTGTCTAACTTTTGGTGTGTACAGGTGCTTGAATTGGTGATGGGTGTGCCTAGGCTGATAATTTGGGATGTGTATGTGCCTGAGTTGGTAATTCGTACGTGTACGCCTGGTGGGGATGTATGCACCTACAGTATGTGCGCGCGCGCGCGCGTGTGTGTGTGTGTGTGTGTATGCGTGCATGCGTGTGCAATTGTACACCACACCCTCCTATCTAACAATGCAATATGGAGATCCTGAGCGTTGGCCTGACCCCATAGGGCAACAGATACATAAACATGCTTGTGTTTAGTTCTTACAAGATACAAAATTTGCAGAAATTTTAAATTTGGTATATAGGTGTGGCCAGCCAATGTCTTGAACTCGTGCCTATGGTTCTTGGCTCTTTTGCTTAATAAAACTAATCTGCTACTAAGAGTAAAGCTCTCTTGCAAAAGTAGAATGAAAAAGTAGGAGGGGTTTTCAGGCAGAAGATTCAACTGTAGATAGCCTTCTTTGATATTAATCATTCACGGTGAGAAGCAGTCCCACAAAATCATGCTATGACAGAATCAAAGTTAAAAACAGACAAGGATACTAACTTAAAGATGAGGAAATGGAAACTGCTTCTGCTTCTAGCAGTTGTTTCTCTGTTGGACTGTTCAGTTCAGCACCTGTACACGCTCTAGCTCTACTTCAAACCCCATTGTTTTGATGCACTAAAAATCTTATCAACTATTGCCTCCAATACTGGCAGTTCGGAAGTAAAAACATTGATTTTTGAGTAAAGTTTGCCTAAGGAGTAAAAAAAAGCAGCTAATTTCAAACCCAACTCATTTGGGCAAATCTATGTAGAAAGCCTGACATGTCTGGAAGCTCACAAAGTAAGGTTGGTCCCCAACTTACATAAGCACTTTAACTTTTCATTGCCCTTTCAACAGAAAGTCAGTAAACAAAATGTAATGAAAATGAAGATCAGTTCTCAGGCTTGTGTGAGCTTACGAGGCTTTTAGTCACTTACTCATGTGACCTATACCCAAGCATAAAGATATGAAATACAAATAAATATGATTTTCTTGCACAAAAATCATTAACCATTTTAGTGATTCCACAACAGCTATTCTTGCGGGCATACTCTTACTCTAACTTAAGAGTGTCTATTTCTCATTAAATTTCACCCATTTAACTATGCAATCACACAGGATAAAAGTATAACCAGGAATCTGAAACAGTTCATTTGGTTTATATACGAAAGAACAGTTCTTGTATTTTCTTCATGCAGGAGTGTTCAGAGATTAAAAGAGGACAGGGGGAGGAAGTTTAACTTTATAGGAGGCAAAGTATTTTTTTAAACCCAGTCAAGCTTAGCTCTTTTGAAATATCTATGGCGCAATCACACCACCTAAATTTCAGGTTTGAACATCCTTGATTTTACTATTACTCAACAATGCATATCCAAAACACAATACAATGTGGAAGGAAACATACTAGTGATAAAGATTTTTTTACTTGATCACTGCCTGCTTTAGTGTAAAATTTTGCTATGGTCTCTAGTGGGAAATCTAATAAAAGCACAGAGCAGAGAAGCATAAACTCTTGATTCAGAAATGGTCTTTTCTCTCTCCCTTTATCAAGTCATTTTAATCAGTACTTTGTCTTCCACCTGCCTATAAAATGGGAATATTCTTTGTTTCCAAGGCTGTTGTGAGCAGCAGTTTATTTCTACGAAACTTTGAAAATAGAACTAACAATTAGGTAGCTCTATCCTATCTTAGGTCCATAAAACCATATTGCCATGGACGGCCACTCTGAAAATACCTCCTTGTTTAAACACATACGGGTGAACAGAGCAGTGGCCTTGTATGTGTTTGTTAAAAGATTAATGACAACCACATACACATGATGATATGTGGCAAAGAAAATATAAGAACAGCCTAGTATCCAGTGGCAACAGCATTATGTTTTGAAAAATTGATGCACTGTAAAAATGAATGTCACTCCTACCCCAAACTTAAAAAAAGTAATCCTAGATCAGGGATTTAAAAATTAATGATGTAGAATTCAAGTTAGTTTCAGCCCTTTGACAATTTTTTGTAAGAGTCCCAATTTCACTATGTTGTCAGGATATACAACACAACTTCCCTGGATAATAATGAACTAGTCAAGTCAGCCATGTACCTAGGTAAGCTGGCCCTTCATCAAAAAAAATTAATTTGTAGGTTGCCCTCAATTGAGTTAAACTGTGCAACAATATTGTCACTGATAAACAGGTGCATCTCTCAGAAGAGCTTCCCTCTTCATAACAGATCATGGAAGTAAAGAGCTTGGAACCAACTTCTATGCTTTACTTCAACTTCCTTGGACTCAGATAGCCCATTTATGCAATGACCTCCCCCCTCTCCTTCTTAGGGGCTGAACAACAGCTAACGATGTTATCCTGGATCCATGGGGAGTCCTAGGAACATGCACTGCACTTGAAATAACTTTCTGCTGTAGAGAACACCAGAACAAGAGGCAACTAGAACATGGCCAGCAGGTCAGAAAGACTAAATAAAATAACAAAAAGGGTACATTTTGTTACACTGGAGAAAAATGCCAAATTTCATAGGTAGTAGAAACAGAAGACTGAATACAGGACAAGTCACTGACTTCAACCACAAAGAAATCATGAACTGCTGGAATTGCCTTTCCTTGATTAATTTATGGTCAAGTCAGCATGGATTGTGGGTATTCTTTCATATGACTGATATTTAGGAATAAAATATATCGCTGTGTATCTACAACTCAAATAGATCTTTGTTTGTTTACTGCTGTGCAATCCCAGCACAAATCACAAGCAACCATGAAGAAACAGGCTTCCATATATAGTTGAATGTTAAGCCCTGCCTAGTTTTCTAGAGCTATTTTGAATATTGGAATTAGGTGGAGCGAGCTAATGGTAGTATCATCCAGGGTTGCAGGACAGCAGGCACCACAAGATGGCATGAACACAGAATAGCATCTAGTAAAGATTGTAAATTATTAGATAGGGAAACCCTGGTCCAGGATGTGCATAGAAGTTTTAAACTTAAAAAATAAGTTTCTAATTACAGGAAAAGCTATAGGGATATTTCTTTAATTAATATTTTATGGATGTTGAATATTAATGATTTATCCAAAAAACTAAACAACATTTACAATGTATTGTGAAGTTTTGCATATATGCATAATGCACAATCAGCACAAATGAACACCTGCTATATACAGGATGCACCAATTTTTGTTTTGCTAAAATTATTAGGATTACTATATATAAAAAGCACAAGATAAAGTTAGCATTTTAATGAGGCTGCATTCTCACTCTTTTGTACTGACCCATTAAATGACTTGAACATAGGAAAAAAAAAAAAACTAAACTGTATTCCTGATGTAACATTTGCAGAAGTTGTTGGCACACCATATCCACAGTTATGAATTTGTGCCAGTAGTTCTACTGAACGCATATTTCTTACTTTAGGTTAAATGCAAACATTCAAAGAGGTTAGATCACATTAAAAATGGCTACCCAATTTAACTTAGTTCACCTACCTGTCCCTTGCTCCTTGCTCCCCACCAAACCCACATCCAAGAAGCTTCTTCTGGTGCCAGTTTCATCAGTGCTTGCAGATGGTGGGTGTTTAGGAAGTAAATACCAATTGGGGGAGGGATGACAAAGTAGTTTTGCAGGGGCAGGTTGGGGGGCGCTAAAAACAGCCCTTTGTTCACCCCCAACCCCCCGCAGACCCCATGAGTCCCCTGATTCCATCACGGATCCCACCAACCCCCCATGGACTCCCACGTGCCCCCAACCTCCTTGCAGACACTGCCTGTACCCTTGATTTCCCCAGTCTCTCCTGCAGATCCCACCTGTCCCGCCCTGATCCCCCACAGACCCCATCAGCCCCCCCTAACATTCCCCCGTGGACCGAGCCTACCCCACAAAGCCCTGTGGACCCCCCAATCCTCCCTTGAGCCTGCTTGCCCCTGAGATCCCAAGCCTCTTCTGCTAGTCCCCCCCATCCCAATTTACCTTGGAGTTAAAGTTACCCAAACTTATGCCCTCCTAGCTACCCTGAATATCTGTACTTAGCCTCCTCTTGAACAATTTATGTTTCTATATTCTGTATATAACCAAAGACTTGTAACAAAGACTGCAAGAGGAATAATGGTATCAATTATTTGCTAGGTCTGAAGTCAAATAGCTGTTACTGTTGCTAGGAAATTGCAACTTGCTGATTATTTCCTATCCCATGCTCACCCTGCAGGCATACAGCTTTTCCCAACTATCAGCAGAACCCCTTCAGCAGAGCAGCATGCATACAAAATAAAGCCAGCTATTGGTACATATTATTAGAGATCAAAAACCATTTATCATGACTGAGCTCTAGGTGAAGTAAGCACAATGTCCAAATTCGCATCTTTTGTTTTTTTTAATAAACAGTGGTACTTCGACTGTCTCCTCCACAATATAAACACAGGTTGAGACGGGCTTATGCATATTCCAGTGCTGGGTAAATGCCAGAATCTTTGAACATGGACATAAAGAAGTCTCATTTGTTTCTCTTCCTGAACTGCAAAAATAGTTCAATAAAAAACAACTATTCAAAGAAACATTCCATCCAGCAGTTTAATGGCAGTTCCCTCTGATTACAGACATTTACCAACACAGCCCAAAGACAGAAAGGGTCTGAAAATTAGATTCAATTTCCAAACAACTCAAGCATGACATGAGCTTTACAGAAGACCCCATTTTATTAACCCAAACACTTAAAGGCAGTAAGCTTCACCCCCCACAGGTGGGACAGGGGTCTCTTCTGAAATGAAGCTGATTTTATTTCTTCACATATTTGGCTACCATCTCCCTTGTGAAATTCCCAGCAAATTACCATTTTTTCTACTCTACCCTGCAGAATATGACAATACATTTAAAGTAGTGTTAATTTTGTTAATTTTACCACAAATATGAAGCACTACCTTGCAGTCTTTAAGGACCAAATATTTGATACATAAAGGAACTCATCAACAAGGTCTTATCATTTTTAAATGTCTTGAGAAATTCAGGTTTACTTACAGTGCAAGGAAGTGGTTAGCTGTATTTGTCTGAAGTCAGGTAGAAAACAGGGCAGAATGGCACCTTAGACATGAACTCATTCAGGGAGGCATAAACTTCCATATGGAACAACCTAGTTACGCAGATGCTATGACATAGCATCATCTTAGCATCTGATGAATGAAGTAGGTGGCTTTCTATGGAAGCTCATACCTCTGTGACCTAGTTTCTCTCTGAAGTGCCAACCCTGTCCTACCTTGCCTTATACTGCAATAACTGGATGACTAAAAGGGACATTTGGAAAAGCAAATTCCTACCATACTTCCTTTTGCCTCCCCTTAAGATTTTTGGTAACCAGCACTGACAAACGGAGTGTCAGCCACTGAAACAAAACAGTTAATTAAATATACTATAGAAGGCATCCAATGTTCAAAATGTAGTCAGAAAAAGATGTTCAAGACAGCAAGAACGCAGGGAACGCAGGCTCTGAAGCGGGGAATCATGCATTAGAACTCAGTTGTGAGAGTGTAAGTTTGAGTATTAATCCATCTTTTCCTCTTACATATAAATCTACCATTTCATTCCTTTTTAAATATAGTCCTTATTTCATTATACCCCATAGTCTAATCACCCAAGTAACTGCCTAAAATTAGGGTTCTAAAGTATGTCACAGCTGTAACATATTTTAGACTCACTGCTTATACTATGGTCAAAGTTATACTGGTACCAACCTCTGGTGTGTAACTGGCTCAATTAAACTTCATTGCTTTCCATGCCATAACCAAAACAAATGAAAATCAAACTACCAGTAAATTCTCCTAACCATTTCCAAGATAGCCACTTGCAACAATATAATACTGTCAGGCAAAAAAAATTCTGTTTCTACATAACAGGATATAAAAAAGTCCCTTAATGAACCATGTGCCTAATCTCCTACACGCTTGTTCCTTAGACTAATTCAGCAAGGTCATTCATCTAACAGACCATAACCTAACAACCACTGCATTATGCCAAACAATAAGCTGCAACAAAGGTAAGTCGGTACCATGCTGAATTGTATTATTGATCTCAAGACATTTCCAGTAATTGCAATTGCCAAGGAAAGAGAAAAGACTACAACTCTCCCTGTGACCATCCTCTTATGTGGCTTGTACTTGGAGATAGAGTTACATTAAGATAAATGTGTTTCAGATAGATCATTACACAGACCAACAACTGGAATTATCCTGGAAAAGGCTCAAATTTCAGTTTAGCAATCTTTATTTTCTTTCTTTAAAAATCAAGGGCTTTTTTTGTTTTTTTTTTAAATGCGCAGCACAAGTATTAAGAGAACAAAATTAAAAACTGAGGTATATGTAACCCATATTGTATTGCTCACAAAAAATGTCAAGCGATTGTTCAGTCAATTATACAATTTCAGACCTATTTGAGCAGTCAAAGAAAACACGGGTGTTTATAGGCATGGTCCAGGAGGCAGGGTGCACTTTAAATTAGCACAGCTTCAAGAACTGCACTAATTAAAAGTGCCTGGAGCTTCATGTGTAACACCATCTCCCCACTGAAAAATGGCAGCAGGGCGCTTTGAACTAAAACTCATCAAATTAACTTTAAAACGCCCCACCGCCATTTTTCAGGGCAGGGACGCTGATACACATGACACCGGAGTCTGCTGGAGTGCAGTAACTACTACACTCCAGCAGACTCTATTAATAGAGTCTCCTATGACATGCTATAATTACAGCATGCCGGAACATGTATAGGAGCCCTATGTTACTCTGCTGTTTCTGCATTACATTTTCTATGCCAAAAAGAAACCCAAAAGAGTACTCCATGTTCTGGACATGAAACAAGGAAGATGTACAATATATAAACAAAGCAACCCTTCTTCCTAAATCCTACATAATCATGGGCATTTTTTCAATGTTACTTTTGGCCAAAAATACCATAAAAATAAAGCAAACCAAATAAAAACATTAAACTAAATACAGTTTTCACTGTTACACAAGATGGGTGGATAAATTAAAAAAAAAGCTTATTTAACATGTAAAGCTATGACAAGCTTATATTAAAAATCTAAACAAAGTAAGCCTTGAATAGAGTCAAATAATTTTCATGAAATAAATAAACAATAGAAGTTTACTGCCAAAGTTTTAAACAAAGTCAAAGCACTACATTGGTGGAAGTCGCTATCTTAAGTATTTGGTGACAGTTTGTTAAAATGCTAAACCAGCTTTTAACAACAGCTGCTTCTTTTATAAGCACAGAGAGAGTATTCTATTTATTTCCATTTATTAAATTAAAGTAACTAGCTCACTCAAACTGAGAAAGCCAGGAGTTGAAAAGCAGAAAAGTAGTTTCTTCTTTCAATCTACAAATAAAATGAGGTATGAGGATGAGATCTACTAGTTCTAAAATCTTTAAAGACATGCTATCCAGAATCAGTTCAATTCTAATTCAATAGTGATGCCTCTTCCTTTATCTAATAATTCCATTAAAAAGTCAAACATTTAAAATTGCTTTTGAATTTATGTATATGATGTGAGGTAGTTTTATTTAGGTCTAAAACAATCATTTACTGTTTTGTATATTTTAACTGAATTCTACTTTCCATCTAAATAAATTTGAGACAAGCTACAATTATATTAAGCTATACAATTACTTCAATAAATGTGCAAAAATCGTGTACTTTCCTGGTTATCAAAAAATACCAAATTTAGTCTGAAGACCATTTTTCTCAATATGTTTTATTGGTTAACTTACTAATGAGAATTGAGCTTTAAGGAAAAGTTATAAATACTGTACACAGTGATTAAAATTAGTGATATAAAGTCCAAGTTTCCTGCTTACTCATTTCAGTCATGATTAAAAATTACTCCACCCTGTCCACATGACATCACAATAGAACAGATATGTGGAAATGCGAACCTGATGCACCAGAAATACCAGCTCTGGAATGCTGTAGGCAATTGAACAAAGTTGGAAGTATGCCATAGAAACAACTGCAGAACAAGATTTCAAAGTAATTCTTTTATACTTTGAGCATTTAATTTTCCTTTCAATTAGCTTTTAGTCAGGAAATCAGATACACCTCTGGTGCTCTCCCCTAGCTTGGGGGTCTTCTAGAGAAGGCTGGATAGGCATCTGGCTGGGATCATCTGACCCCAGCACTCTTTCCTGCCTAGGCAGGGGGTTGGACTCGATCTGTTGAGGTCCCTTCTGACCCTAGCATCTATGCATCTATTATGATTTTATAACATTTATATTTGAGAAAATACCAAGCCACAGTTGCATATTTTCTTTATAAACTAATTAAGAAATAAGTAGCCTTCCTTTTTTCTGTCCTGAAATATGTAGTCTTGAAAGAGTCGCACTCATAGCTCCATAAATATACTGGCAGTTATAGGCAGACTGATTTTAAAGATCTGGGCTATAACAGCCACAGTTTTACTTCCTATCATAACCCTCTTGTAAATGCCAGTGTACTGTTTTCTCTTTTTAAAATATTAAGAAGCATAATGAGGATGCACTGCTGAAGCCACACGGGATTGGGGCCAGGTTGCTCTAGCCTGCAGCTTGAAAAAGATTGCCATTTTACTTATTCATAACATCGATGTCACTCTATCAGTCATATAAGGCCTTGCTTTCCTTTAGCTGCTACCATTATCAAAAAGGTAACAGCGCAAAGGACAACGCTCCCCCCCTCCAAATACTGTAAAATGGCTCCCTATGCATCTGCTAAAAATAAATCAAAATACTTAAAGTAAACCTAAGAAACTACTGAAACTTAAGTCGCAGCTTCCAGGCCCTTTTCCAAAATTTGTCTCTACAATAATAGGCTTATATTAAAATTAATATTTACTCCTCATGTATTCTTCCTGGATACAGTGGGTACTCCCTTCAAGCTCTCCTAGGATAAAGGTGCAGCTGGTTTTATAACAGACTTCTCAAAATAAAATACTGTAAGGAAGGGAATGAAGTTGTCCATTGCTGTAAGTAGTTTTTTTCCCTGCAACTAAGCGGCAGAAAAAGAAAAAAAATCAACACAAGTCCACCAGCCCCCTTTCCAGAAACCTATGTTAAAAGATTATTTTTCAGCATAGCTTCTCATAAAGAGGGTATAAAAATACCAGAAAAATATTTAAAGTTGAGTACCATGACTCAAACAGCTTGAAGTAGGAACAGATTTATTCTCCTACACAAACAAGAACTCAGAATGACCTTTGATGTGGTTTCAGTCCACTGAAAATAAAAATGACAATGCAGCATGTCTCTTCTTACAGACTAATTGGCCATATACACATCAAGAATACTTCCTTCAGTATTCAGGAAGGGCAGAGGTGCATTTCTTTCAAAGATGTCAGTGCTGTTAAAAACAACAACAAAACACCTTCTAACCAGTACAGTGCACATGCTATATTAGTTCTTTCAGCCAGTAAAGAGGGGGCTTATTAACCTAAAGGTATAGTAATCATCTAAATTGCATCATTATTTCAACATAATGTGATGAAACTGACATTTCACCATGCATATTACAGTTAGTTGCAAATTACATTTATTCATGACCCTCAAACTTTGTCAGAGGTCAGGACAATTCGCTCCTGATTTGTAAGTCACTGTTTAAGGGGAAGTATTTCTAGTGGCTGAAGTTGAAAACCATAAATTGAGTTTCTACCCTAAACTCTAAATACTGACAATGTACAATTATGAACAATTCAAAACCATGCTGTACTTGTTTCCCAATCTGCAGAATTAAACTAAAGACTTCTGCATCTCAAAGAGAAATTTAAAAACTAACGTGCATTGAGATCTTTTGTGCTGGATAGGTTTGAAATAGGTGTTACTTTTACAAGAGCTAAAATTGTAGTTTAACACCTCAAAAGGGACTCAGTTTGGCAGCAGAGTTAATTCATTAAACACTCATACCTGTGGTAACTATAGCAACTTCTTTATAGAGAAGGAAGCGACAAAGAAAATACTACTACTCTATTTTTAGATGTTTTAACAGAATTTACTTTCTGGTAATAATTATCCGCACATGGCAAACCAGCTCTCGGCAGAGCAAAGGTGCACCATGAGTCAAAAAGAGTGTCTACAGACTGAAGACAGGCAAAAAATACAACACAGTTTAATAAGGTCAGTGTAGGGTGGGCCTGTCAAGTCTTTAATGACATCAGACTTTTTTCTTTTTTTTAAGTGGCGGAAGTGAAGCAATGCTTTAAATCAGGACACTGCAGAAAACAGGTCATTAAAAATAACCTTCAATTTGATTTAAGTTAAATGACAGGATAAATAAAAGTGGATCTGTAACTAAAGTTCCCTGGTCAAGAAAAGCAGGGTTTCTTTAAGTAGATGTGATATTTTTATTAGACCAACTGAATAGTTGGGGAAAAAGTTCTGAGCAAGGCAGTCACCCTTTGTCAGGCATAGGGAGGTCTCTGCTCATCTGAGACTCCAAGGAATGAGAGATGCTAAAAGTGTGGGGGGATGTCAGTGAAAATGTAAATAAGAAGAGATAAGCAAGACAAAAGGAAAAGCAGGAAGAGAAGGGGGGAAGAGAGCAGAGAGAGGAGAAAGTAGGAGGGAGACAACAGAGATAAAATACAAGGTGAAAAAGGCAGTCGGTGAAAAAGGGAATAGTTGGAGAGCAGGAAAGCAGGAATGGGAGAAATGAAAAGTGTTACAGGATGTTACTGAAAATATAAGAGGGTAGAAGTAGGAAAACAAAAAAGTAATGGAGGGGGAAGAGAACAGGGAAGAGAAAAGAGCCAAAGGGAATACACTAAAGATATCACATCTACCCAAAGAACCTTGCCTGCCTATGTACTTAGACCAACACAGCTATAACCAAAAACCCTGGTCAAGAAAGCAAATTTCAACAAACAGCTAGTGCAGTCAATTAGACTGAAGAGTCAAGAGGGTTGAATGCAGGAGGCCTGGGTTTTTTCAGGCTGTAACCCCAGTAAGAGAAGAAAAACATTGTAGGAAGCAGCTCCAGACCCAAAATGAATCAATATGTTACCTAAAGAAGGATATTAGGAATAAGCAGAGGATTTAAAAGGAATGGCAGGAAGGGCTGATAAACAAAGAACTGTGTTCAAGACAACCAGAAATTGAATGCATCTCTGAGGAGTCCTCTAAGACCCATGGAAAAATGGTCATCCTCTCAAATACTACAATCATGTGGAAAGGAGTAGATAGAAGATGCTCCATATACCCTAAAACATATTCAACATCAGAGCAAGGTCCTTTGGCAAGCTGTAAGACTATCTAGGCTGAGGGAATTTCCAAATCCAGGCCCAATTATATTTTACTTTATAAGCCTGACAGTCTCAGCTTCCCCAAAAGCAAAACAGGAAACAGTCTTAAAGTGTATCCACAATTAAGTATGCTGCCAGAAAATTAAGTTGAAAATGTTGCAAGTGCTGATGCACGTAGAATTGAAAACAAATCTAGTATTGAAACTAAATGCAGAAGTAGAAATTAAGCACGCTAAATTTTTATGCCTATTGGAAAGAAAAAAAAGGAGTTAAAAACAATAACTCCTCACAAAAAATGGAATGCTTAAGTGTTGCTCCAAATAACTACATTCGCAGTTTTCACAAGGCACAGATAAAGGGTGCTATCCCAACGCCAACCGTAGAGGTGCTAATAACAATGGATTATGTCACAAGCTAAAGACAAAGGTATGTTCCGAAGTGTACCTTTTGATACCTTTTAACAAAATAATTATAATTTAGTTTTGCTCAGGGTATCAGAACTAATGGAAGGTTAATTATGCAATGCAAATTTCTATGCAAGGAAACAAAAAACAGAAGACCAGATTACATATCAGAAAATAATGTTTTAGATCATTGTTACATACAATATTGGTCAGGAAACCTTAAAGAGGACACAAATTGGTTTGCAAGCAAATTATTTTGTATCCTTTGTACTTCAGTTTATTCTGGAAAGCTTTGACAAAACTACAGCCACTTTATTCTTCTATACTTGATCATTCAAGAGAATCATTTCTATGCCCAATACGTAAATTAAGACTTGAGACAAGAAAATGCATTCTCCGACTTGACAAAGGTTATAGTTGTCCCTTCCACGTTTATGCACTGACTTCCAGTAATGTATTATGACCCTGTTTTTAATAGCAAGGAGTTTAAACAAAAACAGCAAGGCTCATTTTAACTACACTGTAGTCACTGTTTCACTGATTGTTTCATCATAGTATCTGGTATAGCAAGTGTGTGTGTCCTAACAAATTACGATATAGGAAAATACAAAGAGGAGTCAATGACATAACCAATCTAGCTTCTACTACCTTTTATCATCCAAACTTGAAACTTAGATGCCCTTTAAACTATAAAATAAAAAAATGAAAAAACTTGTTCATAACCAATGCTGAAAATTCTGCATGCATATTCTACATTTTTAAAGCCTAATAGCTTTTTTCCCTATGAATTACAGGAATAAAACAATGAGATGCATTAAATGTTTTCTTAGCTCTTCAGGGCTTTTGGAAAAAGGTGTTACTCAAAAAAAAAAAAAAAAAAAAAAAGAAAGATTTTTTTCCCCCCCTCTTCGCCATCCTTTTTTAAAGGAAGTGGCAGGTTACTTGCACAATATATTATGCTTTGCATATACTTAGCTCTAGGAATGGCAGATTACAATCCTACCGCCTGCTGGAAAACTCCAGGAATTACAATACTGTATGCTTCACATACAGCTCTACAGAAACATGGTATTTTGGCACCCAGCCAAGAAGCAAGAGCACAAAAAGGCTGAAGTATACATTTAAATCCTCTGAGCACCTGATCACTAGTCAGTCCATTAAATACAGTATATAAATGCTCATTCCCCCCAGCTCTTTTGTTATCTCCACCTCTCCCCATAGAGATTTCATGCAATATTACCTACCCTCAATTCTCTCTCAATTTGTAGCCACAAGACTCATTTTAAAAATACATTAAGGAATACAAGAGTTTAACATAGGCTAATTTGGATAAGCCAAATTAATTCTAACATTCAGATCCCTAACACACAGCTTGATCTCCAGCAACACGGAAGACCAATACACAAAATCAGAGATGTGAGGCAGAAAATTTTCCAAGTGCTTTATTTTTCTGTGAGAAATTTCCCATTTCTAAAAATTCATTGTTTCATAAAATTCATTAGTAACAATGAATTGATTGCAATACAATATTAGGCAAGCTTGGCATTTTCAAAGTTGTAATTAATGTTTTTCAGGTGATTATTCCCAGGAAGTGAGAGAGAGAGTACAAATTTTATTGATTTGTAAACAGGAGGGTAAATACACTCACATAATAATCCGACCAAAAAAAAAAAAAAAAAATATCAAGCAATGAATTCACCTAATTAGCTGTGCAGGTTAAATCAAAACCAAAGCATGGCATATCATGCACAGTACTTTGGGTGTGCTAAAATTATTGTGTCAACAGTTTTTACTGCCTTCATTTTTTTCCTTAAATATAAACAAACAATGTAAGTGAAGTACATCCTAGTGTGTATTGTTTTTACATTTTTACAAGTATTCCAATAAAAATAATTTATTTCCACATAGAGCTTTGAATTTTTTTGAATATAACATTTAAACCACATTAAATGTGCTGTATTTAATTTTTTTCCTAATCAAATATTTCAGTTCAAATTAAGGGTGCACTGATACAGATTTTGAGGGCCGATACCAACAGCTGATATTTAAGGAAGCTGATATTCAGTACAGTTGCCATCAGGTGGTAAGTCCAATGTTGTGGAAGGGGAGGGGGGAGGAAAGGAGCCACCTTCACCCAAGCGCCAGGAAAAAATGGGCTGCCCCAGGCAATGGGCAGTGGCACGGGGCTGGGAGCAGAGCTGTTATGAAATCTGGGGTGACTGCAGCTTCCTCCCAATGCCGCCGGAGCCCGTTCTGAGCCCAGCCCCGGGCAAGAAAAGCCCGCGCAGCACCAGATCCACCCCACCCTGTGCCACGCAGGTCCAGGGGCTCACACCCCCACACTCCCACCCTCCTGGGTTGCAGGTAGTGGCAGGAGCTGCCCCCACCCAAGCTGCACCTCTGTCCTGGCCCCCTACCCTGGCTGGGCAGTGCCTGCCCCTGGCCCTCACTCACTGTCTGCCCCTGCCACTCACTTACTGTGGAGGAATTGATCTGCCACCCAACACCCCTTTCCTCTTCTTCTGACTTACCAACTGGAGGCAGCTCTCCACGCTGCCAGCTCTGCTCTGTGCTTCACTGCAGCTGTGTGCAGCACAGGCATTTATTGGCCAAATTATCAGCCCTATCAGGCTGATATACGATATAGACCATTTTCTTTATATCAGTACCAATCTGATATTTGACTGATATATCAGTGAGCCTCTAATTCAAATACTTGTGGCTATGGGACATAAAATTAACATGGGGGGGGTACTTTGTTAGTTTTGTTTACTAAATAAGTCAAATAAGCATGCTAAATCAGATCACGTTCTATTTAGGGCATTGGAAATTTTTCCAATTCAAGATTCTCTGGAAAACCCACATCTCTGCACAAAATATATTTTATATGCAGTAATACAAGCACTGATCCCTTCCACCATTCCTCCACTTCCACGGGAACCCTGGTTCTGTGTCCAAGCTTGCAGAGGTGGCAGTGGGCCCCAGGGCCCAATTCCTGCATGCAAGGGCAGTGCTGGGCCCCATGACCCAATCCCACCAAGCAAGCCAGGAGAAAGTGCCAATCCTGGAGGAGTACAGGGCAGGAAGGGGAGAACACCAGACCTCAGGGCACTATCCAGGCAAGCTAGGCTCAATCCAGCCTGATGACTAGCCCCATATCAGCCACCTGGCCCATGGGGCCAAAAGGTTGAGCACCACTGGGCTACGGCATTTCTCATTTGCTGTGTTAAATGGCTGTAGAGAGATACTGAGTGTCAGAGGCTGCTCTATGATAAAAATCACAGGACATATGTGCTGATAAAACCTAAACTTGCCAAACCAAAATCAAAATTAATTAAAAAAAATATATGGATAGTTGAAAATATGAATGGCAAAGCTATTCAAGCTAATTATAGCACTACTTTACCTTTTCTCAAAATACATCTTGAATTGACATACCTGCAAAAACAGGAAGTGTTAATGAAAGAATAAACTTGCCACTTCACTAAGGTGTATGGAGAAAGTACAAGTAAACTGCTATGCCTATAAGTCAGATCTTATTTCAAGGTAACATTATAGCAACTTTATATCCAATTCAGTGGATGTCATCTGGACTCCCCCCCCCAAAGTGCAGTGATGCAAATATCATGCAACTCAAGACTGAGAGGAAAGACTGGACTTGCGCCTCAGTTTCCCTGAACAATCTCAGTAAGTTCTCCTAGTGTGCAACCAGAGTTCATTTAGTACACATTGCACCAAATTCAATTTTTTCATACTAGGATTTTTTATTTCAATGTGCCCTGCCACTGTACACAAAGTAATTTGGCCGCAGCTCTGGAGTGAGATGCATGGGTGGAAGTCCATTGTGCCCCTGTGAGTCCCGGGACCCCAGACTCGACCTACAGCACAACTAGTAGATAAGTGAGGCCCGCAGTGGGTGGGAGTTAGTTCAGCTGCGAGACAGCTGAGAGGAGCCAAGGAGAGTCACGCCCCCTCACCTTGGCTCCTACTTTGCCCAGCCCCCCAGGGTGTCTTGCGAACAGAATGCGCGAGCAGGTGCACTCTTGGCCTGGCACCCAAGTTCACACAGGAAGGAAAGCAGGAGGGGCATGAGGCTCCAGGCAGCGAGCCTGAAGGGAATGGTCGCCACAGCAGTAGCGCAGACCCACCTGTGCAACGGTGGGTGGGACGCATCCCACCCTGAAGTTCCCCTCTGTGGCAAGAGTCCTCCCATCTGGTACTTCCGAGGCCTCTCCCCAGATGGAACCCATGGTTCCAGCCTCCGCTCGCACGGAGCCCCTGATTGCAGGCACAACGGGATCAGGGCACTGCCACCTTCCCTTGCGAGGTCCGTACCGTATTGGAGTCTCTGGAATGCCAGATAGTGGAGCTGCAGACCACAGTGCAGAGGCTGTGTGCCATCAGGGATGGCGAACAGGAAACTGACTCCTACTGCCAGACCCTTCACCCAAAGAGAGGGAAGAGCTAGGTCACCTGCCAGGACAAGGGAGGCCGAGTGGCACTCTCATACTGTCCAGCCAGGGGGTTGAACAAAGGTAGTCTCCAGCCCCAAGGTTCGCTGCACCAGGGTCACCACCCCTGTGGATCTCTGCAACAGGTACAAACCCCTTGCAGCACCAGTAGAGGCTGCAGAGCTGCCAGCTTCTGTGAGCAAGGAAGAAACATGACCAGCTACCATCCCTAAAATGAAACGCAGAGTGGTCATTGTGGGAGACTCCTTCCTGAGGGGGACAGAGGGAGCGATCTGCCACCCTGATTCCTTAACCCAGGAGGTCCCCTGCCTCCTGGGAGCCTGTATCCAGGATATGGCTGAGAGGATCCCAAAACTTATCCGGCCCTCCCACCACTACTCCATAGTGGACACAAATGACATAGCTCAGAGTGATCCCAGCCAGGTCATGAACGACTACAGGGCAGGACTCAGTGGGTTGGGGGCACAGGTTTTTTCCTTTATCCTTCCAGTTATGGGTCTCGGGCTGAGGAGGGTGAGACGAATTGAGGTAGTGAACAGAAGAGTGTGCTGCTGTTGCCATTGTGAAGGCTTCAGTTTCTATGACCACAGTCCGCTTTTCAGAGAGAGAGGCAATGATCTGCTGGGAAGAGACAGCCTCCACCTCACTCCACTGGGGAAGTTCTTCTCAGCCAGAATGGCTGACTTGCTTGACTGGGCTTTAAACTAAGCTCGCTGGGGGATGAGCAGACAGCCACCAGAGCAAGTTTACCAAGCATCATTCCCAAAATCAGCATGTTAGGATGCCCAAGGGAACCCACTCCTACCTCAGCCCAGGAACAAAGCTTCTCCATGAGTGCAAGGAAGCCTAGGGCTTCCAATGCATACTTACTTGCTGTACACTAATGCCAGGAGTTTGTGGAATAAACAGGAGGAACTGGTCCTTTGCTAAACAAAAATTACTACAATTTCATAGGGATAACAGAGACCTGCTCCTGTAACTGTACTATGGGTATAAATGGCTCTACCCTGTACAGGAAAGATCGTGCTGAAAAAAGGGCTGGGGTGTAGCTCTCTGTGAAAGAGCTATATGTCCCTACAAACTGACACTGGCATCCAAGGAAGACGACTGAAGACCCTCTGGGTTAGAATACGAGGGGAACACTATGGTAAGAGTCTACTACAAACCTCCAAATCAGGAACAAGAGCTTTACCATGAATTCACCAGGAAACTGGCTTGTTCTTGAGGCCCTGAGGGGCCATGGAGGGGACAGGAAGGGGAGTTCATGATGAGTGGTTGCTCCTAAAGCAAGCAAGCAAGCCTAGAACCACAAGGGAAGTCCATCCCAACCCATAGGAAAGGTGGTAAATGGGCTCAGCAACCCCCTTAGCTCAACCTCCTACGTCAAAAAGGAGAGGATTATAACAAAGGATGGAAGACAGGAAACACCACTAAGGAAAAGTATTCTTCGCTGGTCCAGATCTGTAGGGAGTGAACAAGGAAAGCCAAGCCTGCAACCGGACTCAAACTGGCTACACGAATCAAGGACAATAAAAAGTCCTTCTTCAGGTTCGCAGGGAGTTGGAAGAAAAACAAGGGCAACATTGGATCCCTGCTAAACCAATTGGGGCAGCTGACAACAAACACCCAGAAAAAAGCCAATTTGCTTAATGATTACTTTGCATTGGTTTTTCACCAGCCCAAAGGGTCCACCCTGCCTAACATAATACGGGATAACCAGGGTGAGGGTGAATATATGCCCACCATTGGCATAGATCATGCGAGGGAGCACCTTGAGAGGCTGGACACTCACAAATCAGCACAAACTCTTGGGTTTGGCTAGACTGCACCCAAGAGTGCCAAAGGAACTGGCAGACATCACAGAACAGCCACTGGCAAGTACATTTGAGAACTCATGGCCCTCAGGCAAAGTACCTGAAGACTGGAAGAGGGCCAATGTGTCGCCTATCTTCAAGAAAAGGAGGAAAGAAGAGCTGGAAAACAACAGGCTAATCAGTTTGACCTCAATCTCATGGAACATCTTGGAAAGAATTATCAAAAAGAAACCATTCTTGACAGACTAACAGAAGGCAACATTCTGAGGGATAGCCAGCATGGGCTTGTTGCAGGTAGGTCTTGCCTAACCAATCTCATTTCCCTCTATGACCAGGTGATGTAACACCTGGACAAAGGGGAAGAGGTTGAGATCATGTATTTGGACTTTAAAAAAGCCTTTGACCTGGTGTCCCACAATGTCCTCCTGGAAAAACTGGGCAACTGTGGCCTCAACTACACTACAGGCTGATGACTGGGGAACTGGCTCCGAGGTCGGACCCAGAGAGTGGTAGTTGATGGAATTGAACCAACAGGGCACTCAGTGACTAGTGGTGCCCCCCAAGGCTCTGTTCTTGGACCCGTACTCTTTAATGACTTTATAAACAATCAGGACTCTGGTGTCAGAAGTGGACTGGCCAAGTTCGCTGATCACACCAAGCTTTGAGGAAGAGTATCCACACTTAAGGATAGGCTGGTGATCCAGGCTGACCTCAATGGACTTGTAAGGTGGGCAGATGAAAACCTGATGGCATCAATACAGAGAAATGCAAGGTGCTCCATATTGTGGGAGGGTGGGTAACCCACCTCACATTTATAGGCTGGGCAGTGCTATACTCACTAACACCATGACTTTCACAACTGAAAGTTTCCTAGTCCACTTGCATATGGTCTGTAGCAAAGTCTCTTTGCTGCCTCTGAAATTTTTTTTAAACCATATTACTTACAAATCTCACAGACTAAAAGCCATATGAGAACACTGAACAATTCCAGTACAGCATTTAAAACGTACTGATCCTGACTTCATTATCCACTATGCAACAGCTTTTCAACAACTTTTACCAGCAACTATCCTATTGTTCCAGTTTCATTCATAGGTTAAAGTCCTACATACAGTGTAGACCGATCAATATACCATACACCATGCACGCACATGCCCAGAGTAATACTTGCCCATAACTGCATGTCAGAGTTATGTCCAAAAGAGTGTTTCTATAGTATTACTTCTACCTCAAGCAAGAAATGTACTATTTTAATAAGTGTTGGTAACTCCTACCAGATGTAGCTGTGTAAGGTAAGAGGTTAACAAACATATGAGGCTCTTAAAAACAATACTGTAATGTACAACAGCAAGAGCTAATTGAACACCTCAACATTTGTGTAACAAGATATACAAAATTTACCACAACTAATAAAAATTAGTTGAAAATTTACTAACATAAGTCTTGCAGTGGCTCTTAGAATCACAGACTCATAGAATCAATGAGTCGGAAGGGACCTGGACACATCATCTAGTCTGACCCCCTGCCATGGGCAGGAAGGAGCACTGGGGGTGGCAGGGGTCATAAGACCCCAGCCAG
>NW_017728949.1:18327594-18345084 GCF_001723895.1 Crocodylus porosus | reverse complement strand
ACTGGACACAGTACTCCAGCTGCGGCCTGACCAGTGCTGCATAGAGGGGGAGCAAGACCTCTCTGGACCTGTTAGTGATGCCCCTGTTGATGTATGACAGGGTGTGGTTGGCTCAGCGTAGTGCTTTGTTGCATTGGCGACTCATATTCATCCTGGAGTCAATCCTGACTCCAAGATCCCGCTCTGCCTCTGTGCTGCTGAGAGGGTCAGCCTATAACCATAACCATAATGCTGGTTCCCTCTCCCCAGGTGCAGCACCCTGCACTTGTCCTTGTTGAACTGCATCCTGGTCAGATCCGCCCACTTCTCTAACCTATCCAGGTCTGCCCGGATACGGTCCCTGTCTGCTGGTGTACTCACTTTACCCCACAGCTTGGTGTCATCAGCGAACTTGAACAGGGTGCTTTCCACACCCTTGTCCAGGTCGCTAATGAAGATATTAAACAGCACTGGCTCAAGGACCGAGCCCTGGAGGACTTTGCTGCCCACACCCTCCCAGGTCGACATCGATCCATCCACCACCACCCTTTGGGTGCATCCCTGAAGCCAGTTTGCCACCCATGTGACCATGCATTTGTCAATGCCGCAGTCCCACAGCTTGCCCACCAGAATTGGGTGGGACACTGTGTCGAAGGCCTTCTGGAAGTCCAAGAAGATGACATCTTAGTAGTGGGAAAGTTAAACCTATTTAGATTTATTTGGAAATTATGTGGTAGAATCCTGTTAAAAGGCTTTGAGCATCACTGAATTCATTTGAGGGAAGAGGGGGGGAAAAAAAGTATGTGTAGGAGGGTGAGAGCTTTTAGACTCTGCCAAAGTAGCACTAAGTAGCATTAGTGTAGTAAGGGTAGGGTACTGCTCCTATACCAACATAAGTGCCTTGTACCTCAAGCAGAATATCCACAGAAATGAGACTTCTCTGAGATTAGACATGAAGTGTTGGATTTGTGTTTCATTGCATCCGCCAAGGAACTTGGACACAAAAAATGCTGAATGCATGCCACAAACTCCAACACGTAAATACTCAGTTCTAGATCCTACTGTTTTGCCTCAGTCAAAACAAATGCCACTTTAACTGTTTCCATAATCCTTTTACCCCTTTCTACTAGTTTTTCATCACAAAGAAGCTTGAGATAAACAGGTTAAATTCTCAATGACACTTTCCTGCCACTTCGATGACAGGTCTCATGCCTAGGAAGTAATCTGTATTGCAAAGGACAACAAATTATCTGTTCCCCCCTTAGGTAGGTATTAGTGCAAGAATAGGTATTAGTGTAGGGGTGGGCAAAATATGGCCCATGAGCCAGACCTGGCCTGCCAGGTGATTTCATCCAGCCTGCAGGAGCCCAGCAATTAATTGTACCTCATCCAGCCTGCATACTTTACTCTGACACTCATTTGCACAAGAGCCCCAGCCCAGCTTACCTGACCTCCGGTGGCTCCTCCTCATGTCCCTGCTGCAGCACTCGCTCCAGGCAGTAGGGAGAGAAGCTGTAGTTGGATGGGAGCGTGATGCTGGGGCTGGGAGAAGCGTGCAGCCCAGGGCCTGCACCCAGAAGGGCAGCATGAGCACAGAGCTTAGGCGGGCAGGATGTGGATTTGTGGAGTGTGTAGGGATCTCCCCATAGCACACACCCCCACTGCAGAAGGTGGCAGGCCCTCAGGGTGCTCACGGCCCACACAGGCACAGCTCCATCCAGTTCCAGGAGCTGTACATGGTGGCAAGAAACAGAGCTAGGCCAGCCTGCCTCTATCCCGTGAGGCTCACATGCAGCTCCCAGGACTCGTGCATCACTGAGGGAAAGCCCTGCAGGATAGAGCTGGCTGCCTTCCCTGCTCCCTGCCGTTACGTGCATCTCCTGGTTTGGGGCTTCCTCCTAGTGGCGCACGAGTCCCAGGAGCTACACATGAGAGTCCCACATAACAGGTGAGCTGGCCACCATGTGCAGCTCCTGGAACTGGTTGGGGTTGTGTGCTGCCAGGCACCTGAGCCTGAGGGCCATGAGCACCCCAAGAGCCCGCTGCTGCCAGCAGTGGGGGCTGTGCGCCACGTGGAGCTCCCACACCCCCCTCTCACATACAAACATACCCCCTCTCAAAACCCACACACACAGCCCACAATATGCACATCCACACACAATATACAAGAGTAAGACTTTATTTTTTGAGCTATTATGCAGTCACCTCTATGTACACTGAACAAACACACAAGTGAGGACAAAAATATTTTTTGAAAGAAAATTAAAATGTATGTAATAGTAGATGCTTGACTTTTAGTATATGATTTGGGTTTTTTCTAGTTTCAAGATGGCAATGCCCCCCCCCTCCCCCCCACAAGGAGTACTTCTGGGGGCAAGGGGAAGGACTCTTCTGGTGCCAATGGTCAGGACTTTCCAGTGCCCAGATGGTGAACAGGGGGTGGGGCACCTATCAAGGGACAGGGCTATTGTTGCCCCCCTTGACAGGTCACCAAAACTCATTAAGCGGCCCTCCAGCCAAAATAATTGCTCACCTCTGTATTTGTGCAACATGTGATCTCTCTAGAAAGAAAAAAACCCAGAAATATTTACCACTGTGAAAGTCTGCATTTAATAGGCTTTTCCATAAGTTATTAACAATTGTTTGTATTCCAGTGACTGAGACCATCTTCCCTCCAGCCACTGTGCTAAGTACATGCCTTCAGCGAGAGTTCCTGAAGAATTTATAATCTAAACAGACAAGATAAATAAAGAAGACAGAAGAGAAGCAGTTTTGATGTTTGTGCTGTAATCCCAAATATATTTCCTGACAGACCTCAAATCTCAAACCACTAAGACATTAACAAACTTTACAGAGCACATCAAATATAGGAGTTATGATTATGTGATGTTTGAAGGAAGGCATCTATTTCTGCCTCACTGTACACTCATAGCACTCATGCAATTTAAGGTTTTACTTTAAAACAATTTGCAGATCTCCACTAAGTAATACAAGGCTTTCTGGTTTTTTGGTTGAGATTTATCAGTCTCCATCTGCTGCTACCATCATCTATATGCTCCAGAATTTCATACTAGCACTGGCTTCCAACTTTCAGAGACAGCAATAAAACAACACAGCCCTTTTATGCTGAATACTAACCCTGAGGTACAACCAATACAAAAAAGCCCCAACAGTTGCAGTCAACTTTCAACACAATACAATGAAAACAGAAACCAAATAACTAGTACCACATAGTGCAACCACTGCTATCTCAAGCAAACAGAGTGCTGTAGAAAAAGTACAGTATTCAATATTGCTCTTTTGCTTTACATCACTGCACTATATTAAACATCAATTGACCTTTCACACGCTACTGTCATAGGCTAAGTACAGACAGTCAAAAAGGCCACGGCTGAATTGATTCAACCTTTGCAGGTTAGTCTAAACAAGTGAACAGCCCCTCACTTCTGATTCTGGAAATGCAGCCATGTGGCTGCAGTGGCTCAGGCCAGAAGCTAGGGAGGAAAGGGAGGAAGGGATACTAGAGCACATCTCCCTGCTCAGCTGGAGCAGACAGCTTGGGCCGAGGCTAGCCCACCCAGAAAGGGATGGTTTGTGGGGTGGTGGAAAGCATCCTACGATGTTGAGGCACAGAATTCAACTTGAATCTGGAGGGGATCTGAGACAGAACTTCAATAAACTGATTTAACCTAAATCAGTTAAGTCTGATACTACATTATTACAAGTTTATTTTAAACTGGTTTCAGCCATTTTGAAAGCGGTTTATGCACACTGAACTCCTGTGGTGTTACAGATTTGAACTGTTTTCCAATCACTTATACTGGATCATGTCTAATTTCTGTCTCTAGTGACAATGCAGAAACTCCAAACAAATAGCCATTTTTGAGGATACCACGATATAGCAGGATACCAGGTAAGGATTTTGCAATCTCTCTGAATACCAAGCAAGGAATTTCCTCTCCTCCTCAGGAGTTTTAAAAAGGAAGATTCTGCTATGCCTGTGCCTCTATTTTAATTGACAACAGAAAGATCAAGCATACAAGCAATCTAAGACCCCAATTCTGCAATTGAACCCACACAAGGAATCACTAGATGTTTGCCTCAACACACAGATAAACCTGCAGAGATGTAGCTGCAGGATCAGGGCCTTACTCTTCCCATGGGGAACTGTGCATGTTAACTTCCCTTTCCTACAAGAAGAAAATCATGCACAGCTCCCCCACTACTACAGATATGAAGTTTTAAGCGCATGTCCCTACCTACAGGCAGACCCTTCCTGATCACATCTCATTAATATTAAATATGTATTATATTAATACAAATCGCTAGAAAAGCAGACTGCCACTTGCCACTTTTAACATTCTGAGGAATGCTGAACAGTTCCATTCTTAACTAGACAGATATGAGTGACGGGAAACAGCTGATGAGGATATGGTTACGAAGTGCCTCTCTTCCCTCAAGAGATCCACAATGACTGGAAAAGTTGTTCTCATTAAAAGTATTTGAGCTAGACGGCTTAATATCTCTGTGTTATCCCATGGGCACAACATTGGAATTTTCCTGTTTCACATAAATTTCCACAGTTCCTCCTCTGAAGTAAGACTGCATGCCATTTTTCCTCGTCCTTTACAGAGTCTGACCCCAAGAATTGCAAAGGACACTGACCTTTCAAGTGACCAAGCCTCCCCCAAAAATCTTAAATTTACCATTGCTCATCACAGGAATTCTGCAACATTCTTTTGTGACACTGTAAATTGTTTAACGGTGCTACCATGAAACAAGATTCATGGAAAAGGAAGGAAAAAAAAGAAAGGGAATAGCAATTAGTAGCAATTGACTTCCACTACCAAGACATACAGTGCTGGCTAGAGATGATGCAATTTGAGAAACATAAGCACTAAGATGATTGCTAATCTACAAAATGATCACTACAACCAGTCCATTTCTCCAGAGAAGTGAAAGTGTTATATCTCTCCAAAACATGCATGAAATATGCCAGGGCTTGAAGAAAACTTAGTTTTGCATTTCCTCACACCATCTGCACCAATTCATCTAGTTATTAAGCACAGCTAAAAATATGAAATAACTTTGAAGAAGTGCTGCCTATAGTAGTACAACATAAACAGTTATCAACTCTTTTAAGCTCTATTTATAAAGCTTACAAAACAGAAGCTTAGGCAGCAGTTTTGATGCTGGATGATTCAACAACTTTAAAAATGTCTTCCTAGAAAGCTAGACTTTTTTCCTAAAATGTGGAAACTGCTTTGGTCATCAAGGCAGATACCAACTAGATTTTTTTTCCTTTTTTGTTTTGTTTCAGTTTGCTAGAGTTGGGGTTTATTGCTTGCTGGCGCCACATTGGGATCAATAAACACTTTGAGCCAGGTTGGAGCATCCCCAGCTAACAGGGGATTCTGGGGGGTCAGCATGCCAGCCCAGGGCTGTTCCCTCCTGGTTCAACATGCTGTGAAGGGGCTGGCTAGGGCACCATAGTGCTGTAGTGTGGGACTAACCAGTGGGCCCCCCATGCTCCAGCCAGCCCCAATGTCTACACGTGCACTGCAGTGGAGTAAAATACTCCACAGCAGGGTAAGTATTTGTATTTATGAGTCCTACCCTGCTGAGGGGTTTATTAGTTTCCTGCAGCCTAATAGGGCTGCACATGTAGATGCCAGATGTTTACTACAGAACCAATTAGTCTACTCTACAGTAAACATCTTGTGTAGACAGGCCTTATAAATCTTGAAACTAAGATCCATTCTGTGTCTTAGGGAAAATATACCATCTGTATTTAAAAAAAATAACTCTCTCCCTGCATCCATCTTATCTGTCCTTCATGAAGTGTTTCTTGAAACTGTTATGGTGCCAATTTCTCTTCACATTAGGTTCAGCAGAGTTCTGTAAGTTTCATCTCACAGATGCATTCAGAGATCAAAACAGATTGTGGTACAACACAGTAGATGTCTTCCTCTATTAAGCTTCTGCTTCACAAGCCTCTGAAGGGTCCTGAGTTTATTACTACACCTCTCTTGATAAAATTCATGGCAGTGGTAGGATTTGAAAGATTTCCCAGGAAGTCTACCAGAACAGCCAAGATGTGGGTTTTCAGCCTATTTTACAGGAAACATGAGTTAGCTAGGTAAGGGTCGTGATTGATCCAAGGCAGGAAGTGAGAACTGTAGAACTCTTCACCAGCTTGGTTAAATAGAAAGTAAGCTGAAAAGCTCACAGCAGCAGATTTTGAGCTATCAACTTCTCCCCTGGAGCTTGGTAACTGGTTTTATCAATGATCAGTTTTTCGAACAGCAAAAAACCAGAAGGATGAGCCATCCCAAAACTGCATAATCTAGTGGTTACAGCATTCAGAGAGAGCTGAACTAGTCTTTCACATCAATGGAGTACACTAACATTTAAGCTATTGGTAAATCTGGGGATGAACACTCTCTGCCTCATTAGTCCCCAGTGGTCTTTCTGTGAGCTACATCTAGCTTTGGCATGCCCCAAGGACTCCAACAGGATCATACTACCCAGGCACAACACCTATTTTGAGCATCCCACTTGATAGCTCCCAGAGCTTCAACCTGAGCTAGGATTCCCAGTAGCTTATTTACTCTGAAATGGTGTCAGGGTTCCCAGAAGCTGAAAGATAGTGCCAGACCTTAAGTAACTTCACACATGGCCACTAACAGATATTTTTTCAACACATACTACTAGATAGGGTGAGAGCTGAAAGATGCTTAAGGATGACACTGGCAAAGATCTTTTATTGACCCCAAGGCATGCTTGCCTTCAAAAGCTTGTCCAACTTTATCCCAACCATACAGTTGGGCCAACAGAAAAACAAACCACCTGTAAAAATCCTTGCCTCTTGCATAATTCCTGGACCGTTACTCAGACACTAGCTAAAAATGACACTTTCTTCTAATAAGTAGACATAGGTACTTAAATACCTTTTAGAATTTGGGCCTCGGATTTAAGCCCCATTTTCAAGAGCGACACAAGATTTCTAAACACCTAAATCACTGGAAACCAAATGAAACTTGCATAACTGGGCAATTAAATCACTTCTGCCACTTTTACCCAAAAAGACTGTTGTACAAGGTTACAAAGTTGCACTAATGCAGAAATATTTATAGAAGATTACTCCTTAATGGGCAACCTCTTAATTTAGACTACATTTACATTTCAAAGCAGCCAAAAAACTCCAACATTTTATTTGGTAAACACTGTTTTCAGAGCATTTTAGCATTATAACAGAAAAATAAGTTGCTTAACACAAGCCCACAGGCTTCCCCATTCTTACAAAGTGCAAAAGCTTTAATTTCTTCTTTAAGAGCCAGTAGGTCTCTCTCTCCTCCACCTCGCCACCCCCTTCCAAAATTCCAGTAACATTCACTATTTTATATGTTGAGGCCTTTTCTGCTCCATATTTTATAATTAGACCAAGAAGAGAACGACTGCCTCTACTAATCCACAAGCCTGAAATGCTAGCATACTATATACAGTGAATTAACTCTGAGCCCACTCTGATTTCTCCAGAAGGCATTTTATTTAACCCAATTTTAAAAGCCATTCTTCTCATCTTAATATTATTTTTCTGCAGCCTGATGCTGACTGGTTTGCTCAAATAAGAATGAAATGTTTAACACTTCAAAATTATTGCAGCTACAAGAAAATGGAGAAGCAGCACACATTTCAGCAAAGCAGCTAACATGCTAAATGAAGTCTGTCACCATCACCTACTTGAGCAACAGATAAAGGTAAGTAACTGACTGGAAGCCACAGTGGAAGAAGCTGTTCTGCACACCATAATCTGTATAGGCTAAGCTCTTTATACATAATTGATTTCACCTGAAAGACAGTCCAAGAGCTTCTTTTCTGAGCTTCAGGGCTGGTTCAGGGAAACGTATGCCTTAACAAACATACCTATTTGTGTAGTACTGTATTTACACTTCAGGTATTAAGATAGTACCACCAATTGTGTAAATCAGCCTTACCTTGTACTAAAAACCACAAAAGATTCTTCCAAACTACTTACCAGTAGGTAAGGGGTGCTTAAACTCTGGCTTGTGGGCCACGTGTGGTCTATGGAGCCATAGCATATAGTCCACAGGTCTCCCTACAGGTCAGAAAATTTGGTGGCAGGAGATCAGTGGCAATTAATACTGGCACCTTCCCCTGCTGCCAAATTTCCAAGACTTGCAAGTAAGAACTAGGCCACTTTCTCTTCCAGCCAGATTGGGGCTAGGCCATACCCTCTTACCCTGTGTGGCTGGACTGGAGTTTAGCCTTGGCCCCTCCAACCCCTCACAGAGTCAGGCTAAGTCCCCTTTCCCTGCCTGGACCAGGGTCAGGCTGCTCCCCCCACCATTCCTCACCCTCCTCCACTCAACCAGATGGGGCCCCATTGAGCCCACTCTGGGTATCAGACTGGGACCACTAGCTGGATCCGGCCTGCAGAGGGACTTGGCACCATCCAGCCAGCCCACAAGGCAAAAATTTTGAATACCTGTGTTCCTTAGTGAAGTGAAAGGGGACCTTGATCCATCAAATCCACCAGACTACCATATTCACAGGCATTTGTTAACTCAAATAATCCTCCAAAAGTGGCACTTCAAACCCTCACACAAAGTTACAAGGCACAATGCCTGCAGTGTCCACACCACCCTGTAACATGCTACAGGAAAGGGGTGGCCAATCTGTGGCATGCATGCATGCCAGAAATGGCAAGGGCAGCCTCTGTGTGACAAGGCAGATCAGGGGACAGAAGGCACAGCAGCAACAAGGCAAAAAGCCAATCAGCAGGTCATGAAGAGGGTCGAAGGGGCACTCTGAGAGGAAGCCAGCCAGTCTAATTTGCAGCAAACCTGCTGAAAAGGTTGGCCTCTACTGCCATAGGACAAAAGAAGGGGGAAACCAGGGCACTAGCAATGCCCTGCTACTGTAGGGACAGGGAAGTAGTTGATTAATATATGCCCATAAGATGCTAAGAAAAGAATCCCTACATTACAGAAGAAGGCACTCCTCCCCTTCAGAAGTTTATCTAAATTCAATATTAAGTGCACACAACTCAAATGCATTTTTAAATGTTTTTATTTTGGGTTTCTGATGTACGTTTCAAGAACATGGCATGCATCAGATTCATATTTAGACCTCTGGCAAAATTCCCATTGATTTCAATGGGAATAGAAATAACGCCATATTAGGCTACAGAGATATTCAGGATTACTCTTTCCTCCCCTTTCTCTCAACAATCTGCTTTACCATGAGAGATAGTTAAGAATATAATGTATTCTTCCAAGGAAAGACTGAACAGGAATAAAAACTGATGGAAGTATTCCTCCTTTTAGCTCACAATAGACACAAGAATTAATCAGATGATCCACCCAGACTATTCTTCCCTCACCCTACTTATGTAGTACATGAGCAGATCCATAAAGGCTTCCATCTTGAAATCTAGTGGTAGGGCACCTACCAAACCTTAACATTAGAGACCACAACAGAAATGAAACATTGAGAATTATGATGCTAACAAGAATGAGCATCTACAGAAATTTCTAAGACATTTCAGCTGAATAATCTCTTACTGCATCTTTTTAAGGTCTACCTAAAAGCTAAGTATTTATGTATATAGAACTCATTTAAGAGGGCTGAACTCAGTGTCTTAACTTGAACAAATGTTTTTTCCTTTTATAAAATCAGAATAAAAGTTATTTTTTCCATTCACTGAGATATTTATAACACTATTTTGGTTCAGTGTACTGTCTGTATACATAGATTTATTTTTATCCAAGGCAGGATGAAAAGGATAGGGAAGGCATACCACACAGGACAGACTCTCTCTAGGGCAACTGTAACTGCACTGGGTGTGAAGTGGTAGATCTTGTTTCTGCATAATTCACATAAATTAAGCTAAGGATACTGTCTTGCACCTATCCTTCCTTGGGACAGGGATTTAACTAATGTAAGCTATGCAAGTCAAATTTGAACCCGATTATTTTCCCTAGCTGAAAGAATGCCAATGAGAACAAGAAAAGTGCTTAGGACTCCTATTGGAAATGTCTACAGTGAACAATGCAATCTGCATCCCATTCTTTGATATGCCACTCTACTCTTCTTGCTCATCTTCTCTGGTCAAAAGATAGATGGTGCTAAATGCTGCCACCAGGGCTGTCTTCCTCATTTTCAAAATAGTCAGGAATTAAACACTGGAGACACAAGGGAGAAGACTTTACTGTGGAGAAGTCATAGGGAGCGGTTGATTATCCTGCCTGTTAGTGCAAGTTAGAAAGAGAAATCCAGCATGCAACAAACTAAATCACAAAAATAAAACGTTTACAAAGATCATAGGTGCAAGTGACAGATGTAGTCTCTTACCGCACAACAATTTTTTTTTCAACTCCCTTCTTTAAAACCATTTCTTGAAAGTTTTCCTTAGTAAGCCAGAGAGAATTCTACTCCATTTTGATACTGAAGCTTTATCTGTTGCCCAGCATAGGGTCCTTAAGTGTCTGAATTGTATAGCAAGCATTTTTAGGGCAGGGGCCTGTTTTCTATTATGGACTACACTACACTGCACAGACTATAATTATTAAAATAAGCTGTTGGGGAAAAAAAAGGCCATTCACAAGACAGCAGAGGACTGCAGCTGTTGAACAGCTCAGCCATCTCCAAATAACTATCATACCTACAAAATGTATTGCAGGCCTTCCTTACTTGTCCACCTCAGGGGTATGGAGTAACTACAATGAAATATCTAACCCAGCCCCAACAGAGAATAGAATAGGTCATGCTAAGAGGAGATGGAAGAACGTCTTTCTCCATCTCAAGAATATAAATTCTGTTCAGGGAGTATAAAGCCCATTAGAACTAGCCTACTATGAAAAAAAAAGTCTTTTAGGAAAGGATTTTCTAGTACAGTATATATTATATGGAAGAGGAGAAAAAAGAAGAAAGGCAGGAGAAGGTTAAATAGCAGGTTAGTTTAATTTTAGAAGTGATAATCTTCACATCTTCCTGTGGGCCACTAGATGCTCTTGAAGAGGAAGAATGTGTGAGATACATACTCTGTTAACTGTCAAATGTGTGAAGGCAGCCCTGGAGACAGGGTCCTAGTGTTCATTAGAAGGTAAAGGCCTTGCAGAACTAAGCCTTGTTTTACATTTTTTTCTGATATGTTGCAGCTTTCCAATCCTAAAGGTAGCTTTCATTCTATAAGATTTTTTACGTGAAAGGAGCTATGGTGAGGTGTTAGACAATTTAAGGGAGAATTTATTAAATATTCCAGTTGCTTTTGTTACTTTTTGCACTACATAAATTGGATTAAAAATATAAATGATCTAAAAAAATTCTACTAACTATATGAAATAAATTTTCATTATGATAATGTTTCAATAATTTTTTAGTAGGGTAGGTCCATAAGCAACTAAAACCAATTTTCACAGCCAGAAAATATCAGTGAAAGTAAGCTAAGTTTTTACCAGGAAGTTGTCACTTCCTCCTTCAAGCCTTTGTAAAAACACCACAATGTTACTATGGCACAGTATTTAATATGGGTCTTCACTGTTTGCCATCACCATAATTTAAGCTTCACTTCTTTAGCACAAATGGTTGAACTGGGGAGCATTAATTTTCACAGTAAGAAACAGTTCATGTATAAGAGGTGGACAAAGGTCATTCTGCAGATATTGATTATATCTCTTTAAACGTCAATCCATTATGTAAACTGATGATCTTTAAGCAGGGCTCTAAAGCTGAAAGATAAAATTAATTATACTGAATTACTGAAAACATCTAATGCACTGCATTACAGCTCTGCCTCTCAACGAGCTGTTCTACTTATAGCTCCAGAAGAAAGCAACTCCATCCTGCCAACAAACGCATGACTCCCAGGGGCCGCAGCAAATTTTGCCCCCTAACTAGAAACAGTACAATGGAATTTTGGTACGTGAAGTGCTAACAGTCAAAGACTAAACTGCTTTTAAATCTTCTGGTGAATCTCCTTCAGGACTCCTTTGACCCACATTTAGCAGTTTTCTTTGACAGGAAAGGCACTTTCTAATCATTGCAAATAAATTTTCTGATTAAAGTCATGAAATGAAGGCTCACTGCAAATGGGCCACTGACTTCCTTATTAACAGCTGGTTATTTAAACTTTGTATCCTTTTCGTTTCTCTCAAAAGAAACCCCTAATAAAAACATTGTTGACTAGTGTAGCGTTTCCCAACTGGTGTGCCACAGCTGGTGTGCCATTGGACATGTCCACATGTGCCACGGAATCTTGGGGGGGGTGGCCTCCGGCATGGTGTGACTACAGGCAGCACTGCCACTGCCGCCCCATGCTGCTACCATGCCCCGGCCAGCCCCACACTGATAACCCCCTGCTCCATGTCCAGCCACTCTCTACCCCCGCCCCGCGCTTGGCCGCCCCCCACACCTTTGCGACACGTCTAGCCACTCAGTTGGTGTGCTGTGGGATGGAAAAGGCCATGCAAATGTGCTATGGGACAGAAAAGGTTGGGAAATGCTGGACTAGTGAACTAGCCTAATTCCTGTGGAGATTCATATTCAACTTGTGACAGGTAAAAATTAGTTTTACCTGACCCTATGGTCTGTCACAAAATGTGTCTAGTTTTGCAAAGCTGTATATACCAAATATATCAAATACCAAAACATATATCGAACAATGTTGCATACAAGGGACTGCCTGCAAAAAAGTTTGCGCAAACCTCAACTGAAACAGCAGCCAGAACTATTAGGCCTTGACTTGTAACAAAACTGTGAGAATTAGAACAAGTCAGTCAGTATTAGGTTTTCTTTCTAAATCCTCAGCTTCTGAAATAGCCTTAAGAGTTAGGACTGTGCAAAACAGCACCATTTAATTTCAACTTCTGTTTTGTAATTTCAAAGGGACAGTGTTTTCGTTTCATCATTTTGTTTAGTTTCACTCCGCCACTGGCTCTCCCGCTGCAAGGCTGAGCTCCGTGGGGCTGGCAGAGCCGCTCAGAACACAGCCCTGGCTCTCCCCTGCCTCCCACCACCAGGCTGCACTCTGAGCAGCTCCGCCAGCCCCATGGAGCTAAGCCTGGCGGCGGGAGACAGGGGAGAGCCACTAGCCATAGCTGTGCTCCGTGCAGCTCCAACACCAACTCTCCTGCCACCAGGCTGAGCTCTGTAAGGAAGACCTGGCACAGGACCCCAGCCTGCAGCCCTCCCACTGCAGCTGGTGCTGGTGGCCCCCCAGGGAAGAGCTGCTAGAAAGATCAGGGAGCTGGGGAATCCAACTGAGAAATGGGGGAAATGTTCAGGGACCTGAACATTCCCCCAGCTCTCACCAGGACCCAGATGCGTGTACTGGATTTCAGCAGGCTGCCGCTGCAGTTTCAGCAGCAGCCTGCTGAAACCCCACATGCAGATTGGGGGCCCACACCCCGCAGGAAGACCCGGGGAAATAAACAGAGAGCTGGGGAATCAAACAGGGAGCTAGATGTCAATATCAGAGAGCAGTGCTTCCCCCCCTCTGTTTCCTTAGCTTCTGTTTAGCTGCTGCAAGCCTGCTTTGAAACATTTTTAGTGCCCTTGTTTGATTTCAAAGCTGTTTCAAAACCTTTTGTTTCATTTTGATTTTGCTGTTGAGCACAAAACACATCAAAACAAAACACCCATTGAAATTTTGCACAGCATAATTATGACTAACTTCAGCTAACAGTATGATAGTTTCTTTTCGCATTAAGAGGATTTAATCATAGATGAACCATTCAAACCATTCATCTTCCTTATAGTGTGACCATTCATCCCAGTTTGGCTGAAACAGTCCTGGATTTCAGAGGCCAGTCCTGGCCTGCTGGTGAAAACTAAAACAAGTATCCCAGGCTCAGGGCACAGAGACAGAGCAGCAGAAGCTGTGAAATAAGAAGTCCTAGCAGACAACAAAATTGTCTTAAAGTAAGTTAGCTCATTAGTGGAATGACCATTAACACTAATTGGTATTTAACAGGTGATTGTTAACACCTCTTAAATACAAAAAAAATGGGTCATTAACAGGCCATTGATTCCCTGCAGTTTGGCGGGGCAGTGTCCCCAATTTCACATCATCCCATATAGCAGGGGTGTCCAACCTTTTTGAATGTCAGACCGGATCATGAATTTTTCATCACCCAGTGGGCCAGTGAGCCATATTCAGAGACCTCACAGGAAGTGGTATCACATCAGAAAGTGATGTCACGTGACCTTTGACACCAATGAAGCTGCAGGAAGCAACAATAAAATGGGTTTAACCAGTTCAAAACTCTCCCTCTATAGCATCCACCTCTGCCACTGTTCAGGACAGGGTAGTGAGCTACATGGACCATTGGGCTGACCAAGCATGGAACTTTTTATGCTCTTATATTCTTTGGCTGAGCTTCCAAACTATGGCTGAGATTTGCAAAAAGGGGTAGAGAGGCATGTTACAAAATTGTCACAAAAGATTTGGAGCCCTCTAAATCTCATTCATTTTAATGGAAGTTGGCCTTTTGACTCAGCTTTGAAAATCTCAGCCCAAGGTGCCAGCCAAATAAGTCAAAATAGATGCAATGCACAGAAATGCAAAATATATGTGGGGCTCTCCAAGCATTTTACAAACATTAAATGAACCTCAGGATGCCCCTGCTTTTCAGAAGAAATGTGGTGGTGAGGACATTCTGGGAATATCTCTCACTCTCTGTGTGCAATCTGCTTCTACTGTCCTTGGACCACCCCTTGCTGCCTCATTTCCAGTTCAGAGCAGGTAAAGTGCAAGTGGGCAGGAAGGGCTTATTTTTTGGCAGCAGGTCTGAGTGGCTTGAAGCTACTGAAAATGTACCCACAATTAGTCAAGGATCAGAGTGGGAACACAGTTGTCCTCACTTATTAACGTGGCTTTAAGGCCCTGCACTGTCTCTGCCTACATGTTGCTCTCATGTCCTCTTGCTTTCCTAAATCTCATGAGAGTAGAGGATTCCCACCATGCCTACTGGACTGCCATCACTGGATACCTGTCCTGGTTCTAAGGTTGTGCTTCTGACTCTTTCATGGCCTCTTTTCGGGTGCACACTTAGAACTCTGGCTTTTCCTTACCGCCAATTTTGCTGAATTGTGATTCCCACGGGGCATGAATTTAGTTCAGTGGCTATGATCCTGCTTTCTCATACAGAGGCAATGACTCTCACAAAATACAGCATATTTTAATAGGATAAAAATATTTTGAAGGCCACACAGAAAACAATAAGCAGTCTTTACTCACATGAGCTTACCAGGTATCAACCACCTGCTACTTGGGTTCCTAGCAGGTACAGACACAAGTTTATTAGCACTTTGTTCCAGAGTGAGTGAGTCTGTGCCATAGGCTACATCAGGTCTCAAATCTAGGGAGCCTGACCCCTCCCCAGCCACAGGCTTGTCATGTTACACCAATCTGCTGGCCGGTGCAGACCCAGCCAGGCTCCTCCCAACCCCAGCAGCATGTGGGAAGCCAGCTTCAGCTGCATGCCACTCTTCCTGGCCGGTGCTGACCCAGCTGGGTCCATCCCATCTGGAGAAGCATGCGGCTGAAGCTGGCTTCCCAGGAGCTGCTGGGGACAGGAGGAGCCCGGCCGGGTCTGCACCGGCCAGCAGAAGTGGTGGTGAAGCTGTGCATCACTTGGGATGGGACAAGCCCAGCCGGAGCGGCAGGGGCTGAACTGCATTTTCCCCTTACCTGCGCCGGTCAGTCCCAAGTGGCACATGGTTCCACCGCCACTTCTGCCGGCCGGTGCTGACAGGGCCAGGCTCCTCCTCTCCCCAGCAGCACGTGGGAATCCAGCTTCAGCTGCATGCTGCTCCCGCCCAGGTCGGCACCAGCCAGCAGAGAGCGGCAGTGGAGCCATGTGCCACTCGGGACTGACCAGCACAGGTAGGGGGAAAATGCAGCTGAGTCCCTACTGCTCTGGCTGGGCTCTTCCCATCCCAAGCGGCACATGGCTACTCTTCTTCCCACACGCACTGCATCAGCAGTGTTAAGCTGACACGGTACGTGTGGGAACCTTGTCCCTTCCCTAGCCCTTCAGCAGCCATTAGGAATCTGCTGAGGGGCTGGGGGAGGGACAAGGGGTGGGAAAGAAAGTAAACAGTGTTTACTTTAGTTTCCAGTCACAGCACCTCAGGCCTCAGAAAATGACTTGGCAGGCCACACGTTGGACAAGCCTGCCATATAGTCACCCTTATCCTTACAGGGTGTGATGAACTGTTTATTAGTATGTTGTATTTCTCAACCTTTTTAGACTGCCACTCCTGCTCCCTGGGCATGCTGAATTAATGTGCATGCCCAGGAGTGGTTGGGCATGCAGGTTAATCCGTCTCTGTCTGCTCCCCCAGAACAGATAGTGCAGGCAGCCAAAAAAATGCTGGGGGGGAGACGGGGGGAATACACAAAATTCTTACCTTTCAGTCCTCCAAGCCGGGCTGAAGTGTGACAACTCTAAAATCAAGCTAGCACTAACACCAATCAACATTTGTGCAGCTCACAGTATAAGGTGCAGCAAGGCCCTAAAAAAGCAATTCTTCCATTGCAAAGAACTCAGAAGGCCACAGCAGGTCAACATGTTTTTAACAGTACAGACTTCTTTTTGAAAACTCTAGGTATATCTTATGAATTCTGTTCACACACCTAACAGTGCTGTGGCAATTGTGATTGATTAGTGATGAAGTACCATATATTCTCACATAACAGGTGCCTTCCCCCACCCCCGAAAATCGGGGTGTATGCATTAAGTAGGAAAAGCTGATTTTCTGCCCAGGATAGCAGCACCATGCTTTGATTCATGTGTCACACTACAGCAGTGCTGGCATTGCTAATCAGGCAATTGAGGAAGTCAATTGTCTTAATGGCTCTTTTTTTTTATAAAGGAAAAATGGTTAACAGGGTCTCTTAATGTTCAATTAAACAAACTAGCCCTTAGGGCAATTTTGTTGTCTGGTAGCTCTCACTCCTCTTATTTCACAGTCCTGTAGACTCGTTAGGTTTTTTTGCAAAATCACAGCTCCACCCAGAGAAACAAGTGTTCAGCAGCAACAAGGTTTCAGCTTTAGTTAAGTAGGAAAGAGAGGTTAAGCCAGCTGAAAATTAGGCTCTGTTCCTGCTTTATGCAGCCATAACTCTACAAAAATCTTTTTCTCTTCATTCTTCCTTTCAAATACAAGGTGGATAATATATTCCAGGTTGTGCTGTAAAAAAGAAAAGGTGGTAGAAATCTATACGCATTGTTAACCATTTGACTTCAGGATTGGAAAGTCTTGAAAACTGCTCAACTCAATGACATTTACACTAAATCTAAATTCCTATGTGCTTAAAACCTTAAGTTGTTAGAGTGGATTTAAGTCATCACCTCATTCCACTTCCAAAGTACCAATAACCACACGGCAACATTATTTTCATAGATTTCATAGACATTAGGGCTGGAAGGGACCTCGGGAGATCATCGAGTCCAGCCCCCTGCCCAAAGGGCAGGAAGTCAG
>NW_017728949.1:18298667-18326819 GCF_001723895.1 Crocodylus porosus | reverse complement strand
GATGGCCTCCTTAATAAACTTTTCTAAGATCTTCCCCAGGATAGAAGTCAGGCTAATGGGCCTGTAGTTAGCCGGATCTACTCTCCTCCCTTTCTTGAAGATCGGCACCACATTAGCCTTCTTCCAGTCTTCTGGCAGTACACCAGAGCGCCAGGAGTTTTCAAAGATCCAGATTCAGTTTTCAAAGATTAAGATTCAGGTTTCTTGTAGATCTATATCTTCAGTTCTATGGCCAACTAATACCTAATCTTTTGTATTCTGCAGTAATGTGATTATTTAAATTAAATTTTAATGTGACATTATTACAATCACTATGTTACTGGGAAGAAGCTTAAATATTTTCTAATATTTCAATCTGGGTAAAAGTTCGCATCTTAGCATTTCAGATAAACCTACATTCCAAAATACCTGAGGAATGATGATTTCTTATAAAATCATAGAAAAGTCAGGGTAGAAGGAACCTCTGAAGATCATCTAGTTCAACCCTATTCAAACCATCCCATGCTTATCCTTGTCTAAGCAACTACAACTACATAATCCTGTCACATTAGAACACATAGTACTCTAACCTACCATGGGTAAACCAGGAGGACATAGCAGTCAGCATCTTGCTGCTGCAAGGATTATTGCAATGTACTTGAGATCAATGTTTCTACAACCCATGGTGAAGGACTGTATTGCTTTATTACCACATTTACTCAAATACAAGATAACCCTGAATACAAGATAATCCATCAAGAATTAGATTCTATATACAGAAAATTCATAAATTTAGTATACTGTCCCAGGTACAGAAATATTGGAATTTCCCTGTGAATTTGTCCCCCTCCCACTACTACAGCAAGGAAAATAAATCTGGGGGGGTTAGATGTGACCCTTGCCCTCTGCCTCCCCACATTTTCTTCCCCCTGCAGCCTCTTCTCCCCCCTTCTTACTATCAGACACCGCTCGTCCTGACCACATGCAAGTGAGCGCCAAATTTGAAGCCACTAACTTTAAAATAAACATACCTGTAGTAATTTGCATATAATACCTATAGACTTGGTTCACCCAGAATTGATGCATTTTACATTTTTATGAAACTGCTGCAAGTTTTAGCACAGGTACTCCATAACACACACTTTTAAGCAGCATTTTTGTACCAACTTATATATAGTTCCTTGGCAAGTAGACACTATGATCATGGTTTTTGGCCCAGGTGGTTTTATTTACCCAGGAGAAGCGATACCTTTCTTCTCTGTCTTGAATGATTTTGTACGGTTAGAGTGTGGAGAACTGTCAATTGCACTGAGCACAGACACCCCTGCAGGAGTCTACTAAAGAATCCCAATGGGAGGATCTCAACCACACAATTTGTGCTGATGGGGGATTGCTCTCAAGCTCTCTCTGTATCTTGCTCCTTCAGCCTTTTGGCTAGGGCCAAACAAGTGGTAATCTAAACTCCAAGGCCTCCAGGCTTGTGGCTTGCATGTAGGATACCTGCCATTGATTTGGCATCTGAAGACCCAGGCTAAAGAGTCTGGGAGGTAGAATATTTGCCCCCAAACTCACACAATTGAGCTCTGCTTAGTTGATAGAATTAGGAACTGATTTGGGCTAAGGCATGAAATTTCAAAAAAGCAGTAGGTTCCCATCAGCATGTTTGCTGAATAAAGTCATGCTTGGTGTTGGCTGCATTTAATCAACTTCATAGCTGGTTTCCATTACTGAGCACATGCTGCTTTTGGCAGCAGTTTAATGACAGACAATGTATTTAACAAAATTTCCCTGTATGCGAATGTAAGATGAGGGGCTTCCCCCCATATCCCACACCCCCTGTGTTGATTAGGTGGAATGGGACCTCATCTTCTATTCAAGTAAATACAGTAATAATATTACACAGGTGATAGCACAAAATCCCAGCCTGATCTTAATGCCCGAGCATTAATCCTCTATTTGTTTTACAGTATTCTGATGGTCGAGTAGCTCCTTTAAATTTTTTCACCCAAATTATTTGGTATTTTGCCTTGAGGCATTCTTAAGGTTTTCTTAAGAACAACAGCGAATGTTTTTTATTCAATTTTGATATTTCCTGCTGTATTCCTTTAAACTAATAAGATATAAAGGCAAATAACATTCCTGTTATAACCGATTTAAGTGTCCCATTTACTCTTGCTGGAGATTAGTGTCAGGTTTCAGATGCCCGTTAGTAGCTCCACTAATTTCCTTATTTGAAGGCTTCTGCTGATGTTAGAAGACATGGTTTAAATCTTCTACATTCGCTATTTTTACACTGAAAAAATCTCATATTTGGAAACAAGGCAAAGGAATAATTCCTCTTGTATGGCTAGGACAAGCAATGGCAAAAAGGTGCAGGTTAATTAAAGTTGTATGTTGAGATCTGATAGCCAGCTGATGACCTCTGAGCCAGCTAAGTGGATTGTTTCAATTCCTCCATGACATGAAAGCTCAGGGCAAGAAGCACAATTAGCACATTCAGTGTCCTGGGCAGAAATGCTATCAAGTGTGTGTTGAGGGGACATGAGGAGTAAAGTACATCCAAAACCCTAGTGAAATCCCTGCAGCACACAAGCTGCTGCTATCCTGGTGCAAGCTTCATTCTGGTGCCCCTCCAAATTGACAAGCAAGGCCAGTGCCCCACTTGACTACTCCCTGGGAACAGCAGTTCTGTAATATGCATGAGAATATCACTGACATCCAAGATGCAAGAAAAGAAAAGCCTTATTCCAGGTCACTGACATCAATCAGTATTGTATCATAATAGTTTAAATTTGCAAATAAGTGTTACCTCTGCAGCAGTCAATACCTCAGTTATGCTTATACAGTGAAACGTATCCGAAAACAAAATCACACAGGACCACAGAAAAGTTCCAGCTTAGGTTCCTGTCTCATAGGAGGAGCTTTCCTGTCTCTTCCCTCTGCTGAGGTTGTATACCCAGCGCCTCCTCTGCATGCAGTTCACTGCCTCTTTCCCCACACCCCCCCACCAACACATGCGTGCAGACACAAATTTAGTATCTGGTTTAGCAAAACTGAATTACAATATCAGACTATATATCAGAACACACACACAATTTACTTGCCATTATAGGCAAGGTGATTCTACAAATGGCCCCCAAATTTGTTTTCCTTTTTAGTGCTAGACTATGTCTGGCTTATATAGACTACATATACATGATGCTCCCTAAAATATGCCGGGATCAAAAACATTTTCCAGCTTGGACCGGTTTCCAGATTAAAAGGGTTTGTCTTAGGTTTCAGTATACCCAGAATGAGGCCTATTGCAATTTTTTCATGACCCTGGACTATACTTTTCAAAAATATCTTTGGAATATATTATACTGTTCAGTCAAAGAATGTTTACTTTTTATTAGTAGTTAGAACTTCAAGAACCAAAGCACCATGACATGACTTTTTCCAAGAGACATAAGTTAAGAACTAGATACAAACCTCAGTTTCTAGTATCGAGGTGAACCTTCAAGCTACTTCATCTCTCAAATCAGCTTTGATTTCTGGTTTTACACTTTAAGAGTTATGAAAGAAACAGAAACTCTAACAAACAAGAACAAGTTTTCACACTAGTACTTCTAATAAGGTAAACCCATAGAAAGCTACCAACTTATTACTTAACTGCACCAAATAGTTCTGCGACTAGTATATACAAGCTCTTATATGCAGTTTGTCTACAATGACCTCCATGGGTTACTTGGACAAGTCTCTTTACCTGGTGAATAGATCCAGTATATTTTTAGACTTAATCTAAATGAAAACAACTCAGAATTTGCCTAACAGCAACGGGGACAGGCTTCTCTTTTCAGTTGAAAGAAACTGCCTGAGAGCCTTTTAGCTACAGGCTTCTTGAGTCAATAGAACAAGAAAAATGATTAATTTTTTCTTGTAAAGGGTTAATTTCTTAGTCATCTGACTTCAAGTATGAGTCAACTGCAGAAGAAGAGAAGAGAGTACAGAGAACCGTTACAACAGGAAGTCCATTCCTGCATGACACATTATTTCATGAAGCCACAGGAATCACCACTTTAGAGCTGCAAACTTCTCAAAAACAGCTCTTTCAACTTCCAATCTCTAAATATAGAGAGGAAAAACAGCAAGAAGAAAAAGGATGGCCAGGTGATTAAAACTGAGGACAATTACTCATCAGATCTGGGCTCTGGTCCCAGCTTTATATTTCCTGTGTAATTACACAAGTCACGCATGCATCAGTTCCCTCATCTTCCAATATGAAGGTAACTGCTCCTCTACTGCATTTGACAGAGGTATTTAATGAAGGGGTGAGAACCACAGAAATGTGTAAACAAAAACTATATACCCTCTGGTACCCCATTAAAACCCAACTCAAAGTACTGTGACAACTAGTATCATTCTCTATTCACATGGTATGAGCTGATATCCTGCCCTACTTATTCCCTTTTGGTTATTGTTCCTTTTGATGGCAGATTCAAAAAGCTGTTAGAAATCAATGAAATATTAATTTATTTCCACCTAGGAGAAATGTTACAACGTTTGCATTCTCCTATGCCTGAAGAAGAGCAAGTGTGCCTGAAAGCTTATAAATAAAGAAATTTGTTTGCAAATATCTTGTTGGTCTAATAAAAGATCTCAGCGCTGCCATAAGTTCTGATTCCCTGGAAATCAATGCCATTAATTCGGTCTGCTCTACTCTCTTTCTTAGAGATCTCTTTAAGAGTCAAAACCAATTACTTTGCCCTCCCCCAGAAAATGTATAAGTTTTCTTTTTAAAATTATTTTGCATACAATGTTGCGGTCGCAGAAGTTGGTAGTCTGACAGGTCAGGAAGTGCAGACTTTGCCATGGGACTCTGCCAATATGACGCAAATCTAAATCACTTCCAAGTGAAGTTCACTATTTCCACTCCATCCTGAGCCTCTCTTTTGGGATTGCCACGCAGTTACTAAATATAGGAAATAAAACAGTCAGAGGAGCAGCATAAATCAAACTCTGGTAGCCTTTTTATTCTTTTTGAGGGATGTACAATGACTTCAAAGAACCTGATGATTTGCTGAACTTTGCTAAATGTAATGATGTTAGTTATATGAAGATGAAAAGGATTTTGCAAAAAGTAGAAAAAAAACAATGTAGCAACATTTGCAGGGATTCAGCGCTGGGTAATTTGACATTCAACAAGTACTAATAGTTGGCAGTGCCCTGATTTAACATAAGTACTGTTTAGTGAAGTATTCTCTGGAAGTTGCATACTAGTCTGTCTTAGCCTTCATTTGCACAGTATAATATTAAAGCAGGAGCAATGACCATAAAACTACCCCAAGGCTGACCTCAGAGACAAATGTGTTGAGCTCCTACTTTCATTTATATGGAGGCCTGATTCTGATGGCTCATTTTTCAATTTTAGTAATTGCTTTCAGTATTATGTTCATCTAGAGCTAATTTTCCTTCACTATCTTCTTGTCATGCAATAGAAATAAAGCCTACAACATTTTAAGACCAGCTTTTATATTTTTCTGGGGTGGCTTGAGACAAATGGGAACTCTGCCATGTTGCTGCTACTGTTCTCAAGAACTAAGGAGTAAGAATCCTGTACAGAGAGCAACCATGATAGTAAGCCATCAGTTTGACTTCAACAAAAATAAAGACCTGCAGCTGATGTGCTTTGTCCTCTTTTTCAAAACTACAGCGAAAAGCCAAGTGTTTCTACATACAATCACCAAATTCCAAATTCCTCTTTTTCAAAACTACAGCTAAAAGCCAAGTGTTTCTACATACAATCACAAAATTCCAATAGTTTACACAACCTTTTTTAAGGGGTGTACCCCTTCTGGTGGGTACCCCTTCTGAAAATGTACCTCCATCCAGACTGGGGTGGGGTGGGGAAGGAAGTGCTGACAGCCAGCCTGACATGAAGCTGACGGTGCAGCATGGTGAATAGTAGTGGGGGAGGGCAGGGAAGTGGTGTGCAGCAGCAGTGCAGAGTGGCGAATGGTGGGGAGGGGTGGGGTGGGGGAGTAGGGAACTCAGATGCAGAAGCTGTCACCGCCATTCACCACTCCACGCCACCATGCATACAAGTACCCCCAAGGGTACACGTACTCCCGGTTGACAACCCCTGGTTTACACCATATTTATACAAGGAAAACAGGTCAAGGTTAGAAACTCTTGCTGAGAGGTTTAACACTTAAAAACATATTAATAGGATATGGTCTACCTGTGACCTATTTATTTATTTAAGCATTACTTCAGTGCTTTTCAAGATGACCTAGGGCAGCGGTTCTCATCTGGGGTCACAACAATAAAAAAAAATGAGATCACAAAAACCATCACAGATTTTCTCTTTTAAAAGGTGAAAAAGAAGTGGGAAATGACAGGTTCCCCTTGCAGGCTGGCAGCTGCAGCGTGCAAAGGGCTACTTGGGGCTCGGGGGAGCAGGGGAAGGGTGATCAGGCAGGGGGTGTCATGTGAATATGCATGCCCACACATGCTCATGGCAACCAGGCAGCATGGACAGCAGCTCCCTCCAAATAAGGGGGGGAGAGGGGGAGGGAGAGGACAGATTACAGCCCCCATGGTGAGGGAAGAAGGGAGGGAGCAAATGGGACAGAGCTGGGGACAGAGCTGGGGCTGGGGGATGCTGCCCAGCCAGGCTGGTGAATGGGGCCTGGGGCAAGGAATGCAGAGCCTGGCTGGGGGAGCAGGATGGAGCCATAGATGGCTCGTCTGAGGGGGGAAGGGAGGCTGGCTTCCTGCCCCTGCACACACTCCCAGGGAGGGAGACACGGGGTGCGTGCCCCCCAGATTTGCACATGAAGCAGGGGTGGATACAGGCTGCCCAATGTAGGCTCGGGGCTCCCCACCCTGCAGCCCTCCCCTTAGGGCCTCTGCAGCAGAGCGGATCAAGAGGCTTGGTGCCACTGCCAGGCGTCCCACATCAGCCACGCTGCCATAGCAAGGTGTCCCCTGCCTGTCTGGCAGCATCCAGCAGCCTGCATCCTCCCCTGCCATGGGCTCCACTTCAGCCACGCTGCCAGTGGGGGCAAACAAGGAGCTGGGTTCTATGTTCTGCTCCAGCCATAGCAACTGGTGCTTCCCACAGGCAGCAGCTGGGCCACAGGCACTGCTGTGTGGGGAGCAGGGGGCTGCAGGCCCTAGCAGCTTGAGGCTCCTTCCAGCAGGAGTGTGGTAGGCAGGGGGCTGCAGGTTCCAAGTGAGAGGCACCAGCAGGGCTAGAGGCGGGGGTGAGAGTTGGCAGTGAGGGGCCATGCTGAGGAAATAGGGTCATGCTGTGGAAACAGGGTCATAAGTGGGGTCACGCTGAGGAAAAGGTTGGGAAGTCCTGTCCTAGGGGGTTAAAATTAGTAGGTCGGAGCACACAGTGGACAGGACTGCTGAAGAGGATATTATAGAATTTGGTGTTCAATACAAGTATAGTATTTCTTTTGCTTTTTGAATATTAGGATCAGAAATTTATAATAGATGTGGGTAGACCAGAATAAGTATTTTAAAAGAAAAACACAAATCTGACACAGCTAACTTGAGAACGCCGCAGAGTAGAGCTCCTTTGAGTTTAGTGGGGGCAAGACAGGAAGTCCGTGCCAATGCCCCTTCTTTATAAATCCTCACAGCTGCCTTTCTGTACTGTTGACTTTAAAAGGACTACCAAGCAGACAGATGATTTATGTTGTTAAAATACTAAATGTTATAGTTCTATAATGTAATACAGGTGTGGGTAAAATATTGCATGCAGGTCATATCCAGCCCATCAGAAGCCTGAGGAAGGACTATGACCTGCACCACTCTGCGCAGTACAGACTCCTCCACTCCTGCTCTATCCCCCACCAGGCTTCCTCCTGGTGCTGCATCTGTGCAGTCCTGGCACTGTGACTTCCAGGAGCAAGGACTGCATGGGTCAAGGCAGGATGTATGCTGAGTAGCTGTCCCACCTGCTCACCACAATGAGCCACAGCTGCTGCAGTGCCACTAGAAGGCAAGTCCTGGCTAGCTACAGGGGACTGCAGGGAAGGGGCTCAACCTGGGGCAGCTATCCTCATGTTCACCAGTGCAGCACAGCAGCAGTGGTTCATTGCAGCAGGCGGGCAGGAAGGTGGGACAGCTACTCAGCGCACTGCACAGCACCCTGTCCCATGCAGGCCCAGCTGCTGGTGACAGTGGTGCCAAGACAGCCCAGCCCTGGCTGCAGCAGAGTGGAGCAGCATGGGACACAGCCCTCCCTCTGTCGGCTTCTGGCAGTGGCCAGAGGGCTCAATAGGATTACTTGGCATGCTCTCCCCCTGGCCCTCAACAGCTCACCAAAGCTCATTAAGTGGCCCTCCAACCCAAACAGCTGCTCACCCGATATAACAGTTTCTACTGAAAATATTAAGCATTTTGAGAAAAAAGGACCTAACCTAATGTATATACTCAATTCCAAGACGAGCTCCGCCACCCTCCCCCGCAACTTGGAGAAAACAAAGCTGTGTCTTAGAATCAAGTATTAGTCCACTCCAGCTCAGAGGAGCAGCTGTGTGGAGAGGTTAGCTTGGCTGCAGGGGGATGTGCAGGTTTCTCCTTCTAGTGTCTGCTTCCTGCCTGGCACCCCTGCCCCTGCCCCCCCATCCCCCTTGCTGGGAAGGACCAGACAGCAGATGGAGGAATCTGGGCACTGCTGATGCTTTCCTCAGCTGAGCCAGGCTCCCTTCCTCCTTCAGTTCCTAGCTGGAGTAGCCTAGCTTACAGCTAACACAGACAGTAGGCACCAGGGAGGAGCTTCAGAGCTGCACCTGCCCCAGCATGGAAGTTCTTCCTTCCAACTTGCTCCAGACCAGTGAGGGAGACTTGGGGGGGGGGCACAGAGGAGAAGGAGGAGGAAGAAGGGAGGGGAGGGGAGGCAGGAGAGACCTGTATGTACACTACCACTGCTGCCCCTAGCTAAGCCAGGCTCCCTGCATCTGCTCCCCACAGCTCCCAGCTGAGGCAGGCATGGGGTGGGGAGAAGAGGGGGGAGTGTGCTCCACTCGCAGCTATGCAAGCAGCCAGTGAGGGAGACAGATAGGGAAATTCTGCTAATTTAGAAGTTTACTATACTTCTCAGTTTTTAATATTCAATTTGCAAAGCTCACACCCAAGTGAATGGGCTTTTGTAGAAGTTTGAATAAAAATTCTAATGCAATTATTTTAAGAATGCTGTTTTTTAAGAACAGGTGAAAGTACATACTTATTCACACCATTTTGTATTACTGCCTATGTATCAAGAAACATCTCATTCTGGCATCCAATTGCCTGATATAACATATATGGCACGCTCCTCAAAGAAAAGATGGAAAAAAAACCCAGCAACAAATAGAGGGGAATAAGAGGCTGACGGGGTTAATATGAACCTTAACTTTGTTTTAAGATTTGCATACTTAAACATCTGAATATTAATAATGGAAAGCAGTTTTGGCAGGATAAATACATACACTTTCTAAAGGAAATTAAATCAATATAGCAGTTGTATAGTATACACTGAAAAACAAATGTCATACTGCTACAGCTCAAATGTCTAACTCAGAGAAACTTGTCAGCAGAGAGAATACTGGATGAACTACTAGCTAGCCTCCAAAACTGGAACAGAGGATTTGGGTGAAAACAAGACATACAATACAGAAACACTCTATAGCACTGATTCTTAATCTTTCTAGACTCAAGCCACACCTCCTAAAATGCCAGCTCTTAGTTTTCACACATTTTTGACTACAGAAAAATAACAGGGTAATTCTTCTGTTGCAAAGAATTTCCAAAGTCCATAACAGGCCAGAATGGTTTTAACACTATGGATTCTTATTTGAAATCTACAGGTTTATCTTGTGAATAAGATGTTTGCATACCTAACAGTATTAACACAGTGGAGTACTCTGCAGCACCCTTGAAAGGATCAAGGCACCCCTGGATGCCATGGCACCTTGTGTTGAGAATCATTGCTCTAGTTTGGGGATTCCATCTAACAGGGACACTGCTTCCCTATTCAGAGGTTTAAAGTTAGACATTTTTAACAATGCTTGAATCTTTTCCTTGCAAAAAGTAGATTTTTGTCTTCCTGTTTTTATTCAAAATGCACAGAGTCAGACTAAGCCACTGAAAATGGTGCCTTAAGAAACATGAGAAATTTTTATCTTGTCTACAGTATCCACTTACAAAAACAAGGATAGACAAGTTGAAAATGGAACAGTACTAGAATTTTAAGTATTCTGATTAAATGAAAATGTAAGAGTTTAAAAACAAAAAAGTTTTTTATTATTATTGTTATTCCAAATTAAAACACTTCTATAAAACATGGGAGGGGTTGTTTTTGCTAAAACCCAACAAACACTTCCAAACCTCTAGGAAAAAAAAAGAAGTTCATCAAACATGTAAATGCCCATTTGGCTACATACAGACAGTCAAAAAGCCTCAGGCTATATCTAGTCAGTCTTCACAGGTTAATCTAAGCTGTGTAGATTGAACCAATAAACAAGTGAACAGACATTCACTTTAGATTCTGACAATGCAACCACATGCCTGCAGTGGCTCAACGCCAGATGCTGGCGGGTGCCAGAGCATGTCTCCATGCTCAGCTGGGACAGATAGCTTGGGCCAAGGCAAGCCCACACATCCTGAAGGGGGCCCCAGGGGTTTGCAGGGGAGGTGCAAAGTATCGTAGAATGCTGAGGGATTGTGAGTTAACTTGAATCTGGAGGGGATCTAGGACAAATTCAATAAACCTATTTAACCTACATCAGTTAAGTCTGATACTACATCAGGGGCAAGCAAAACACAGCCCGTGGGCCAGATCCAGTCCACCAGGCAATTTCATCCAGCTGCAGGCGGGTGCCTACCAATTCACTGCATCCGGGCCAGCCCCACACTGCCACTGTTATGCTTGTATGGGCCTGAGCCCCACTCACACTCACGGGGCAGGACATGCTGCACTCCCACCCTCTCCTATGGGACCAGCCCTGACCCTGGCCCCACAGGTAGGACAGCACTCCCACCCTAACTCTAACCCCCTCCACACACCCCACACACCCACACCCCCCCCAAAACCCTGACAACCCCCCCCCACACACACTATATAAGAATAAAACTTCACTGTCATTATGCCATCACCTCTATATACAATGCAAATGCACACAAATTAGGACAAAAATATTTTTTGAAATAAAACTAAAATATGTTACTGTAGATGTCTGATTTTTAGTATATCATTTTTTTTAACCAGTTCCAAGATGGCAATCCCCCTTCCCAAAAGGAGTACTTCTGGGGTCAAGGGGAGGGACTTCTGGTGGCAAAGGTCAGATGTTAAGGGTGGAACTTGCAGTCCCAAGATGGCGACTAAGGGGCGGGGCACCTGTCAAGGGGTGGGGCTACTCTTGCAGCCCTCAACAGCTCACCAAAACCCATTAAGCAGCCCTCCAGCCAAAATAATTGCCCACCCCTGAACTATCACTCATCTAGGTTGGTTTTCCTATTTTTGTTCAAAGTTCCTTCCCTTTGCATCCTCCATTTTTAAAAAAGCAAACTATTTTTACTCCACTTTGATCACGTACAATCACTGATACCAGCATTCCTACATAAATCTCATTCATATTACCTTTGGAAGCAGCAGAGGGAACACAGGGAATGAAACTAAATATTGTTTCTGTTTTGATGCAATAAAATAAGGATTTCCTATAAACTTTACATTGTACCCTCTATAATGTTGTAGAATAATATATACATTAGGGAAGTTCAACTTGCAGGTCTGCATGATGCATACAGCCTGCAAGGGGTTAATTTGTCCTCCAATTTGTCCTGCAAGGGGTTAATTTGTCCTACATGGCTTCTGTACTAGCTGCAGCTAGTCTGAGTTCCCTCTCCCTTGAGATTCTGCTTCCAGCACCTGCACCTGGGGGCAAGACAGCATGGCATGGTCCAAGAGGTTGTCAGAAGTTTGAAAACCTTGGTCCACTTCATAACTATTTCTGAGAAAGTTATAAATTTGGTCCCAGTTCATGTGGGACTCTTCACAATAAAAGATTCAAATATATCTTTGTGTGTGTGAAATTCTTCCAGACAGACAAAATACTTGCAAAGGAAGCAGAAGTACATAAATCCAACTCTATATTCTGAACTTTACATCTTTTCAATATTTAGAACACTATACAAACACTTCTTGATTTATGGCAAATCTTTTCTGAAAAAGAAGTTGATATAAAATTAACTCAGACTGGTAGAGACACTTCCAAGAGAAGTGGTGCTGGCTCCTACCCTGGGGGTCTTTAAGAGGAGGCTGGATGAACACCTCACTGAGGTCATTTGACCCCAGTACTTTTCCCTGTTATGGCAGGGGGTCAGACTTGATGATCTGCTCAGGTCCCTTCCAACCCTACCAACTGTGAACCATAAAAATCTATTCTGAAATATGCTGATGTCAACTAAACTCCTTCATGTAACTAATTCTATAAGACATCATTGTTTTAACTTATGCTTATTAATTATATTTCTATTCCTACAGATTTTTCTTCCAATGAAGATTGTAATTTTTACATATTGTATACAACAAGACACCCAAATATGAAATGCAGTAACTGGCACTAGGCTTTTAGCACTGCATGAACACCTCCAGCACAGCTGTTAGGAGAACAAAGAGCAGACTATGTTTACGTAGCCAATTTAAAAGAGCATGTGCAAAGATGACTAATCCTTGTTTACAAAACACTTGCAATAATTGCACAGAGGGTTAATGGCATTTCTGCCATTTTATATCCAAAATAGCTTCCCCTCACCCCCACTTGCAAAAAGAGTTCTACAGTTTCTTTGTGTTGTTTGAAAGACTGGATTTTTTCAGAGGGAATAAATAATAATGATGATAATACTAATAAAATTTCTTCCTGACCTTAGTGCAAGCATGAAGAGCAGTAGATTTCCTCTGTTAACAACCCTTATGATAAAAAATGGAAGAAAAGCTACAGTATTTTAAATGTCCTCCCATAAATAAGCTAGAACTGGGTATGCCCAAAACAAAGAAATTGGGACAAGTAACTATATGTTTACAGCTAATATTTACTGACGGATATCCACTTCAGAGAGGGTGGGGGAGGGGGGGAGGGAGGGAGTGAGTGAGTGAGTGAGTGTACACATACATATACACATGCATACACACAAACTGGCATTTAACACATTTGAAGTAATTTTTAAAGTAACTTCTAAAAATGAAAGGGGAAAAAATTATCCTCTGCATTTTTATCATATTAAATTTTAGTATCAACATCTTATTTACAGAACAGAAATTTACCTGGTCAACAGAAGACTACAGCTGATGTCTGGTATTATTCTGCAGCCATTCTTCTCACTCTGGAATTTTTTGTAACTGAGAGACCGTACATGTCAAAACATCTTCATTCATGACTCAAACAGAGCTGACTAACCCATCAGCTCTGATTAAGGCCAAAACCAGAGTTATTTAAGAAACGAATAGACAGCTTGTGTGTCAGGATAGGATAAGATTAAAATATCCAAATGAACTGAGCTGCCATGGATTAGCTAATCTATTTTCCTTCCAAAAGACTTTACACTTTTAACCCTACTTAAGAAACAGGAGTTCAGTTTTAAAAAAACATAATGTAATACCTCTAAGATAAAAAGATTTAGGTTCTTTAGGAAATGGATGAAAAACAGTAGATTATACCTCTAAGATAAAAAAACAGTAGATTATACCTCTAAGATAAAAAGATTTAGGTTCTTTAGGAAATGGATGAAAAACAGTAGACATTTACTGTAGTTCTCAGTAGTGTCCCTACGGCTGCTTCCACGCTCTTAATACTGTTATTGATTTCATATAAATGAAAACAGCAGAAGTCCTTTTTTAATTTATTCTTCTCTTCCTCTTGCTGGATTCATCCAGCTGTCACGTCACCAATTTAGCCTTCCTAGTAGGCAGTGATGTTAAACCTAGGCATTAGCAGATTAGTACGATATTAGGAACATCTAGATTACAAAGAAGACAGCCAATAATCAAGATTGCAAGTGTACATTACAATTTTTTCTGGTGCATACTTTGGGGACATTTCTACAACCTTGATCCCAACAGACAGAAGAGCAATCTAGTCTTGAACTTGCATTTTAACTTTTGCCACATCTCTAAGAGCATACACGTTGTTCCCGCTGATCTATTTAACAGATTTACAGTAAGTTTTTACCAGAGGTGTTGCTTTATACACATAATGACATGGGCCAGTTTTACTTGGCAAGCATTCAGAACTTATAAAAGGGATCAGTGTGTTACCACTGCATTTACAAAAGGTTGCATCACAATGATGTGAACTTTCTGGCACAGTGGCCTTCTCAGCCAGCATGATTTTATAGTGATATCAAGGAAGTAGGCCATACCTCCTACCACGGGTAATTGGTAGAGGTCACATATAAAGTAGGCACTGATAAGAGGCAATCGGCTTTTTTTTGGCCGGGGTAGCTGATAATGTCACCAATAAATGCCAAGCGCATGCGTGTAGCCACAACATGCACACAGCCAGGAATGTAGTCCGACAGCTTGGAGAGCAACCTCTGGCTGGTAAGACTGTTGCGGGGGGGGAAGGAGCAGGGGGAAGGCAGATCAAGGCCCCCATGGTGAGGGATGGAGTGGAGCAGGGGAAGGTGCTACACAGCTAAGGCAGTGAATGTGACCCTGGCAGAGAGCTGCAGGCGACTCCTCTGGAGGGCATGGGGAAGTGGGGTGGCTCCCTGCCATTGCATGCACCCCCAGGTGCCCCCTCCCCAGATTTGGGTATTGGGTGAGGGTGGGCTGTCTGCTGTGGGCTCAGCGCCAGAGGATGCACTGGCCTCTTCCTGGTGACTGGGAGGAGGGGGTACTGGGGCTGCAATTAGGGTGGGCAGCAGCAGCACTGGGAGGAGTGGCTATGGGATAGACTACAGCCAACCCAAAATTCCCTGTAGACACCCCTCCTGCTACTGCCTCCCCCACCCTGAGCACAGCCCCTGCCTAGCCCCACCCCATGGGAAAAAGGCCAGCACAGCCCATGGCCCCAAGCCCACAGTGGGCAGCCCACCTCTCCCATTGCCTCATGCATAAATGCAAGGGGGGGCATGAACCCCATCCTCCCCTGGGGGGTGCATGCAGCAGCAGGGAGCCACATCCCTTTCCCACCCACCTGCAGCCCCTATATGAGCCACCTGTGGCTCCATCCCACTTTCAATCCCAGGGTCACTTTCACTCCCCCCCTTACCATGGAGGCCTCAATCTGCACCCCTACTCCTCCCCAACCATGCCCTTTCCCCACCACAGACTTACCAGCCAGAGGTTGCTTTCCAAGCTGCCAGGCTGCGTTCCTGCAAATCAGCTACTGGATTGGTATCGGCCAATAAGACTAATTAATAACTAGCAATCAGTATCAGCCAAGAGAATCTTTATTGGTGTACCTCTAATAACTGGTATCACAAAACAACTGACTGTCTCTCTAGGCAACCAGCATTGTTGCAGGAACCTGAATTATGCAGTCTGTCACATTAGTAGTCTGGGCTGTAGAGGTCCAAACTGGGCAGAAAAAAGGACTACTATCAAATTCTATCCTCTTAACTTTGTTGTTACTGACAAAGGGCAATATTTGTGGTATGTAGGTTAGCTTTTTGATTTCACGGAATGCAAGTGCTGCTGACATCTCCATGGTTTGTTTCATCCTATTCTGATGTAGTCAGGCGGGTTAGTATGTTGCACATATCCAGGGATACAGGATGTAGCCATATTGGCTACAGGCAAAAGGAATCAGAACTTGTGGCAGAGATGATATCTTTTATGAGACCAACTAGGTATTTGCAAAAAAAAAAAAATCTTTATTTGCAAGCTTTCAGACACACTCACCCTGCAAGTTCCACCCTTAACATATTTCACAGGAGAGCTGAAGTTGTTGTAATATCTCCTGGTTGCAATAGTTAATTTTGTGCAAATTAGGCTCAGATAAAAGTTAGAACTATTTACCTCAGTGTTGTCTGGTGTCAGGCAGGATGTTAAATTATGTTTCCTTCGATTACAATATTTCATATTTCACAGCAGGATGGGGTGATGGAATGTTCCCCTGGGCAAGGAATTTCTTTTGTCCTGAGGCAGCTTTGAGCTCTGTGAACATGCAGATATAGCTGGAACAATAAGCAGGAGCCAAGGTGTCAGCTTTCAGGTTCCAAAGTAGTAAATTTGCTTCCTGCCATGGATTTGGACATTACATGGGCTTGGATGACCTCTTGTGAGCTTTCAAGGATGATGCAGTCAATTTCTGCAGGCTACAAATGATTTAATTATTTTTTTTAATTTCAGAACTTGGCGGGCACGACTACTCATGTGGTCATTTAGCAAAAAATAATTTTGAGGTTAAGATGGTACTGGTTTGTTAAACTACCATTTGTCTGTTTGGTATGTTTTTTCATAGAATCACAACTCTGAATAGATAGTCTTATAACCAGAAGTGTTGGTTTTAATCGATCACCTAGTATTAGAACAGAGGGAGTGGGAGAGAAAGGAGGTAACAAATGAGGTTTCTCCTGCTTTTCCACATTATCCCAGGTCAACCGAAGGAATTCTTATGTTAAATAATCCTCCACCATTTTTAGAATCTGCAAAGATGGCCAATAACTAGGGACAACTGTAATTCAGGCTCTGGTGAAGGGAAAAGTGGGCTCCCTGCAGGCTCACTGGAACCAATATCAGGCATTTTTCAGGACGGGCTGTCCCACACCTCTAACTGGCTAAGGGAGCCCACCACAGGGCTGATTACCATTGAACAGCAGCACACAGGCTGTTCTTAAGCTGTTTTGCCACCATCTGTATGAAGAGTGCCTACAGGAAACTGCTTCACTCAATCCATAGCAAAAGAAATTGTTACAGGGACATCATCACACTGCTCTTGCTCCTCTTTTCAACATGCAGCATGCAAAATGCTGAAATCATAGAATCACAGAAATTTAGAGCTAAAGGAACCAGAAAAGGTCATCTAATCCAACCACTGCCCAAAGCAAGGCCGGCACCAACTATATCATCCCAGCCAAGACTTTGCTTAGCTGGCTGGATGTGGGGTGAGTGGTGTGAGGCTGGGAGGGGGAGGGTTCCCACCAGCTGGGTGCCTGCCCTATAGCCAGGGGTGGAGCAGGAATTTTCCCCAGCCTGGTACACAGTCTCCCAAGCCCTGCTTTCCTCTGCTGCTGCATGGGAAAGGAGGCGAATGGCAGGCTTGGGAGAACCATGCTTGGTGCCGGACCCCTAGCCAGCTGCGGAGTGCAGGGCACCCCCTGCCACAGAGGCTTCTCTCTGCCTGGCACAGGTCCCCTGAGCCCCGCTCTCCCCATCAAGCTGAAAATCGGAGGAAATTCTCCTCCGCTCCCACACAGCAGCAAAGCAAAGCAGGGCTTGGGAGAAGCCCCTGTGGTGAGGGCACCCTGCACCCCATACTCAGCTGTGGGGGCCAGCACCTGGCACGTGCCCACAGCCCCTAAAGCAGGGAGTACTTACCTGCTCAGCTCTAGGCAGGGCTTTTAAACTCCCCACCAAAGCATGGAAATCAAACAACCTGACTGGCTGACTCTTGGCAGGGGCTCATCCTGTATTAGGCTGCCCTTGGAAACCTGAGGAGCTTCCACTGTGTTTCTAGGACTCTGCTGCCTTTCTTCTCTGCACTTGAGATAAACAAACACAAAAAAAATTAAGCTTTTTCCTCTGCCTTCTCTTCCACACAGTTTCAGGCCATTCCTACCCAAATCGTAGTTTTGTGGGCCTTTGGGGGAAACACTGTATTTTGGGCTTTCCCCTGAGCAGGACAGTCCTTGAAGCAGACTTCCCCTTATGTCTAAATTACACTGGTCCCTATTAGACATGCACTGACACATTGGTCAAATATCAGATCAGTACCGATATAAAGAAAATTGTCTACAGCAGATATCGGCCCAATTAGGCCGATAATTTAGCCGATAAATGCCTGTGCTGTGTGCAGCCACAGCACAGCACAGAGCAGAGCCAGCAGTGTGGACAGCTTCCTCCAGCTGGTAAGCCAGAAGGGCAGGGGGGAGAATCAACACCCCCCTGTGGTGAGGGAGGGGGCAGGGGCAGGCACTGCCCAGCTTGGGGACGGGGTGCGCCACAGGACTGAGGCCACAGCTTGTGGGGTGGGAGCAGCTCCCACTGCTGGTTGCACCCCAGGAGGGTAGAGGCAGGGAAGCAAGCTCCCAAATCTGCCTGGCACGGGCTGCAGCTGTGGGGTCAAGTGGGAGCTGGCACTGCACACAGCATTTTTTGCCAGGTGCTGGGCTCAGAGTGGACTCCGGCAGTGCTGGGAGGAGGCTGCCACCACCCCCTATTTCATCACAGCAGCCATGGCTTTTCCCAGTGCTTGGGTGGAGGCAGGGTGTTTAGCTGTTGGTTGCGCCAGGCACCAGCGCTGGGCTGGGAATGGAGCTGTGGTGAAATCTGGGGTGGCTGCAGCTTCCTCACAGTGCTGCTGGAGCCAACTCTGAGCCCAGCCACTGGCAAAAAACAGCCCATGCAGTGCCACCTTCCCTCACTGCAGGGGGCACTGATCTGCCTCCCCCATGCCCCTTCCCTCTCCCCTCCCCTTCCACCACACTGGACTTGCCACCTGATGGCAGCTGTATCGGATCAGTATTGGCTAATATGCCTCCTGAAATATCAGCTATCAGTATCAGCCCCCAAAATCTCTATCATGAACCCCTAGTCCCTACTAATGCCAAATGCCCCCTTGAAATGAAGTCACACATAGCATTCTCTCTCTCTACACCCGTGTTGCCCAACCAGTGTGCACCAGCACAAAAGTGTGCGGTCACAAATTAACAGGTGTGCTGCCAAATTTTGCCATGGCAATGAACTACAATAGGTATGAGGATGGGGAATGCTTTCACAGGTGTGCTGTGGAAAATTTTTATTAATGTAAGTATGCTTTGGGCTGGAAAAGATTGGGACACACTGCTCTACACATTATAGACAAATGCTTAAAGAAAAGTTCATCCTTTCCAGTTAGATTTGGATGGCCTGTAATAGTGCCCAGCAGAATGCCTCCTTTATTTTTATTAATTAGAACAGTGCATCTTAAGAATTTAAGGACCTGCAATTTGAATAATGCATTAGACACTGTTACAAAGCACTGTGCACACAGATCCTTCACCTTCTCTCATCAGATCCATACAGAATAGACAGGTAACATGACATTGTTCACCAACATTTTCCAAGTGCCTACACAGAAGCATTTCTCCTAATTCTATCCCTCTTGATCTTTAATATGTAAAAGTTGGTAGGGTCTTTGGTCAGTCAATAAAAGGTTCTACTTTACAGTCCACTGATGGAGAAGTAACAATTCTTGAATGCAAGTTAGTGACTGCAGCTCATATGCTCTGTAGGCACCAGATAAAGGCATCCCTAGCAAACACATTAACATTCTCTTTCTTTTAACCTCCCAAGTGGTGTTTTCCACACAAATATGTTCAATGCGGCTATTTATTAGTACCCATAAGACCTTCTTATTTCTCAGTCTCTCTAGAATCCTCCACAGTTCACATGAAGGTTAGATCACATCACTTTTAATGTATTCATCTGACAGAAGGGGGAAATTAATTTCATATTTAATAGACAACAGAATAGGGTGACCTTAGGGCATTGCAAGAATGTCTCAAAAGCCCACTCCAATTTAACAGATGTTGGTTCAGCACATTTTGCATTAGAACATTGAAAACGTTATACAACAGCATGAGCAAAGGAAAGAGACCAATACTGATAAATATCTATGGGTTTCATGCAAAAGAGCTGACACTCTAAGGAAAATATCAAAATGGGATTTTCTCTCTCTCTTCCCCCCTCCCTCCCACAGTTTTTACAAACCAAACACTAAATTTCTGAGACCAGAAAGCGATTATAAATTAAGGTAGAAAACTTCCCATTAGTGTCACGGTTCAACGAAATGCAAAAAGAGAAGTTTGACAACATTTTCTGGAGGCCTCTATAGCATTATCAGACAGTTTAAGTATGGCTCTTTAAACTATATTACATTGAGAGGACATTTAATTTTAAAATAGTGCTTCATGGTGCCAGTGGAAACAGTAAAGTCATACCAAGGCGGGGCAACCAACCACAAGATTGGAATTCTGTTCCATGTGAAGTATAACAAAATTCTTTCCCCGTTGTCTTAATAAAGTAGCTGATAAATATTCTATAATTAGAACCCTCAAGTGGAGAAGCCTGAAATCCATCTGACCCAAGTGAGCAAGTTCAGATACTTCAGTCAAGTTTTAGCCTACCTGATAAAAAAGTAATTTAATATTGCCTGCTAGACAAAATTGGCTAAGAAGAGAAAACTGCTCTTGCTAGAAATCCACTAGCATTAAAGAGAGGTCAAGACCCCAATTAAAAAATTAGGAGTTTAGATTGCACAGAAGTGAAAATGGGGGAGGAAGCAGAAAGAGAATTAAAAAAAAATATATGATGCAGATCAAATACTAGAGAGCAGAAAAAGGTTACTGCTTGTGTGGACTATGTAATACAGTTCAAGGCATCTGGGTGACGGAAACAATTTTCTGCAAATAATCACAACATTGCCCACACTAAAATGAAATAAGTAGTGGTATTATTTTCAAGTGTTACAGAGATTAAACAAAAGTAGTTACAAATCAAATGACCCAATAAAACCTATTAACAAGCCTTTGCATAAAATCAGTTCTGAATACTGCATACACATATGGCCAGATTCCATTTTACCTATTATGTGCATAAGTGGATATGGGTGCCTAAGTGGTATATTATTTTTCAGCTATTCAAGCACAGGGAAACCATTAATATAAAGAGTGGGTGGGTCTTCCTCACTGTTTTTTGTACTTCTTAAGGATGACTGAGTTACAAAAGTAGATGCAGCATTAATAGATTTTTAGCAACTTGAACGCAGTACAACACAATCATACTTCAGCACCTAAACTCACACAGACATATAACACCTAGAATAGGATTTGCTCCCCAAGTATATAAATCTATACTTCAGTGGGGAGTCTGATTTAATGAGAAATTGGGGGGCGGAAGAGGGGGTTTGAAGACACAGTCATCTGTGATAGTATCATCTGGTTCATTTATTTGGTAAAGACTTTTTCAGACAGGCCAGAGTAATAATTTATGCCAATTAACATGAAACAGAAATGTTATGGGAGCTAAAAAATGAAATGTGTTGGCTTTGATAGCTTACCATTATTATTATATTTCTTAGTACTCCAATGACAACAAGCACAGCTCTACCTAATTATCGAGTATCAAAAAATAGGAACACACAAGTGGCAATGTACGTGGCAGTTTTGGTTTACCAAGAGGCTCTGATTACTTGAGCAGAATATATAATACAAAAATAAAAGCGAAATCGTTACTCAAGCTGCACAGCTGCTAGTAAAGCACCTTCAAAGACTAGAAGTATGCTTATGTACTCACTCAGGCACTGTTACAGAAACTATATCAATGACTGCCATCCAGACTCCTACACATGTGGTGGTATATGTTAGAAGAGCTGTACAGGAAGGCACAGTTAAACATTATAAAAAAAGAGTATAGATTTGACACGGGTGTATGACACCTTCCACTGTCTATCCTTAAAACATTCTCCTAACTGGATCTTCCCACAGTAATTAATTCTACAGGCCCATGAAATGTGGCCGTCACCCCTGACACACAGAAGGGGTACCCAGATGCTATAAAATAAATCAAAACTCTTGGGGGTGGGGGGAGAAGGGGGAAGGAGGAAGGCAAAAGAGGGGAGGGAAAAAAAAGACACATGGGAAATGCATTTCTGCCCTGAGAAACATTTAAAGCTGTACTGTGAAAAAAGTCAGTTATTAGTCAAGACACTAATTAGAATTGATAATCAACAGTAATTTACCTTCCCCACCAAAATTAGGACAAGTTATTGCACTCTATACAACCTAAAACTTTCAAAGAAGTTTGTGTGACAAATAATCACAGGATTGATTGGTCATTCTGAAATTTCTAAATTAGGAACACTCCTGCCAGATGAGTTGTCAGCCTTAAAAAAAAAATTAAAGCATTTCTTCACAACTCAGAAACAGCCATTCTAATTTAGCTCACATTTTCCAAAATAACTATTTTTGGACCAAGAAAAAGGTTTTAAAAAGCTGAATCTAAAAATAGTAATACTAGAAAAGTGTCATTATAACCATAACTTGGAAACTAGAATGTCCAAGTCCAAAATGTAACACACTTAAAATGTATACATTACAATTTGGACTGGAAAATAATGGGGCAAGGAAGAATTGCAGGCTGGATGCTCACTTACACACATCAAAGAACACCACATCACCTCACCAGACATACACACAGCAACAATCAGCAAGAAGGTATTTTGGAAAACTGCTGTCTACTCAACAATCAAATCATGCCATTATTAGCCATTTTAACGGCTATCATTTTAGTTCTTTACTTTTGCCATAACATTTATTCATTCCTGCCCCAACTCTCCGCCCCTAAGTGTAACTGACTAGTTGATATTTCCCTTTTAGGAAAAGTTAATTTTCTGTACCAACTTCTATTCAGTTTTTATTTTATCAAGCCAAGTAAGAAAAATCTCCAACTTGTGCCCAATTCCTGACATGTTGTATGCCAGTTATTTGTGCTTTCAACACACTATTGATGTACATGATTATTAAACAAACTGGCTTTTGAGAACACTTAAAAAAAAAATACATCCAAATGAATGTATTAAATAGCTATGGGAAAGGAACTTCCAGTCCCTGATTTCTCCAGCTGATTGTCAAAGATATCAAATGATCACAATGGTTAGGTCATCCAGCCCAAGATCCTGTCAATGCATAACTGTCATGTGGTATGTTCTTCAGTCCTCTGACCAGTAGATCTAATTCTTTGTTATCACACTATCTTTAGATTCCACAACTTTGGAAGACAACCAAACAGATATTTTTACCGACAGTTTGCAATTTCCTTCGGCTAATTTCATCTACTCACTCTAGCACACCTTTGGCTACTAATTCCTCTTTTTCCCAGAAGAAGAATTTTTCAACCTTATTTCATTTGCAGATCCCTAAAATTATGAATGGAGGTACAAACCCCTTTGGAAATTTTAAATGAATTTTAAGTGCGGGTATTCACACACTTTTGATTGAGCATAGTCATCTTTTACGGACCCCTGGGGGTTCACAGACCACAGGTTGAAAACCACTATCCTAGATAATTACATCTGTCAGATACTTGTAGTTAATGTTATCCTCCCTTAACTTTGATTCTGGTAATATTAAGCAGTTATTTAAAGCATGAAGTTGGTCTCACTGTCCTTTTAATGGGTTTTTCTTTGAACTCACAGCAATATATCAATGTTCATTAAATTAGCAGTGATGTCTCAATTATAATGCACTAAACAAGAAGTAGCTATGTTCAGCCTTGTGTCTTGCAAAGCAATTGGAAATTATCTTCCAGAAGTACTCCTTTTACCCCTAGTACTTTTAATATTAAAAAAATCCAATATATTTTATGTGAAGAAATAATTATCTGTCCTACTTTCTCACCTACATTTAAGTGATGTGAAAGAGCCAACAAATCAAGCTCTTCCGGGGAAAAAAAAATCGTACAGATTACCTTCATAAAATTCCCAACATATTTCTAATAGCCATGTGTCCAAGATCCAACCTAGATATTGTTCTCCACCTGCCATGCCTAAAACCAGCCATTCATGCCTTTGGACTTGAGTCAGTTATTTAAATATGTCAGATGATTTCAGAAGCATGAAGAACTTCTAAACATGCTAGAACACCAATGCAACTCTCATTCTTTCACCTGTCAACCTGTGAGTGTAAATGCAGATGTTGACAGTACTAACACTATCTCCTGTTTCTGTTTCTTTCCAGCTCTGATAGGCAACTCCTGTCCTCCCATGCCTTCCTCCCAAAAAGGTTGTTTAAGGAACAGAAGTGAAACAACAGCTGATATTTCACAGTTGCTATTTTAAGGTTTGGTGACCGAGTATCTATATCTAGATTGATGTACTGTGCCTTGAAGCCTGCTGACCTGACTGTACTCCAGCTGAAACAAATGCTGCCCTTTGTGACCCTTCTGGGAAAGGCATTGGCATTTGATCTTTGTTCTGGGGGGACCAGGGGGAGTAGGTCCTCTAAATACTAGTTGGAATAGCACTTCAACTGTAGTATCTCAATTCAAGATGATTAAAATTTCAAAGTACTGTTTCTTTAGGTACATTAGAAGTTACATTATATCTATCCAATCTATTTATCTGCAAACTGCAGATAAATTCAGCATCTAGCTTTGCAAAGGGAAAGGTTAGAATTTGTATATATCATCAGTCCTTACACAAATCTATTCTCTGATGGAAATAGAACTGAGGGTTACAAAACAGCTGCTTCCACAGCCAGTTAGGGAACAGCTGAACAGGTTCAGACCAGGCATATACAGATAGCCAATTATTTGAAATAGTAATATGCATGGTGTGAGGTGGATCCTGGTTTGGAAGAGTAGTTGAAGGAACCCACCTCATTTCAGTTTTATCAGATTTCCCAAACTTCTGAAGGCTTTGCTTGAGAATTTCCCTTATAACAGAATAGGAAATAACCACAAATAGCCAACAAACAGCACTGGCTTTATAGGCATGACATTAACACCTTGCATCTTACATTGATTGTAAGGAAAATTAAAGCAATATTTACTACATGAAACAATTACCTTTTAGTAATCAGACAAGTTCTCTCTAGCCTATTTGCAACTTCATCTTCATATACCTGGGCTGAAATGTTTCTTTTACTGAAGTCATGGAAGACGCACAAAGAACAAAGTTCTACTTGAGCACTGAAACTCATTCAAAGATCTTAACTCTAGCAAGGAGATCTAGAGCCGGGTCTACTCCCTCATAGATAAATGTCATCCTTTGATAAGCTTAAATATTGATATTGCCAAAAGGTGATTAAAAAAAGTGTGATGGAACAGTGAGATTAATTTATGAATTTGTATTTCACCTATAAAATAAAAAAATCAGACAATTTATGTTACACACTTTACACAAGACTACCAGAGCTTTGGACACCACCTCTCATTACATTCTCATTAACTAGCTAAGGAAATAGAGAGCAGGTAAAAGTACTGTAAAGTGGTACTGGCTGGATCACCACAGTCAAGAAGTAGTCATCAACAGCTCAATGTCTAGTTGGGAGGAGATACCAAGTGGTGTTCCCTAAGGTTTTGTCCTGGGCCACGTATTATTTGATGTCTTCATTAATTATTTGGACAATAGACTGAGCACAGCTTAGTAAATTTCTGGACAACACCAAGTTGGGTGGAGTTGCAGATACTCTGGAAGGTAGGGTTAAAATCCTAAACAACCTGGACAGACTGGAGAAATGATCTAAAATCAAATGAGATTCATCAAAGTCAAGGCCAAAGTCCCTGCACTTGGAATGGAATAAGTGCACACACAAATGAAGACTGAGTACTGATTGGTTAGACTGCAATACTGCAGAGAAAGATGTGGGGAGCTTACAGCAAACTGTAAGGTGAATATGAAATCTTGTTCCAAAAATGATAGCAGCATACTCAGTTGTATGAGAAGGAGCATCATTTGCAAATCTGAGGAAGCAATTCTTCTTCTCTGTTCAGCAGTGGTGAGGCCTCGCCTGGAATACCATGCCCAGTTTTGGGCCCTACTTTTCAAGGCGGCTATGGACCATTTGGAAAGAGTCCAGTACACGGCAACAAAAATGACTGAAGCTCTGGGAGATGAGACTTATGAGTAGGGACCTACTAAAATCACAATTTAATTCTGTACATTTCCCTAAATCTGGCATTGCCTGTGAAATCCACAGGGAGATGAGGAAGTGGGGGAGGGAGCGAGGGAGGAAGAAAACTTACTGAAAATAAAATGCTGGCTCCTCAGACAGAGCTAATAATCCCTAGAGCACTACGGCAGCCCACTGGGGGGGAAGGGGAAGAGTGGCTGCCCTCTCAAAACGCTGCCAGATAGATGGCTGTCATCCCCACCCCTTCGCTGCTGACTGGTTACGAAGGCTGCTCGTCACATGGCCTTGCCCCTCCCTACCAATTAGCGGTGAGGCAGGGCATAGCCTTCAGCCAATCAGCAGCAAGGGGAGGAACCATATGACAGGAAGCCCTCACAACCTATCAGCAACAAGGAGCTGGACCACTGGGGCCGGTCAGCCAGAGGCATGGAGAGACCTCCTGCATTCTTCCCCCAAAATGGCTGTCAGGCCCCATGTTCTGCCCATGAGATAAGCGGGCAGCCACCTCAACTTCAGTAGGTGCCTACTTATGAGGGAAAGCTGAAAGAACTAGGATTAGTTTGGAGAAGAGAAGACTGAGGGGGTTTGTTAGCAGTCTGAAAATACCTGAAGGACAATTACAAAGAGGAATGGAGATGGGCGCTTTCTCTATGAAACCCAAAAGCTTACCTACACCTATCCCAACCATGCAGTTGGTCCACTAAAAAAAAATATCATCCACAAGAATTTTTAACTTCCCCCCTATATTAATACAGTTTACCTAAGCTTAATGCACCTCTGTCAACTATTGCTTAAAAGGTGCCACACAATTTTTTCCAGTAACACCACGAGAGAAATGCTCATTGTATCCTATTTCTCCCTCATTCAAATTACTGTCTATGTTCATAATTGAGTAAATACATCCTTTCCAAACTCAGTAGATGATCTGAGCCAGATATTCAAACATAAAAACAAGTTGCCTAGACATTTTATACATGAAAATACAAAGCATCTGATGAACCTTACTGAACCCTCAATAATCCTGTCAGAAGTATTGTGTTGTTCTATTGTGCAGTTGGATGAACAGTAGGATAGAAAGCTTAAAGGGAGCTGCCAAAAAACCGAACCCATGTCTCCAAGCTCAGCCACTAAACCACACTTCCTCATTAACGAGAATGGATTTTGAGAAAGGAAGCCGACTAATCACATTCTCGCAATAAAGATATGCAGCAGTTCCACTTCAGTATGCACTACAGCAGCTATACAATGTAAGCTGAACCTGGGGACAGAAATTAGTTAAGAATCTTTTATCTGCATGACCCTGGTCACCCAAAACTACTAATTAGTATACTAATTTTATTTATTTATTTTTACAAGAAATTGTCTCCCATCTGCCCTTTCTACTCGCATGTAGAATCATGCTAGGAGCAAAAAAAAAAAAAGAAAAAAAAAAGAAATTGCCAACTGGAAAAAAGTCTTTTGAGTACAATTCCCTTCAGAATTCTGTCACAAAAAACACTGAAACATATATAACTTGTTTTATTAAGAAAATGACTCCAATTAGAGGGGCTCCCCATAAACTCTAATACCTAAACTCAAGTAGATGCCACACTCCAGACTATGGATGAAAATATAACATAGTTCCCTTCTTTTTGATGCTATGGGCTTCTGCAAAATATTTATCAATTCAAATCCCAAGCCATAAAAAGGTGTCACTACCTATATACCAGTACAGTAGTTTATCATAAAGAAGTTAAGTTTCACAATTTCAGAGTTTTAAATTACTTATTACAGGGCTGTCCAACTTTTAAGTGGCCCAGGGCCACATGCCCCATAAGTCACACTGGTAGGAGCCACAGGCCTTCTCAGGGCAACATGCTATGCAGGCACTTTCCCTGCCCCTTCTAACATCACTGCACCATCCTGCATGGGTACCTTGGTCCCCAACCCTCATTCCCCACCCCCAACAGCTGTAGGCCCCTCTGCTGTACTGTGCTGCATGAGTGCCTGGGGCCACCGGTTCCTCTGCCTACCCAAGTTGAAAAAAGAAGGAACCCAAAAGCCCAACTGCTGCTGCAACCTGAGCAGCCTGGTTAGCAGCTGAAGGTTAGCCCCTCATGTAGTACCAGCCGGCCAGTCTTTTTTAGTACTTCCCACAGGCTAAAGAATAGTCTATTTCACGTTAATTTACTGTTCTTTCAAATAAGCTATATATTCTAATTCCCAAGCACAATCTAGAATGGCAGCATTTTTCTTTGCTTAAACTGAAAACCCACCAAAATTAAGCTTCAATTAATTTCACCTACACTGTATGAAATCTTTTCATAGATTTCATAGACATTAGGGCTGGAAGGGACCTCAGGAGATCATCGAGTCCAGCCC
>NW_017728949.1:18255903-18298567 GCF_001723895.1 Crocodylus porosus | reverse complement strand
GAAATTCTTCCTTATGTCCAGCCTGAAACGGTCTTGCAGGAGTTTGTGACCGTTCGACCTCGTCATCCCTTGGGGCGCTCTGGTGATCTTTTTTAAAAATCACACACAAAACGTAAGTGTTGAGTCCTACCTGACAGTAATCCTGGAAAATATTCAAGTAACGAAATCTAAAATTTGAAGTTGAAAACACTCTCATAATGCTATTAAAAACGTGGTTTGCTTCAGTTATTTTGTTAATTTTAATGAATTTTCAAATGTACCACCAATAAAACTATTCTTGCCTCTTGAGTGCAAAGTAGAAAAGGGGACAAGTGTTCTATGTTCTAGCATAGGAATAATGTAAGCTATTATCAATGAAAAAAAAGTTTCCATACAGTGTCACCAATATAGTATATAAATGACTTTTCTAGGTAACCTAATACAACTGGAATTACTATATATAATCTGATACCCTGCTCCCAATTCAAGGAAAAGCTACATTATGGTAAGGAGTATACATCCTCTCCTTTTGACAGAACTGGTTCATTTATACAGATGACAAACTTCCTTGCTACATTTGGTAGCCTTCTCATATCTATTTAATGTTGTGCCATAACAGCAAACACAAAGATGGAAGGGAAGTCAGAAGAAGAAAAAAAGGCATTCCTTGAAGAAGTGTTGCTGCTTCAAGTCTGGGTCACCAGAGTGTAGATGGGGTTGACACACTGTAGAGCAATACAAAATCAGCAAGTTCCCATACAGTTTAACAAAGCATAACGGTTTGGTTTTTTAAACTCTTGATCCAAAAAGAAGCCTGCAGAACGCCATGCAGAAAGCTTGGTGATTGTATCCAAGACATTTGACAACACAGAGCAAGATGGAACAAGTTATTAAAGGGGAATTAGAATTCTTCTGCAGCAAGTTTTGCTTACAAGACTGCAAATTAATGGATGGTACCTGACCAGCTCACCAGGTACCGCTGGAACTTCATGGGTGGTGCTTGTTAGCTTGGAGTCAGGAAAGCAGCTGGGCACATATTCATCTTCAGCACACACTGGAGTGCTCTGGGTCAAGGCCCTGCCTTGCTCATACCTCTGCAGTAGCTAACTACCTGTCAGATACTTAAAGGGAGGACCGATGGGAGTGTTTGACTCATTTTCCTTCTTGCCTGTACGAGAAAGAACTTGGCCAGGCCACAGGGTCTGCTGGTAGGAAATGAACTGATGGAGGGAAAGCTAAGTCACAGAGAAGAGATTCACAGGGAGTCTTGTGGCCTCTTCTCACTTACTAGAGCAAATCCCACCCATGAGGTCCAACATGCAGACAGTCCTGACTCCTGCACATGAGCCTCATTGCTTTTGCAGAACAAAACACAGGCTGGGCAGACACAGCAGACTCACAGTGCCTGGCAATGCCATCCAGGTTGCCCCTGAAACTGCAAACAGTGGGCCTGCCTCTTCAGACCACTTGGGGTGGGCTCATTAGCCCAGGAACCACCCCAGTTATCACCATGCTAACTAGTCTCCCTGAAGTGCCCCACAGTCCCCACTACCCTGCTTCCATTTTAGGAGGCAGGCTACACAGAATGGTATGGCATGATTAAGGATGCCTGCCATGACAAAATGACCATGTAGGCATGGCCAGAGTCCTATCTAAGCAGGACTGAAGTCTTTGGGGTGATTTTCACTCTTACTAAATTGGGATGCAGTTGAATAAAGATAAGCATGAAATACTGCACCTAGGGAGAAAGAATCACCAACACACATACAGACTGGAAGATGACTTTCTAAGCAGCGCAGCAGTAGAAAAGGATCTCAGAGTCATAGTCAATTCCAAGATGAACGTCAGTCAATGTGATGAAGTGATCAGTAAAGCTAACCACACTTTATCATGCATTAGTAGGTACATCACGAACAGGTCCAGGGAGGTGATACTTCCTCACTATGAGGCATTGGTTAGGCCACAGCTGGGGTACTGCATCCAGTTTTGAGGGTTGCACTTCAAGAGGGATGTGGAAAACCTTGAGAGGGTCCAGAGAAGGGCCATTTGGATGGTCAGGGCTGGAGGTAAGGCCCTATGAAGAGAGACTGAGGGACCTGGATCTCTTCAGCCTCCGCAACAGAAGGCTGAGGGAATCTAGTGGCTATCTACAAATACATCTGGGGAGAGGGAACAGCAAGAAATAGGAGATGCTCCATTTACCAAGGCATCCCTTGGAGTTACTAGAAACAATGGCCACAAACTGAAGGAGGTCATATTCACAGAATCAATGAGTTGGAAGGGACCTAGACAGATCATCAAGTCCAACCCCCTGCCATGGGCAGGAATGAGCACTGGAGGTGGGAGGGGTCATAAGACCCCAGCCAGGTTCAGGTTAGACATCAGGGAGAACTTCTTCATGGTAAGGCTTGCCAGATCTGGAATGGGCTTCCAAGGGAGGTGGTACTCTCCCCTACTCTGGGGGTCTTTAACAGGAGTCTGGACAAGTACCTGACTGGGGTCGTCTGACCCCAGCGCTTTTTCCTGCCCAGGAAAGGGGGTCAGGCTCGATGATCTACTAAGGTCCTTTCTGACCATCTATGAATTGTAGAATAGCCAGCTTATGTTTTCATAGCTTTCAAAGGTATGCCAAAACCATGACAAACAAATGTACTAGTCTTTGAATTCTGACAGGACTCCAGCATGTATGTCCTTGTACCGTTGGCCAGCATCATACCATTAATGGAGTATTGAATTGATAGATTTTGCTAGCACCGCTGACATATATTCCTAGAGGAGAATAATATAGTCCAAAAGTTTCCACTGACCTAAGTGCAGAATAATACGCTGGCATCATCACTCATCTGTGTCAGTGCTTGAAAGTGGAGAAGCCTCTCGTTGATCAGCTTTACTCTCACCCTTAAACACTACTGCCAATGCAGAAAATAGTTTCAGCATTAGCTAGAAGTATATACATTTTTAAAAAATCCTCTCTGGACAAATAATCCTTCCATTTCTCTCAAATTCAAAGTAGGTTTTGTTTTGTTTTGTTTTTTACCCAGGGCTGCTTTTAGTTAAATTTGCATTCCATGTAAGCGTTGTACCTTTAGAAAAAGTTAGATCCAATTAGTAATACTTCATTACTCCCCTCTTGCCCTTTGGCACAATAGCTTTCTCTAAACTGAAAACACTGAGAACACTCAACTATTTTAACACATATGGACATGGTACTTGCTACTGTATGTCACCTGTTATCCCACCTCTACTCTGAACAGGTCTATACAATGTGGTGACAAAAATACCTGCAACTGACCTACTGTAGGATGGACTTCCAGGGGTAAATCAGTGGTGAGCGTACAGCTAAAAATTCTTGGTGTAGAAATAGCACCAAGGAATTAAGTGCTGAACCTACTATATAAAAAAAGTTGTTTTTGCAATGGCCTTCACTTATACAATTTCCTTTCATTTGTTCAGAACTACTTCCTCCTAAAATTGCGCTCTCACATCCTGTAGAGGTGAGAAAGCCATGCTCCAAAAACCCATGTTCAGCCTTTGCTCTCCTCCTATGTTCTATATGAAGTTTCTCTAGGGAGAGGAGTTACATTCCACAAATGCACCAGAAACAGAATGGTAGTTCTCATTTTTAAGGCCTATATTTCAGTTGTGAGGGTGTGTAGTTGGACTTTTGCTTGGTCAGGTGCATTCTGCAGAAGCATTTGATATAGCAAGAACTGTTGATTTTGGGGTTAATGTAGCCATAGCTGAGACAGTAACTGCAAAGACTCAAAAGGAAACAGAACATTACTGGAAAGAAAAGAGAAAATTTAAAGAACATCACACAAACGCCAAACAATTCCCAAACCTCAAATGCACAGGCATAAGATCTTACATGACAAAATATTGGCATAGCCTCTTCACTAAACTCATATGCTCAGTCTTAACACAGCAAAATAACTAGAACCTACAATATAATTTGCAAGCTTCTCCAATATAATGGAGAGGGATGGCTGGAGGAAGTGTAAAAGTGAATGGACTCACATAAATTCTCTCTTAAAACTTTGTGTACATCATCAATTGAAAACAATCTCAAAACTCTGTCAGACCACCAGAATGAGACTGGGACAACTGGAATCTCAAAAATGCCATCATCTATCTGAACACCACAGCATTCTTTGCATTCTAGGTGCTCTCATTAGGGGGGAGGTCTGGGATTCATTGTAAGCTTTTTGGACAAATTAATCCAAGAAGTTTTCACTAAAGACTATGTTAAGAGTTTCACTTTTTTTTTCTACCAAGCAGTAAAAACATGTACACAGGCAGTTACTGCAGAGCACCAGTGAACAGCAAACCATTTTCCCCTTTTTACCTTGTAGAAAATTAGGCTATCTTGCTTTTCAACAAAATTAAGAATTCATACACAGTATTAGTGTTAACACTATCCCTTGGTGAGAATTGTGCATACCATATTGAATTGATACAAGGTAATATAGATCATGAAATAATATAGGAAAAACCTTGAACTTTGTTTCTAGATCTTAGCCTTACTGCCCAATGGAAAAGATAAGAGATATAGTTAAGTAAGGAGGCATGTGTTCGTGAATTTGTTGCGTTTTGGGGTGAGGGTTTGTTTGGGTTTTTCTTTTTGGCAGAGATCTTTGCTTGATCTAGACAAATTCCAAGAAGAATAACAATCCCACCGGCAGTTCTAAAGGTAAGAGCAAAGAATGACTTCATTACTGGTTGACACTAAGGAATATTTATCATATATAAACACTTTAAAACACTTGAGAGAGCTGACCCAGAACTATAAATAGGTTAAGCCTCCTGATGTTAAAATAATTTTGTTTTGCATTTAATAAATTCACGCTTGAATAGTAGGTCTCTTCCTAAAACAGACAACTTTGCTAGAATTAATACACCTCTAATCCATCAGGACGCAATTTTGCTAAGCCAGGGAATTAATAACCAACAACTGTGCATATATAAAATTTTACTATGTTATTCTATGGAAGTGCACTTTACTTACACTTTGGAAAACTACCAAGCCACCACCAATGGAATGTACTATATATATATAGATATATATAAAGGAATTCAGGTTGCAAAGGTTCAGAATATCTCCAGTTAATGCAAATATATGACTGATGACAGCGAAGTATAACTCAAGGCTAAGAAATGTCTGAATTGTCTGTGACTTCTGAATTCTCACTGATTCCTTTTATTCTAGATCTATTCTACAATTTATTATATTACCCTGTACTAGTATTTCTAAGCAAGAAAGGGAAAAGCAATGCCTCCATTCTAAAAAGCCAATCTGGATATTAGTTTTATTGCACTTTTAGAACTTTTTCTAAGGTGCTGAAAAGCCTAACATATTTAAATCACGGATAACTGAAAAACCAGAGGACCTTATGGGCCATTTAAGTGTATAACTTCTACAATGAAAAAGGGATATCCACTTAAGGAAAAAATGCTCATTAAATACACAGAACTGTCTCTGTGAGGTGGAGGGGTGCTTTAATTAGCAAAGCTGCGGAAGCAGCTCATCCAAGGGGCGCAGGTGGCTCCCACCACTATGCACAACCTGGGAGGACATGGAGGGTGCATATGTCCCCAGACTGGGGGGGGGGGGGGGGGGGGGGGTTGGGCTGCCGCTGTGCGCTGGGCTCTTCCCAGCCAGGGCTTGGCTGGGCTTTGCTCAGGACAGGCAGCGGTGCTGCAAGGGGAAACTATGGGAGGGCTGCAGCCACCCCAAAATTCATCGCAGCACCCTCAACCCCCCTCCCAGCACCGCTGCTGCCCACCCTGCCCTAAGCAGCCTAGCATCCACCAGGAAGAGCCTGGTGCAGCCTCAGCCCACAGCTGCAGTCCACCTGCCCCATCCCGCCTCATGCAGATCCAGGGTACACATGCCCCCCGCATGTCCTACCAGGGTGTGTACAGCAGCAAGAACCACCCCCTCACCCCCACCCCGCAACCCCCAGAAAAGCCATGGCTCTGTCCCGTACCCCACCCTAGCTAGGCAGCACCTGCCTCAGCCCCACCCTAACCTTCATCTGCCTGCCCCCCCCCCACACCCCTTCCCTCCCCTTCCACCACAACAGAGTTACCAGGTGCACACAGCTCTCCAAGATGCCATGCTGTGCTCCTCGCTGCCTACATGCTGCAGCTGAGCACATGCATGGGCCATTTATTGGCCAAATTATTGATCACATCAGGCCAATTTCCAATAGTCATTTTTCTTTATATTGTTGCCAGTCCAATATTGGACCAATGTGTCAGCGCCCCTCTAATACTATACAATGACTTTATGTGCACAGAATGACATTGTGCCTTTAAGATATTTTTAAATGCAAAGATGTCACAGTCAGAGCTAGAATATATAAAAATAAATTTCTCCATACAACCAATTACACTTGCTCGCATACATTTTTGTCCTTTGTTGCAGTTAAATTGCTGTCTGTAATATAAACTGCCCTAAAAACCCTATTTATTTCTACACATGGTATATCATAAAGAAAGTGTGGGGGGGGAGAGAGGGAGGACGAGCGGAAATACTGGCTTTAACACAGGTTCTTGGCACAATCTTGCTTTTTATCTAATATCTTGTAACTATGCTGTGGCTGTCTCTTAGTTGAGAAAGAGGAAATAAAACAAGTTCATACAGAGATTACATCAAGTGAGATGGGAAGGGATAACATCCCAGACATGCGTGTGTGTATGTTATTTGTAGAAAGAGAGGGTTTTTATGGGTTGGTTTGTTTTTTTCCCCCAGAAAGCATCCTACATGTAAGCTTCTGGCCTAGAAGTGTTGGAGTGCAGTTGCCACTTAGTTTTGCATGCTCCTAACCAAAAGGCCAAGAAGCAGCTACGGGAAAAGCATGAAAGCAGTACCCCTTTGCCACAAAATTGAAAGAAACTTAGCAAAAGACTTTTTCCCTCATTTCTCAGGCCAAATTAACCAAATCAGTTCCAAATTTTATCAACTGTTCAGTCGTTCAACACTGTATGGCACTATCCTACCTCCCAGACTGTTCAGCCGGGGCTACAGAAACTCCCAAATCCCTGGCACGCATCCTACAAACAGGCCCCAAGGCCATACGCCTTGGAATTCTGATACCCCCAGTCTTGCTTGCCCCTAGCCAAAAGAGCAAGCTAGGAAAAAATCCTCCTTCTCCATAAAAATAGAAGTGTGCAGCTGAGATCCTCCCACTGGAAAGCTATATATCAGGAACTACACTTCATCTGAGCCAAAAGTATAGGTTAGTGCAACATATACTTCAATACAATAGATGATAGTGCCCACTGAACACAGTCTCCATTATCACTGACTCTTATCAAGTCATGGTGATCCACTACAGTGCATCTATTCAGACTTTCTCTTCGTTCCCATAGCTTAGCTGCACCTTCCCTTCCCACTTCCAATATCCTTGTTTCTTTACCAGCTTAAGTGTCTAGCAAACATCACCAAACAGGGCCCAAACAGTTCACCCAGACTCCTTTCAGAGAGGGGCTGACAGCCTGGCACGTAATATTAGTGTGGCTCCTCCCACCCGAAAGCCAGACCAAGTCCTATGCCTGACCTGTATACAAAATTTTAGAGGATCCCAGGACTTGTGACAAGAACACCCAACCTAGTCATGACTAATTAGCATACGGATCCTTTGTGTGTCAGTGGCAGGTATATCTGAAAAACACATGCATACCCCAAACTGAGCAGTGCTGAGCTATCTGGAGTACACACATACTGAGCAGTGTTAAGCGGTGCAGTCACCATGGCTTGCAATGCTGTTGATTCATCTGCAGCCCAGCCCAATGAACTGTATAGTAAATCATGAGTTGGTACCCCACTGAGGTGGCAGGCAGCTGATTTTGCCAGCAGATCGTGGGGCTGGCTGACATTTTTACAGGCTTATTGTGATGGGTCCCCAACACTGTTGACTGGTTGAGGGGCTGTCCATTGTGCAGTGCCACTCCTCACCACTGAATGGCCTCACTGAGAAGTGAGCATTTTATTTTTAGTAAGTCGTTTCTTGGGGGTTTTTTTGATTTTGCAGGTTCTGTGAACATTGCCCGATTTTGCAGGCAATGCCAGATTTCTGTGAAAGAGGCAAAATTGTTATTTGAGTAGGTCTCTAATCCTGAGACTTTTGGCTTTGGACTAATATTATGCATAGTTTGTTCTCTAAGCAGGTACTAAAGTGCTGCTTAAAAAGGTGTTTTTGTGCTAAACCTGTGCTAAGTTTGCAGCAATTTCAAAAACCAATAAAATGCATCAATTACAAATAAACTAAGTCTATTGTTACAATATGCAAATTAGTACAGCCATATTTATTTCAAGGTTTTTTGTTTTTGTTTTTTCAAATTTGTTCCTCAGGATCTGACAGTAAGGCAGGCAAGGGGTGAGGGACTCACACAGGGGTGAGAAGTTGAGGGGACTGGACCCCCCATATTTAAATTTTCCCTGATGTAACAGTGGGAAGGGGACAAATTCAAGACAAACGTATAATAAAATTTGATTCTATATGTGTATATCAAATTTAAATATTTTCTATATTTAGTATATAATTACTGGGGGGGGTCATATTAGAATCAGGGTCATCTTATATTTGGAGTAAATACCGTATTTGGTTCCAATGAATTTTCCAAGTTTCCACTGCATGGAGCATGATGCTTTAAAGAAAGGCAACAAAAAAAAGAGGACAAACCCGTGCCAAACTGCCAAGGGGCTTGTTGTAGATGAAGCCTTCAAGGCCACACAAGAGCTAAGCAAAACCTGCACAACGGGGTGGCAATGAAGATGCAGGCATGAAATTAAGCTACCGTTTTGCCAAACATTGTGTCCGACAACCTGACAGCATGAACACATGTAATGCCATAAAAAATAAAGAATAAAGCTGGGCCGCTTGCCTAATCTGGATGGGGACTTCAAAACCTATTTGCTTTGAAATTTGGAAGCCTGTGTCATGTGCCGGGGGTGAACCTGTGAGATGAAGGGCAACGTTCCCTCCAGCCCCATCCAACACCCATGCTGCAGGTCGGCTCTGGGATGCACGAGGTGGTCTCCTAGGGTCCATCCCTGCAGCCTTACTTCTCCATGACAAGACCTCTACATCTCACTGTCACCCCACTCCCCAACCCATGGACTAGGCAGAGCGCCTGGTTCTTCAACCACACTTTCCCTGGCCCGCACCTGAGGCCACCCCCACAGGCGAGATCCCGGGAGCATCCTCGAACCCAAGGGAGCAGCCGGCGGCCTCGACCCGCTCCTCCCTCCCACAGCAAGAGCAAGGCCCCCCAGGCCCCGGCTCCGGCCCCACAACTAGGCTGGACCGGGGGAGGGGGGCGGCGCCGACCGTTACCACCCCCGTTTCCGCCGGGCGCGCGGGAAGCCCCAACCAGCTGGAATCGCCCAGCCCTCACCTCCCGCGCGATCTGGTTGAGCGCATCGTCCTCCGCCGTGAGGCGCTCCCGGTTGGGGAGCCTCTTCCGCCCGGCGCCCTGCGTCCCCATCGCCGCTGCTCCCGGGCTCCGGCGTGACCAGCCGCCACCCTGCCTGCTGGCGCGCATGCGCACACGGGCGTGGGCGGGGCCTCCGGTCCCGAAAAGGGGACCAGCGGCCTCGCCCCCGCCCCAGGCCAACGGAGCCGCGGTGTCGTCACGCCGGGGCAGGCAGGGGGCCCGGGGTTGGCACCGTGTCACCCTCCCAGGGCGTCGCGGGGTCGAGGTGCGCCAGGAGGAAGCCGGAGCCCGCAGGGAGAAAGCTCCAGCTCCGGGTGGCAGAGCTCCTTTCAGCTGGAAAACCTCTCTCTCTCGTTTGCCTGCAGGCAAAGACAAAAGCGACAGCTCAAGACCCGGCGCTTTGCAACGGGCCTCCAGTCTGCACGGTTTGAGACCCGCTGGACTAGCCCGGTGGGTGTCGTCCTGTGCGTCCATCCCACCCACACGGCCCCGGGAGAGACCGGATGGTTGTAGGGCCCCAGGGCAGGGGCGACACAGGCTCCAGGCTTGAAGTTATTCAGTGATTTAAAGGGACACAATTCTGGACGCCTGGCCCCCAAGTACTTCGCATTGTGCAGCACTTTACACCATCCAAAAGCACAGCTCCTGTTGACTTAAGTTACAGGTGCAAATGCTTGGCATTTGTACAGATTAGGCATCTTAAACTGAGCACCTAGAAAATAAATCATTAGACCAGATTCACAAGAGGAAATAGCCACATAAGGCACAAGCAGATGCATGCGTTTCCCCAGGGACAATAAGCAGCAGCATGTACTTGTGCTGCTCCTAGTGGTCTCCAGCGAACACCTCTGCACACACACCCTGATGCACAGCAAGTTGCTCAGGGAAGGGGAGGGGAGGCTGAGGCCAGACCCTGGGGCAGCCCCAGCAGCCTTACCCAGGGTTTGGGGGGGCTCTTTGGGCTGCAGCAAGTAGTGATCCAGGTGCATAGGGCCTGGCTGGCAGCCAGAGCATGGATCTGGCAGCCAGGCTTTGGTTTCAGGTGGTGCACACTGCTGCCACTTGCCCCACACAGATTTCCCCTCACCACCACCTTTTTTTTTTTTTTTTTTAATACCAGGAGTTCTAGTCCAGATACCCAGTATCTAATTTTTGCCGCCATGTGGCAAGTATACTATGCGGTGAATCCGTTTGTGTGCACCATGTGCATATTGCCGTGCCTTAAAAGCCTTTCAGGTGCCACAAACCACACGTTCCCACTTGTGGGTCCATACTGGGGCATTTGGATACTTTGAGTGCATCCACATATGCAGGGGCCTGCAGTTGCCATGGCAACAATAGCAGCACAAATTTGTGCTGCTGTTTTTTGCTGCTGTGCATCCCCCTGCACATGAGGTTGGTGCGGGCAAATTGTCCCAGGTGTGGTAAGGGAGGGGTGCTGGCCCCAGCAGCCTTACCTAGGGTCCTGGGGGCCTCCCAAGGCAGCAGCAGCAGCCGCCATCTGGCCACTTGGAGCCTGGCCAGAAGCCAGAGCGTGGTTCTGGCCAGCCAGGGCTCTGGTTTCTGCTGCTGCATGCTGCCGACTTGTGCATCCTAACACTTTTCAATAGCAGGTTTTTTTTACACCAGGATTTTCCTCAAATGGGTTTGAGGTCCTGCAAACTACACATGCACACTTGTGGGGATGCGTCCCAAGTCCAAAAGCTAGATTCTCAAAACTCCATCTAATCCTTGAAGTACCTACATTCCTTAACTGCCTAACTTTTTACCAGCAAAGCTCCCTAAGCACCTACATTTTTGGTACTAGTCATGCACAGAACCACCCAAGAACCCGAATCTGCACTGAATTTAATCCAAACCCAAGAAGGATTAATTAAATGCTCCTCCTTTACTCAGTTCCCCAGGTCCCAGAGTATCCTGCTCCTGCAGAGACCAAATGAATATCATGTTTTTGTTTAACATGATCAGTTCTAGCAGACTCCCAATAATTTGCTTCAGGTATGGAATACAAAAATTAAATAATCTGAAATATTAGTCTGATCATAAAGGTTAACAGGTAATCACTGATTACCTGTTAACAGGTAATCAGGTAACCACTGATACTAGTCTGATCATAAAGGTTAACAAGTAGCACTGGAAGGGGAGCGAGTGTTCCCAAGTTTCCCAGGGCACTCTACAAACAAAGCTTAAATTCTGACCTGTAAAAACCCTTCTTGTATTCAAGCTATGGCCCTCTCCTCAGCACAGACTGCCAAATGCATTAAAATGTGCAGTTTTTATGATGTGTACATATAGCCCCTAGAGACTAAGATAAGACTAGCAAACTTAAAATTTCTACTGAGTTACTGTATTTCATATATATAAATTTCTAATTAGATTTTCCAGAAGTAAAAAGCCAGTATATTAAATTTGCTCTTTGCCCTCACTACATAGTAAATCAGTTTCATGCACAGACATCGACCAACTTCAGCCATGAGAGTCAGGTAGGACTCATGTTCCTGTCCTACAGACCTCTTCCAAGTAAAGTCCGTTCAATTTTGCCAAATTGTTAGGTGGCATTCTGACAAACAGACAACCATTGCCTTCCAACTGGCTTAAGACAAAACTTGTCATTTGTGAGCTTGAATTTTTCTCTTTCCCTTTCCCCATGCCCCCCTCCTCCAAATCTAAACCTTTTATAGAGAAGTACAGAAACTAAGAAAAAAAAAGGAAGACATTTAAAAGCCCAAGGGCAACAGTGAATTACAGATTACACATGTGCTAAAATCAGAAAGTGCCACAACACACTACCCACAGATTTATTCATATAATTTTTATGTTGAGTCAGACCCTGCAGTCTGTGCACACCCATGAATCCCAGATCAACCTCAGAGATTGAGGGCCCAAAGATTATGGGACAAACTGCGTGTGGAAGCATGGAACAACTCCACTATCCAGAGCCATAATGTGCAGTTTGATATTTTATCACCTCTTGAGAAAGTTATTTGGCTACACGTAGGAAGGGCTAGTAAGTGCATGTCCTTGAATGCACCCTGAATACAGGAGATATAGGCAACAGAACTCCTCCATTCCCACCCCTGCGACACTGCCATAACAGCAGGCGAGAAAGCCTTTAAACAGTTTTAAGTAGTTACCATTCTTCAGAAGCCATTTCATCTTAGTTTGTTTATTTTTATATATGCAACATTGGAGTGATTATTTTTAATCTGTGTCTGACTTTGTGTATGGTCACAACAGAGATCTTACTTCATTTGTCATGTCTGCCCCTCAAGCATCTCTTTTCTAAACTGATTAAATCTAGCCTAGTAGTAGTGCCCTACCTTTTTCACCCATATTTTTATTCCATTATTGGTTTAGGTAAAATTTACATTAGTTGAATGCAACTGGTGCACTATGCCCTGCTGGCTAAAATGCTTACATAAATCTAGCCTTAAAGGTCAAATTCAGGCTTGAGAATGGAAATAGCCATGTGTCTGGCAAGTTTCTGGGAAGGCTTTTGTGGTAGAAGCCATTGTGTGAGGGCAGCCAGAATGCAAGTTGCTTTCTGCATGCATTCAACAGTGCAACAAATCCCTATTTTTCTACTTGCATTCCAGGCAGTTAAAGGAATTTTATTTTTAATAGAAAGGAGCTAAGCAAAATGGAAGCTTTTAAGATTTATACACACAGAATCTGCCCAAGTAAACATCAGATAATGAGTCAGATATCCATCTTATAGTGCAGCCAAAGCTGAAAAAGTGGGCAGTTTCCCAAGTAAACATTAAATACAGGAATATTTGCCATGTCTTATGATGTCTAGAATTTTTTTTCTAAAAACAAGCAACATGAACTGAAGGCTCATTTTGTTTTACTTAAAACTACACAACAGCTAACAATGATACTCAACCAGAACTAAAGTATCCCATGCCAATTTCAAAGTGCTGTATTTTAAGAGCATAATGTGCAACTCACTCTAACATCCTGTGTGCAAGTAGAACTGTTTCATATGTAGAACACCCTGGCAGTGTTATATTTCCGCTGCCCTACTGTTAAAGAAACACATCTTGTAAAATCTTACTCTTGCTTAATCAAAACAAGCAATCAGCTGAAAAAGCTGCTGCTAGATTCAATAGGCTGTTTTGCATAGTAAGACTGATGTCCTCTGTGTCTGCTGCAAAAGCATGTAATTGCATTCCTATCAATTTCCATATCATGATTAGTCCAGTGGCCAAGTAGCTTGGTTAAAGACAGAGGATGCATGTGTTCAGCTGTCTGCTCTACCACAGATATCCTGTGCAACTTCATGTCACTTACGCCTAGTTCCTCCAGGGCTGGTAGATGCTCAATTCCCTTTTGGTTTCAGTGACACCTACCCATCTTCAAGAAGCTATGACTTCTCTTCTTTTTTATGTCAGATTGCATTTCATGGCCTCAGGAGTGTATAAAGATGATAAATCCGTTAATGTTTGTCAGGTGTTGCCATCATAGGTATGGGGTCCAGATATAAAATACCAGATAGCCTATGGTATATTTCCTTTTTCAGATAGCCTATGGTATATTTCCTTTTTTAATAATAACAGCGGTTGGGATATAAGGAAAAACCCAGTTTTACCACCATATGAATGACTTTCTGCCTTCTCCACTAATCAGTTCCTCCAGATGCTCCTACTATGTTTGGGGGGAGGGGGGCAAGGGGAGGGAGAGAGTCATGCTTAGGCTCAGGGATGATATCAAGGCCTTGAGACTTATCCCAAAGACAACGATTGGTAGACAGCCTGCACCTGGATGCTGGGGTTTGCAGACGGCTCCATTGGTACATAGTGTACAAGTATGGTACACTATTTGCACATAGTACAAGACGTGTTCAAATCAGCAGGTCCAGATGCTCTCCACCCCGTGGTGCTGAGGGAATTGGCAGGGGTTATCAAGCAGCCCCGGCACAGCTTTACAAGCACTCATGGTGATCTGGCCAGGTGCCATATGACTGGAAGAAGGCCAGGGTGATCCCCTTATTCAAACAAGGGAGGACCCGCACAACTATAGGCCCATTAGTCTTACTTCCATCCTGGGGAAGCTCTTTGAGATTATCCAGGAGCACATCTGGGAAGGACCAGCAGGGGGGACAATGTTCAGGGGCAACCAGCATGGGTTCATTAGGGGTAGGTCCTGTCAGACCAACCTGATTGCCTTCTACGATCAGATCACAAAATCCTTGGACACAGGTGTCACAGTGGATGTAGTCTTTCTGGACTTTAGGAAGGCCTTTGAGACTGTCTCCCACCCCATTCTCATTAAAAAGCTAGGCGACTGTGGCATTGATGCCTACACAGTCAGATGGGTTGCAAATTGGCTGAGGGGCTGCACACAGAGAGTGGTGGTGGATGGGTCATATTCGACCTGGAGGGATGTGGGCAGTGGGGTCCCCCAGGGCTCGGTCCTTGGCCCCGCACTGTTTAATCTCTTGATTAGCGACTTGGATGAAGGAGTGAAAAGCACCCTGTTCAAATTCACTGATGACACCAAGATTTGGGGCGAGGTGGGCACACTAGAAGGGAGGGACAGGATACAGCTGGACCTGGACAGGATACAGAGGTGGGCAAATGAGAATAGGATGGGATTCAATACTAACAAGTGCAGGGTACTGCACTCGTGCAATAAGAACCAGCAGCATACCTATAAGCTGGGGAACTCCTTTCTTGAAAGCACAGTGGCAGAAAGAGATCTTGGAGTCATTATTGATTCCAAAATGAACATGGGCCGACAGTGTGAGGACATGGTCAGTAAGGCCAACCACACCTTGTCATGCATCCACAGATGTATCAGAAGCAGGGCCAGAGAGGTGATACTGCCCCTTTATGAGACACTGGTCAGGCTGCAGTTGGAGTACTGCATCCAGTTCTGGGCACCGCACTTCAGGAGGGATGTGTTGAGAGGGTCCAGAGGAGGGCCACTCACGTGATTCTGGGACAGCAGGGCAAACCCTATGAGGAGAGGCTACAGGATCTGAACCTGTTCAGCCTTCACAAGAGAAAGCTGAAAGAGGACATGGTGGCCATTTACAAAGTTACTGGAGGGACCAGTGGGGAATGGGAGAAACCTTGTTCCCCTGAGTGCCTCCCAGAGTAACAAGGAATAACGGCAATAAGTTGTTTGAGAGTAGGGTCAGGCTGGATATTAGAAGACACTACTTCACAGTCAGGGCAGCTAGGATCTGGAACCAACTTCCAAGTGAACTGGTGCTGGCTCCTACCCTGGGGGTCTTTAAGAGGAAGCTTGACAGTTACCTAGCTGGGGTCATATGAGCCCAGTATTCTCTCCTGCCCAGGGCAGGGGGTGAGACTTGATGATCTACTTAGGTCCTTTCCGACCCTACATCTATGAATGTTGAATAAACACAGGCGAACTTGTTCAAACTGCTAGCGAACTTGAATAAGTTCAAACACAGGCTTTTCCAGTCTACTCTAGGGGTAGGTCACAACAACAACAGGTCATATAAGACCATTATTAGGGTAAAGTGGTCAAGTCACCAGCAAATAAAGGATAGAGTTCCAGTCTCCTTTATTTTTGTATAGCTGTTCAGAGGACAAGCTATAAGAATGGTTTCTAGGTTGACAAATGGAAGATGAGGTTGTGGTTGGGATAAGGGTGCTGACATTATGCCAGTGGAGCCTTAGGGGACTGGATGAAATTTCAGGAAGTGAGGACTATTTTCTTACCTTTGTTTTTAAAACATAAACAGTTGCTTTCATTTACAGGTACGCATGTAGAATTGCTCCTGCTGAAAAGTCCTTGCTGCTTGTTACTGTTGCTGAGACCTGCCAGCTTTCCAGTGTGCTCTAATCCTAAATCTTCAGTAATCTTGGGGACCCTGCTGGGTGACATTTCTATTCCAATCCCAGGGTCTAAAGAAAGACCCTTTTCAATGTTCCTATTTCATCCAGATAAATTTCTCTAAAGATCCAAGGGAATTTGTAGGGAGGCATCTCTTCAGCAAAACCATGGACTTCTGGAACTTACTCCATGTCCATTTGTTCTAATAGGCTTTTTGGGTGCTTGCATACATGACTGTCATCACGATGTACACATGACAAAGATGTCATTTATGTGGCTTAATGACATCACACATGTGCCAGTTTTGGGGGTTTGAGCCAAGTTTGCATTGTTGTAAATTAGCCTACATTTGGATGTAGTTTAGTTTGCAATGATGCACTGCAGCTGTCAGCTTGCTCCCCAGCTGTGGGAGAAGTGGGCAGGCTCCTCAGGAAAAAAAAGGATCAGGCTCCTCACCACTTCTGCTTTCAGTAGGTGCCTGCTGAAGGAGCCCAAACCTTCCCCCCCCCCCCCAGCAGAGCCTGCCCACCTCTCCCACAGCCAGGGAGTGAACTGCTGGTGGGTTGAACAGCCCCTGAGCTGTGTGGGCCCTGGTGCTTCCTTCCATGGCAGCAGTACCCCCTGGGACCACCCAGGTAGGATGCTAGCAGGCCAGATGCTGCCCCAGCTCAGAGACAGCACCTGGCCTGATCTAACTCTTCTTCAAACCCACCCGCTGGAAACCCGCCAGGCAATGCTCTCCAGGTGGGCTCAGGGAACAGTTGGATCAGGCCATGGGGATGCCTCCAGGCTGGGGCAGTACCCAGCCCACTAGCAGCCCACCTGGCCCCAGGGGGGGGTACCATCACTGCGGAGGCAAGGACCGCCCCCCCCTACAGTTCAGGGGACACTCGGCCCATCGGCAGCTCACCTCCTGGCTGAAGACAGGCTCTTGCTCTGACAAAAAAAGGATCAGGCCACATGACAAAAAAATTGAGATTCATTTTAGGGGGCATAGAATAAAACCCTGAGGACTCAACCCCTGTCATATGTATAAGCACCCATGATACCCAAGCCAGTAGGAAAAAAAATAATCCATGGGGGAAGTGCAGGGAATATCACATATTGTGACTTCAAAATTATTGGCAAAACTGAAAAGGATGGGAATTAGTATAACAATTGCTAATTGATAGGTAAGAGAATGATAAGGCCAAACAAAGACAGGGGTGCTAGGGAAAGTAAAGGGCTAGAGATAAGTTAGTAATAGAGTTCCTCCAAGATCAGAGTTTGGACTGATATTTTTATTAAAGATCTTGGTACCAAAAGTAGGACCATTCTAGTGGAAGTGGCTGGTGAAACAAAGTTGTAAGCCATTATGAATACAGAAGATGCCTTGAATGTCATAAATAAGGAACTAGATGATCTCAGGAGCTGGAATAGGAATGGCATGAAATTCAGTACTATGAAATATAGGGTTGTGAACTTGGGAATTAGTAAGCACTTTTGCTACTGTAATATTGGGGAGCTCAGGAATTGGAAGCGACAGAGGAGGGAAGTTACTTTGATACACTAATCAGCTGCAGGATAACTGCTGCACTAGTGCAGAGTGGATGTGAAGAAGACAACTAATCCTAGGATTTCTCAGGAGAAATACTTCCAGTAGAGAGAGGGAATGAATTGTATGGTACAAAGCTGATACAACCTTATCTGGACTACAGAGTACACCAATTCTGGTCACCTGCCTTCAAGAAAGAGGGTGTAAACTGGAAAAATACAGAGAAGGACTACTAGGATGAATAGAGGAAGATTGTATATTACAAAGTGATATTTAAAAAGACACTGACTTGTTAAACCTGGCAAGGGGCAAAAGGAGATGCTGTTGTTTTCTATAAATACACAAGTAGATTAAGTACTAGGAAGAGAGTAAAGTACAGGATAAAACTGGTACAGGAACAGCTGGTTAAAACTAGTCATGAACAAAGGTTAGTTTGGAAGTTAGAAAGTTTCTGAGCATCAAAGCAGCAGTTTGGAAGTCTTTAAGACTGAGCTTGATGATCAGTTTATGAAAAGGTGTATGTAATATGGTGCCTGTGGCAGTAGGAGATCTGACTCAATGACCCAGGCTTTCTATTTTAGTCCCATGTTCCTGTGATTCCCTTACATTAAAAAAGGAATCAGGAGATTTATGAGGACCACAAGGATAAAACCAGGAGCCAAATCTGGCCTGGATCTCTAAAGAATATAAAATCTCCCAACTTTGTGCCTAGTGCCAGATGTATATTTGCTGTGACTCTCTGCTTGCACTGTCTCATGTTACAGTGGCATCATAATGGTCTTTGTGGTTCCTGCATATACTGCTGTCAAAACAGTGATGCTCTAATCAAGGCACCAGCCAGACTGCAGCTAGAGCAGCAGCTGCAGTTGCACAGGCTCTCTATCACCAGGCTGAAGATGAAGTTCACCTGCTTGTTACTAAAAAAGAAGTGTCATGTTGTGCTCACTGCTTCTATGCACATCATTCAGGGCCTTTAAATGGAACTGATTCAATAGTATGAGTTCCCTCTGGATCTAATCAAGTTAATAATTATGCAAAGACCCAGAGTGTTTGAAACTAAAGGCAGAATTAACTCAGCAGTTCAGAAAGCATGCAGTCAAGCTTATCCTCTGCTGAACAACACCCAGAAGCCACCAACTGCAGCATTCGGTACACAAAGGAGTCCTATTGTCCTCTGCTCTGCTGTCTGCAATATGTATTCCTGCAGTTGTTCTCCTCAAGTTGCCACGGAACTGCAGGGATACAGACATCTGACTCTATTTCTGTGTCCAGCTCTTTCCTGTAAATAAACTCAATTCCAATTAAAAAAGTTTCAGGCTGTTGTTAAAATAAGACCTTGTTAAAATACCTCTCTTCCAACCAGCCTATTATTCCTAGCCAGGGATGCCACATAAGGATTTTTTTTAACATCTTCAAAACCTCTATCTACGATTGCAAAAAGCTCAGATACTACAATGTAGAAGACCATAGCAGCCTGTAGACATCATATACCCCTCCCTTTACATACAATGTACACATTTTTAAAGACAGGCATAGAGTGGTGAGGAAGAGAATGAAGTTAAGTTGCGTATCCAAAACAAATTGCAACTACTTTTGTGCATTTTAAAATGAACATAACCAGGGTTTGAATTACAGGAGAGCTCATAGAGATAAGATAGGAGCCCCTCCCCCCCAGAATTAAAAATCATAACTTGGGGGGGGGGATTCTGATTTTATTAGGGCATCATGATGGAGAGACCAATTTTTTGAAGCCCCCTCCCCCAAGTCAAAGTATAATTCGAACCCTGAACATAACCAGATGTCACAGCACGAAACAGCAGCCAGGGATGTTTTTTAAGTTCAGGTAAATATTTCCTGCCATCCTCTCTATGCTTAGCAGCATGTCCACTCCCTTTCCCATTCACCCCTACCCCCATCCACTGCTGCTGTCCCTAGCTGACTGGTAGACAGGGGATCTCCAGAGTTGTTCCTGCCCTCTTCCAACTGTACTGTATGAGGAGCCCAGCTCAGCCAAGGGCAGCTCTGGCAGTAGGCAGGTTTCCCCTCTTTGCCTAGTCCTTCCCAGGTGTTCCTCACACCCCCAGGAACAGGAGCAGAGAGGGAACCTATCTACTGCTACTGTCCCCACCACTGCCACCCCTGGCTGAATTCACTTACTGGCTTTGGGGACTTAAAAGCCCCCAGCTCCTGCTCCTGTGAAATGATCTGCCCATTCCAGTTGCAGTACAGCTTCCCTTCCAGCACCAGTCACTGCTCCTGCACCTCCCTTTACAAAATCCTGGATCTACCCACGAGCATAACAGATGCACTATAGCTAGACCCTCAGCTGGCCTCAGTCAGGATAGCTCCAGTGAAATAAACAGATGAACACCAGCTACATACTAGTTAAAAATCTGGCCCCATGTCACTTTTCTGATAAACTGTCAAATTGTTCTGCATTGGAAGCGTGGTAGTTTCCTCATGAATGCAACAGATGCAACAACACTATATGACTTCCTGCTTTCAGATACTTCATGTTGTTTCTTATTTTTCTTCTGCAGATCAGAATGTTTTATTCTGTGTGGCCCCATTATGGCCAAGCACCCTATAATTTAACTGAGCCAGTTTCTAGTGGACTGTCCACAGTTTCTTTTACTGCAGTCCAAAAACTACTCTACAGTTCAATATGGTCTAGTGATGCTGCTTGTATTTGTAGTAAGCAAAGTGTTTTCACTAACAAAACTGTGCAGTTTTAGTATAACTTAAATTTTGGTGAAGAATGAATGTCAGAGTTGGTGCAAGCGATTTATTCTAAGGACACTGGCAGCTTATATGGTTTGCCAAAGACTCCCGTCTTTTATTACCTGTTGTCAATTGTTCGTAACTGCCACATATTAACCATTCAGGCTTACTTTTTCCATATTTGGTCTCTAACATGGGCTAGTTTAATATTCAGCAAGAAATATTTCAACTCTTTCAACAAACCATGAAAATACAGGTAATTTTGCTAATATTACCCAGTTTCTCCAGCTATCTTTTTGGAACTTTTGCCTCTGATTTGATGTATTGGGGGCTGGTTCTGGAAGTGGAAAGTGCCCCTGAGAAAATTCTTGGCCCTGTTACAAGCCACAGAAAAGGAAGAGTTTCACCACATGCTGTAGAAATGACTAAGAGTACTCATTCCTCAAATCTTTTGACATTCCATCCTCATTACCCACATTTTCCAAGGCCCTTCTGAGCTTTCTGTACCATTTTGAAATAGTTACTGGAATTTAGGGTTGATGCATGACCAGTGTTGTGCCTGTTTTTACCTTGTAAAGTTACTTGTGCCCTAGAGAAAAAGGTACACTTCACTGGGACCCAGAAATGCAGTCATTGTAGATTTGCTTTTATTACTCACAGACAACTCATTGTGTGTACGTTACAACCTCCCATCCTTATGTGGATGGCAAATATCAGTCCAATTTTACAGCATAAGAAAAACCACCATAAAGTCCCTTCTGGAAATTATATCCATAAGTCTAATCAGCAAGTCCTGAGTTTCTGCACTTAGCCATACCACCTGCCAGAATAAATTACCCCATGCCTTTTCTCTGCTAAATGCAAATGGGAATATTCCTACATAGACAATCAGCTGTTCCAATAAGTAATGTCTCTTACCACCTCTCTAGTGGTGGGCCACAGAAAGTAGCTGTCAGCTGTTACCAGCTAATGTGCATTACTCTACTTTAAGTGACAGAAGTCCATTCTAATGGATCAGATCCAAGTTTGCTGATGTACAGTGGGGCAGGAAAGCAAATTTTTGTTTTGTTTTATTTGTTTGTTTGCTTTATAGGTTTTGTGGTAAAGTTTGAGCTTTTAATTTTTCTTCTCAACCTAGGAAGTTTATAGGGAATACATAGTTGTTAACAGAATATTAAAGTGAAGTAAAGAAAGAGGCATGTGGAAGTTAACAAAAACAACCAAACAAACAAAAAGTTAGAATTGAAGTTTTCAGTTCCATAAATGTTATTAGTTCTGAATAGGATCCCTAGCTTGTTCATGCCCATGACAAATACTGCTCAGGGAATGGTATATTTGTTCCATGTTCTTTTTTTTCCTCATCATATATTACCTAGATCCTGCATGGATCACCATGCTATTCTTTATCCTTATGGGCTTTTCTATGGTACTATCATAATAATCATAAATATTTGAAGAACTCAGACTTGAACTTTAAACATATCCCAACAGGGAACTAGCAGTTTATTAGCAGTTTGCACATAAGGAATCAAGACAAAGACAAATGCTAAAGGAAAAAAAATTACAAATCCTCCCACCAATTTTGGGTGCCTCAGTGCTTGGGTACTGCAGTTGATTTTTCAGACATGCCAAAGAGGCACCATTGTCAATGACTTTTGTTACATTCATGAGCATCCAGTATTTCTGACAATTAAGCCCTGGATTTCAAATTGATAAGACAATGAAGGCACAGAATACCTACCTGTAAGTGTTGATTTTGGTAACCTGCCCAATAACGTGAAACCCACTATGGAGGCAGGATTAGAATGGCCCTAACCACAGGCCCATTCTCTCAGCTGTGCCTCATCTTTTTTACCATGTACCTTAGAGCTGGAAGGACATTTTCCTGTGGGGAAGGTTACACAAAAGCTAATTGCAGTGCATCTTACGCCTTCCAGGGAAGCAACTAGTATCACAACCGTTAGAAGCAGGTTTTTGTACTCTGAGCCAGTAATCTGTTCCTACATTATCTGTTTTTGCAAATGCAGCAGAAACACTATAGAGAGCATTTTCATTTCACCACCTGACCAAGATTCATTCCTATAGTAGTTTTCATAATGATTTTTTCATATAAAAAAAATAAAGGGCAAGGAGGACACACTTACCCACACTGGCCTCTTTTTTGTCCCTACCAACTCAAATTCTGAGTTAACTAGAACAAAGATGCATTAATGACTGCTATCCAATTAAAAACTCTTAAAATAATTTCTAATATTTTTTCAATTATAAAACCAGTTACTGCAGGTAATAAATAGAGCAGATAATTATTTTGCCCTGAGGAATTGTCATTCTTACTTAATTGGCAGTAGATGACTCATTTCACCTTCTGCATAATCAAAATTGCTAGTTTGTTACTCTTCTAGCAATGTGTGTGATTGAACAAGTTTACTTTAGCCAAGCTGGCTTTTATTCTGTTTTGCAGAGAATCTCTACAGCAAACACCACCTCAGGTGATGGCAAGACTCACTTAAACAGTCAGATTTCTAGGGTAAGTACAAGACACAAAAAAAACCCAAGGCAGAATCAATGTAAGCTGCACAGTTTTCTGTAAGTGGCATAGTTGAGATCAGTAGTGAACAAAACACATTTGCCCTTTGGGGGGGGTGTTTGCACAGGGGCAAATTTTAGGCTGGGTTCCACCATTTTTAAACCAGTCTATGGCATGCTGAACTTCTGTTCTGTTACAGGTATATACCGGTTTTGTGCACCAAACGTCTGTTCCGTTACATGTATAGACTGGTTTCCAAACACTTATACTGGTAGAAGTGCAATGTCTATACCTGGCCCTAGACACCACCTAGAAAAAATGGAGCTGAAGTGGCTGTTGGCCCAGGACAAAGCATGGCAGAGTAATAGAACCCACCCTGAAATGCCTTCACTGTTACGCTCCTACAGCGGTGGGGGTGGGGTGGGGGGTGGGCATTATATAGGCTGCAGGGCCACTTCATGAGTTCTGATGACCTGTCAAGGGCTGCAAGGGTAGCCCTGCCCCCTGGTCGCCATCTTGGGACTGAAAGTCCTGGCCCTAACCCCTGACCTTTGCCACTGCAAGTCCTTCCCCTGGGGTCGACTGCATAATAGATCAAAAATAAAGTCTTACTCTTGTATTTTGTGCTTGGGGGAGTGTGTGGGGTGTGGTTGGGGGGTAAGGGTGTGTACACACACGTGCACCTGTGTGGTTTGTGAGTGGGGGGCATAGAGTATGTTGCAGGGTGTGTATGTGTGGGGTTTGTGGGGTGGGTGCACAGCCACTGCTGCTGGCAGCAGCAGCATCAGGTGTCAGCGAGCCCATGGGGCATTCATGGTCCACATAGGCACTGCTACCTGGTGGTGCACAGCTTCAGCCACTGCTGCACATGGTGCCAAGGAGCACAGCCTGGACATCCTGCTTCTATTGCGCAGGGCTCCCCACTGCACAAATGCAGTCCCTGGCACTCTTGCACCACTGGGGGAAGCCCTGTGAGATGGAGCCAGCTGCCTTCCTTGCTCCCTGCCACCATGGAAGCGGAGGGAGGGGGGCAGGGCTCCCTGCCACTTCCAGTAGAGCTCTGGCAGCTGTACGTGGTGGGGAAAGCAGCTGGCTTTATCATGCAGGGCTTTCCCCAGTAGCGTGCAAGTGCTGGGGGCTCTGTGTGTGCCACACACAGCCCCATGTAATAGAGGCAGGCCGGCTGGGTAGCACTCCTTGCTGCCATGTGCAGTGCTGGCTGGAGCTGCATGCTGCTGGGCGTCAGCATCGGTCTTCCCCAGCATTGGACGCAGGCTGTACTTGGCACCAGTCCCAGGCAGCAGTGGCAGCTGCTTGTCATCCAGCACAGATCTGGGGGCCCACACCCCCAGGAGGAATCCAGCACCAGATGACAGAAGGCTGCCGCTGCCTGCAAGTGTCACAAGTTTTGTTTTTTGTAGTTTGAGGTGCAGTTTCTGAGAAGCCTCTGCACCCATCTCCTTGAAACTTGGCAGGCTTTATGCCCTCAGAAGGGGTTACCATCCCTGCATTTTTCATCTGAATCAGGCAAGAAATAACAAAGTTATAGGCATTTTCATGATTCCCCATTATAGCCTACAGGCGAAATGTCAAAACACATCGAAATAACGAAACTGTTTCGACAAAATGAAATCGGACAGTGCCTTGAAGTGAAATGAAACACTGTCCCTTCGAAATGGTGAACAGATGTCGAAACAAAACAATGGTGTTTCGCACACCCCTAGTTGCCAGCAGCAGGGACTGTGCCAGGGGAAGGGAGTTTGTGGGGGGGCTCTCACAGCCCCCCACCCTTCCTCACACCCACACCCAGCCCACCAAAGCTCCATGCTCCTGCCACCCTCATGCATGGCAGGGAGCAGCACGGCACAGCACAGAGCCAGCCCTGCCCACCCTGTCCCAGCTGCAGCACACAGTTCCTGGCTGCAATGCCAGGACCCATGCAGTGTGGCATGGAACCAGCCCAGCTCAGCCTGGCAGCATGCGGTTCCTGCTCCATAGTTAGGATCCACATGGCGCAGCACAGAGCCACCCTGGCCTGGCCCAGTGGCATGCTAGAGTGTCAGGCACTCAGGTTGGGGATGGATTGGTCACGTAGCAACCAAAGCCTGAGTTGCTTGCTGCTGTAGCCGGCACCTCCTGCTGCTGGTGCCTCATCAGCTTTCAGATGAGCAGCCACCTGTGTGGAATAATTTCTAAATTTTAGAGCAGCCCCAAGGGCCAGATAGAATGCCTTGGCAGGCTGGACCCAGCCCATGGACCATATTTTGCCCACCTTGGGCAAAATTATACTAGAGCTTATAAACTTCTGAACCAAGGGTTTTAAAAAACTGGCCCTTGTACATGACCATGTAACAGCTGTTCAAAACCATGCTGGATAGGATAGAAATTCTGCTTTACTTTTTCCTCTGCATAGAGTTTGAAACTAAGTCTGCTTTCTAGTATCTGTATATTATGTTGTATTCGGCTTCCATCAGCATTTCCAGGATATTTTAGGAGAATATTATTCCAAACTCCTTGAGCATTTCTGCTGTAATGGGAGCCAGTATACACCTGCCCCAAACAAGCAGTATGGAAGGAAGTTTTTTAATATTTGTTTCTATATAACATCAGTCTTCCTGCTCAAGAAAGGCAGACGAACTGTAGTCCAGTGATGAAATATAGACCAAACTGCTTTACAAATGTATCCCACAACTTGCTTTCTTCCTAATAACTGAAGGCCTGGCCAAAGATCTCTGCAGAGTCCCATCTCTAAGGAGAAACCTTAAGAAAATGAAACCATACATGCTAGAACAGGCAGACACAATGATCTTGGAGACAGACATGGTTACGCTCTGCTGCTTTTTATGAGAAAACAAGAGCAAGAGTGCTGCAGCACCTGGGAAATTACCCACAGAGACCTCTTATCTTAAAAAGGACCACCCATTAAAGCAGCTATTACCCAAGCATGTTCACTCTCAGATTATTACCACATTTTGTGACAAGTTCTGTATACACACTTTCAGAGGGAATCAGTAAACCTCAGTTACTGTACATTACATATTATCCTGACAAGAAGAGTTCTGGCACCTACTGAAGTAGAATGCTTTCACTAGGGTTAGGGACAGAAATTACACATAAACTGGTATGAGTGGTCAGAGACTGGTTCAAATTTTAACACAACAGAAGTTCAGTGCACATACCCTGCTTTCTAAATGGCTGAAACCAGTTTAAGATACACCCGGATGGATGTACCAGCAGACTTAACTGATTAGGTTAAATTGGTTTGTTGAAGTTCTATCCCAGATCCCCTCCAGATTCAAGTCAACTTAGGCCTCCAGCACCCCAGGATACTTTGTGCCCCCCCCTGCAAACCACTGTGCTCTAGTGCCCCCTAGACACTGGCCTGGGCCACTGCAGGTATATGGCTGCATTTCTGGAATCAAAAGTGAGGGTCTGTTTACTTGCTTATCAGTTCAATCTATGCAGTTTAAACTAACCTGCAAAGGCTGAACTGATTTAGCCTTGGGCTTTTTGACTGCCTGTACTTAGCCTAGAGGGCAGCACTGTTCACCCTTTCCTTCTCTGAACCCTACACTTCCCTTCACCTCTGACTTCCAAACAAACTTTGTGAACTTGACAACAGAAATGCTGCAACAGCCCATGCTTCTCTGTAATCCTTACTTAGATATTAGATCGGGATTCCATCTCTCACTGACTTAACCAACCCTAACCAAATCACATCATTCTATGACATGCTCCCTCAACCTTGAGGTTGAGTAGAACTAATCTAAACTCTAGGAGAAGCATCATAATTATTCATTTTGCTTCAAGCCTTCCCAAATGGGCACAGACCCAGGCCAAGTAGTCCCTGTAACTATTTCCTATTGTACATTGATTTGCAATTTGTTCAGTCTAATTTCAGATATACCAAGTGACAGAGCTTCCATGTTTCCCAGGAGAAATCATACTGCTGACTAGTGCTTCTTAATATTCACCCTTAAATTTCTCTTCCTTAATTTAATCCCATGACTCCTAAAATATTTATATGATAATTATTTTCCCTCCTTGATCTTAAAAAAAACCAAAATATTCTCCTGCTAATAGTCAGATACAATACAGGCGGTAGAGCCAAGTTATAAATATTAATCTTTTTATTTTCCATTTTAAGTCAATCTCTGTAGTATTATGCAATGCCAATGTTTAATAAAGAAAGGCTGTCACTTTAAAAGTTTGAGGCTGAATTCATGGGTCTGTTCTGTAAGAACTCCTCCTTGTCCTCTAAATAGGTTTGCTCTGAACCCCTTTGATTGTCTCCATGCTCTTCTGGTTATGAAAGGCCCAATCCCTTTTAAGTCAATGGTAAAAAATGCCTTTGATTTCAAAGGGTTTAGAAGATTTAAGCCAGTTTGTGCCCAGACAATACAATAATGCAGGTGCAGCAGTGTGAGAAACTTTTACATATGTAGATAGGCAGTTGTGGATATTGTCTCCTGCTGTCTGTGTCATATATGAAATTTAGAGTCCTGCTACAGCTGCTAGCTAGGACCAGTCTGTTAGCTGAATTAGTAAAATTTGTTTTCAGCATCAGAATTTGCATCTTTTCCTTCCTAATAGTTCCAGCATGTTCATTATAGGTGCATTAGCACATCTTATACCTGTCCACAGTGTTTTAAGTGCAAATACAGATGAAATACACAGCCCAAAGCTGCACTGCCCTTTGTTGGCATGCCATGGGTGGACAGCTGGGGAGCTATGAGGGGCCCAGTCCTTGTTGAGACAGTGCAGCCCTGGCTCTTCACCCCAAACTGCATGGGGCAAGCAAAACTCTTTTTGGGCCCCACACAGGCACCCATGCCAGGAGATGTCTACCCCTGGGTTTACAGCTTATTGCTTTAGTTTGTAAGATCCTACATAGGACTTTGAGAGCTTTTTTCAAATGTAATTTAGTATTGTGAATGCCAGTTTCTCTGAAGTTAAGCCTAAGATATCTGAATATGGCACTAAAAACTTAATAAGCACATTTGAAAAAACAATCCTTGAGGATATATACAAGACACAGAGGAAGCAAGATTCATTATTAGTTAATTGTATTGCCATCATACCAGAAAACCCAATCTCATGCCAGATGCTTAAACCCATACCAAGGCCTGTTCTGCACTACACAGCTTTGCCGACAGAACTCAAGCTCAGAGTCCTGTTGGCAAAGCTACTAGTGCATTCACACTCAAAGGTGCCCAGCTGCAGAATACCTCCTTTTTCCTGACAATGAGACCACACCTCTTCTACCACCCATCAGCTGGCAGAACAAACATCACTTTCTGCTGGCTGCAGGGTCCCTTCAATAGCTGGGCCTTCCCAGGTTGTGTTTACCCAGTTCTACTGTAGCAGCTGTACTGGCTGGGGTGAGAGTTACTAGAAATCATGCAGATGTGTATTTGTGTTGGTGGTTTCTCTATGCTCCCAGAACTACTCTGGCTCCAGAATTAGTCTAGTATAGGCAAGGCCTTCATAAGGGACTGACCCCTTTGGAATTTACAACTGAAACAGGCCAGGCAGGCTAACAGTAAGAGGAGAAAATAAAGAAAAAGATTAGCTGATTTACACGTTTCATAAATATGTGATATCATCTAGAAGACGTGTGTGAATAAGACCAGATTGTGGGAAGAAATAAGAGACAGTCTAATGTTTAGGCAGAAGGCACAGTAGATTTGCATTTTAAAGACTGAGTAAAATCAAAGATGTATAACATATGCTTTCATGCTCTTCATGGCATCTGAGAAAGTAATCCCTGTGCTTATGAATCTGATTTAGTCTGTCTATAAAAGGTACAAACCTACCCTGCCTTCATACACAAACAGGATCAGTAAAGGTTGTTCAAGCCACCCCAATCCTAGCACTCCCTAACTTGAGTGCTCAATTTTTGTGGCTTTAAATACTATGTGAAAAGTATAGTATTTTGTGTCTAATGAATATATAACTTAAAGCTGCATTCTTCTCTCAGTTATGGCCTGTCACTTGACCAATGTAAATTGAGTTACATGTTTGTAACTAAAGGGAGAACTTTACAAATAGCTGGCAAATCCATCCATGACCCACGTGGCTGCAGAGTGCCAATGCAAGTCATTACTATTATTATTTGCATCCAGACAAAAAATGAGGCTGACTATCTTGGGATGATAAGTTCCACAGTCAGTGGGGGTTAGTCTAGCTAGAGCTCAGTGGAATCATTACAACGCATCTGTAGAGGTATTGCAACTCTTGAAATGTTATCACTAGTCTCATATTTTATGTCTTCTATAAAAACCCAGTCTGAGGAGGATCTAAGCTTCTGTTTAAAAGGAAGTAGGTTTTCCAACACTTGCAATTGTGGAGAAAAGTGTGAAAAAGTAATTTCATGGCTAGGAACATAAATTACATATAAACTGGTATAAGTAATCAGAAACTGGTTCAAATCTGTAATGCAACAGACGTTCAGCACATATAAACAGCTTTCAAAATGGCTGAAACCAGTTTAATATAAACCTGGATGGATGTAGTATCACACTGAACTGATTTAGGTTAAATCGGTTTGTTAAAGTTCTGTCCAGATTCCGTCCAGATTCAAGTTAACTCACAGTCCCCCAGCATCCCAGAATGCTTTGCAGGGTGGTTGGGCTAGCCTTGGCCCAAGCTGTCTGCTCTAGCCCAGCAGGGAGGTATGCTCTAGTGCCCTTGGGCTTTTGCAGGAATATGGCTGCATTTCTGGAATCAAAAATGAGGGTCTGCAGCGTTGTTGGTTGTAGCTGCGTTGGTCTAAGGACATAGGCAGACAGGGTTCTTTGGGTAGATGAGATATCTTTTATTAGACCAATTAAATAGTTGGAAAAAAAGTGCAGGTCTTCAGCTAAGTTTAGCTAAAAACCTGCATCCCTTCACACTTTTCCTTCACTTTCCCCCTCCTATCTCTACTCTTTGTCTTCCAAACTTCCACTCATTTGCATCTTCACTGACTTCAGTTTACTCGAGCTTCTGTTCTACTGTGGAGATCTCAGAACAGCAGTAGAGTCCCCCCATGCCTGAGGAAGGGTGTTTGAGCCCAAAAGCTTTCAAAGAACTTTTATCCAACTATTTAGTTGGTCTAATAAAAGATATCACATCTACCCAAAAAACTTAACCCATAAACCGGTCCAAGTAAAGGTCTGTTCACTTACTTACCAATTCAATCCACACAGTTTAAACTAAATAGAAAAGATGCAGTCAATTCAGTGTCAGGCTTTTTGACTGTCTGTACTTAGCCTAATGGCTCAAAAGGGGTACTGTTCTAGGTAGCATAATATAAAGCCACTGGCTTGCTTGGAGATCATGTGCCAATCACTTCATATGCGTTGCAGTTTTCTTACCACTAATACAGGAATGAGCGTTTTGCCCCTCTGTAAAGTGTTCTGAGATGAAGAGTCCTATATGAGATAGGTGGTGCTAATAATTCAGCCTGAAGGTCATTAATTTATTGTAAACTGATTCTAAAAGACAGCAGTTCAGCCCCATACCACATCCACTTATTATCTCATTTATTTTCTAGGGTTATACATATTTGGACATGGACACATGTAAATTATACCAGTGTGAATGTGGCATCAGTCTGTGTGCTGATTAAAGTTACACTGGCATCTAAAGGGGACAGGTGATCAGCTTTTGAGTTAGTGGCCTGCAGTGGGATATATAATAGCACCTTGCCACTAGGTAGTATGGGAACCAGTAAGCAGGGTTCAAATTACACTTAGACTCGAGGGGTCTGCAGTGGTAGCAGCTGGAACGAGCTACCGCGACTGCTGCCTGGGCTGCTTAGAAAGGCACGGGGCAGGCTGGGGGCTGACTGGCCTGCCAGGGGGTTCTCGTCTCTTATGGGGAGGGGTGCTCAACCCTCCCATAATACAAAACTTGCCAATAAGAGCCTGCTTGTGTTGAGCACTTAACTAAACCGGGATGAAAAGGACTAGGCTGTGGACAGACAGCTGATATAACAGAATTTGCCCTGGTGTGGTTATTCCTGGCTCCTAGTAATGTGGTTATTCCTAGCCCCAGCCTAGGGCTAGATGTCCTGAATCTACTAAGCATTTACACCAAAATAAAGAACACCCTCTCATCCTCAGTTTTGATTTCTGGAAGTCCAATTACTCCATGTCAGTCCATCCTCTTAAAAAGACTCATGACAATTGGTCCTTCCCCAGAACTACTGGTATATGAGACCCTTCCAGAAACATCAGACCATAAAAGCATAGATTACGGTTCCCAAGCATCTCCAAAGACAGGAAAGAAAAAAGAGAGACCAGCATTTCCCCAGGCCCCTTGGACAATCTGAAGAAAGGAGGAGCTGAACATAAAGATAGATCCCTTTTCTCCCCTACCCTTCCCCAGCTCTGTTTTTTTCTCAGGCTAAGGCAGCAGGTGAGAACATGTCCCTACTTTGTCTCCTTCTACACGTCCCAACATGCCCTGGCCTGTGCCAAGTACAAGTTACCAACCTCAGGGATCTGGGCCCTGCTTCCATTACCATAAAGGCAGAACTTTCAATTTGCTCCAAAAAAATCTAAGAAGCTTTTTCAGTCTTTTTTGCCTTGTTTCTAAAAACTGAAAAGAGCACAAGAGCAAGGCACCATTTAAACCAGTACTTCCCAATCTTTTCCCCAGCATGACCCCAATTCCTCAGCATGACCCACAGCCCCTACCCACCCCCACCAGTAGGGACATGGAACTTATGGGGGGGAAGGGAGAGCAGGCTCGGGGCTCCCCACACTGCTGTCCTCCCTTTGGAGGCCCCCGCAGCCCATCGGGCAGGACCCAGTGCCAGAGGGTGGGGAGGCTTGGCCCCACTGCTGGTGCCCTACACTGGCTGTGCTGCCATGAAGAGGTGCTCTGTACCTGCCTGGCAGCAGCAGTGAGCTGTGCTGCTGCCACTGCTGCCTAGTGGGCAGGGAGTGCCTTGCTGTGGCAGTACAGCCAGCACGGGGCTCCTGGCAGCAGCATAGACCCTACCCACCCTCCTCTGCAACATAGACCCTGGGGGGAGGGCAGCATGGTGGGGAGCTCTGAGCCTTCAGCAGGCAGCCTGCAGAAATCTGGGGGGGGGCACGTGCCCCCCATGCCTCCTTCCCTGGGAGTGTAAAAAGCCATTTTTAATTGTTGCAAAATGGGGTCACAACCCCAAGGTTGGGAACCACTGATCTAAACACCCTTTTGGATGTTTCTCCTTTATGGAAATCCCCTTTGAGACTAAAGCTGGTTACCCTACAAAGGCCATCTGCACCTCAAGCTTCTCTGCAGCAGAACCATCTCTTCTGTTGGCAGAGTTAGTTCACATCTGCTGGGCAGAATAAACCTGCTGCTGCTACCCAAGAGTCAGCAAGAGGCACAGGTAGATACTGACACAGCTGCCATCATCCCATTCAGTAGCTACCACCTTCCCAGGGTGCCCTTTGCACACTCAGCATGGCTGCAGAATGGAACTGACAGAAGCTTAGGGCAGCAGTTGCAGTCTGCTATGAGAAACCCTGACAGCAGGGCAAGACAAGTATGGACAAGGCCCTAGATGCAATAGGGTGACATTGCTTCTTTAGGAATCTGGGCAGCTGATGTTGTGAGAATGATATTCTGCATAGACCTGTCCACATCCAGTAGTGTGGTTGCCATTTTAAATGCTCCAAATGAATGAGCTGAATAACAAAAACCAGTGGCCTAAGTAGTACACCCAATGTTCAGCTGGGTATGGTTATGGATGCTGAAATCTAAATGCATCAACAGAAAGCTAGTTAGAGAGCAAAGTTGAAGGAGTATTTCAACAGAATCCATTGAACCACTTAGAAACAATGAGTATTTCCATATAAATATTGGGGCTTATAAAAGTCTAAGGCTAAGTACAAACAGTCAAAAAGCCCAAGGCTGAATCAATTCAGTCTTTGCAGGTTAGTCTAAGACATGTAGATTGAACCAATAAGCAAATGAACAGACATCCATTTTTGATTCTGGAAGTGCAGCCACGTTCTTGCGGTGGCTCAGGCCAGAACCTGGGAGTCATGAGAGCACCTCTCCCTGCTGGGCTGGAGCAGACAGCTTGGGTCAAAGATAGCTTGCCTACCCTGCAGGGGTAGGGTGGGGGGAGGGGAGACAGTTTGCAGGGGTGGTGCAAAGCACCTTGGGCTGCTGGAAGACTGAGTTAACTTATAAATGTTAAATTCAAGAGATGAACAGTTAAAAATCTCATTCCTGTTAATAGTAGTTTGCTATTTTTATTCCAACGACACTTAAAGGCCCCAGCTGAATTCGAGCCCCACTGTGTTAAACAAATACACAGATATATGAAGAGCCCTTACATTTGAGAGGGAAAAAGACAAAGGCTGATAAAAGGAAGGACAGGAAGAGATGGAGATTAAGTGACTCTTCCAGGGTCACATAATAGGTTAGTGGCAGATTAAGATTAAAACTCCAGGTCTTACTGCAGGCTGCTGCTTTATCAGCTGGACCACCCTACCTCTGCAATCAGCCAGATGCCCTTTCACCACTTAGTAAAAACTAAACATATTTGTACTGCCCATTCAAAAAAATTGTCATTGTTCCCTCATAAAATTCAAAGATAGCCAAAAGGTCCAAACAGAGCAATTAAAGTAATAAATACCAGCATCTATGTCACTCACAGCACTTTGCCATCAGTAATTCTCAAAGCACTTTAAACTAAAAGTATCATCAACCCTATTTTGCTGATGGGGAATTGCAGGTGAAGATCTCCACCTGAAATCAAAGGAAACTAACTTAATCAGCCAGAAAGCCACTGACAGAACTGGAAGTATTAACAGATTGCAGAAATATATTTTTGTAAGAAATAGTTTATAGTTTAATAATTTATTGTTCATCTTTCTATAGGATTCTGACCCATATACATTAGAACTATTTATATTCTCTATTTGACTACAAATTGGGGGGCGGGCAAGTATTTAAACCAAAAGTGAAGCAATGAAAGAACAACTACAGCTGTTTTTAGGTATTCAGATAAACTTCTACACCCAGAATGTCTGGACTCCTGCTAGCCAGGGCTACGCTGCAAGACTTCATCAGCATAGCCATGATGTCAGACACTTGATGAAGTACAACCTCTACAGTTATATCAGCAAAAATGGAATTTTTGCCACTATAGGTTATTTTGCTCAAGGGATTTAGAATGAATGATGGTAGAAAAATTAAATTTTGCCATGCAAGTTGCATATTCACAAGGAGTGCTTTGTTGACCTAGCATACTATGGCAGCAAAGCACTCCTCCTGTACAATAGCCTGTATTCAAGCTCATGGCTACTGGATTCTATAAAGGGTCTGAGCCCACATAATTGTGTCAGAGCTTCCTTCAAGGTAAAAGGATATTTGGATGTCCAGAAGTTCATATCGAGGTGCTATAACTTTTTAACTGGTGAAATTGCTTCATGGTCCTGTGATGAAAGGAGCTAGAGGATTAGAAACAATGCAGCCTCAGATCTAAATTGCTCGGGGTGGATACACAACTCTTGTAAAAAAGGATGGAAATGCTCATAGTACAATGCTATATGGAGATAAAGTTTAGAAATTTCATATGAAAAAATACCTGTCCATCTGTCCTTTCGCCGCTGCTATATTTGCCCTGCTGCCTGTTGTCTAAGTGATATACTTTGTCTTGAAAATAAAAATGTAGGTTTTAAGAAAGAAAAACATCACATAGAATATTTCTGTGGTGTCAAATTTGTGCGAAGTAGTGCCCTCTTATGGTATCTCAATAACAGTGAATTCTAAATGACAGGGGAAAGATGACATGACTGGTGCAGATGTACTGACTTAAAGGAGACATGCTGATTTACACTAGTGAGACCATGTTTTCTTGTGTTGGAACATTCCATTTAGACCATTTCATAGTTATTTAAGTAACTAAACAGCACTACTACTTAATGCTTCTTATCTGATCTGTATGGGCAGATAAAATTGCTATGCAAAACATCAAAACAGGAGACCGGCATTTAAGCAGCTGGGAAAAAAATGGAATTACTTTTCTAACAGATACAAAGAACTGCCTTTATATGAGCAAAGGCAACCTCTCAAAGTCTAATGCCCTAATAAAAAGTATTATTTTCCCCTTTTTTTTTTTAGTAAGTGATAGTGCCCCAGTTACAGGCTCCCTGTAATAATCTAAATCAGCACAAGCCTCCCCAGTAGCAGATAAGTAGGAACAGAGGAAGTGGGACTTGGTTTCTTTTCTGTACTGTGCATGCCTCAGTCTCTGAAAACGTGGCACAAAAAGGTATACTATCCCAGCAAATGGGGAAATAATGAACCTTTGAGAACTCACTCCAGGACAAGCCTACTCTATGCTGGGCTGTGCCCTAATGGCACAATCAAGCCCTTTGTTGGACTTGTCAATACAATAAGATGTGTTGTTAGCACCATCATTTTCAAAATGGAAATGTAATGATACGACAACATCTCAGTATGAATATAGCATTCAGAGCTAGAGTAGGAGAAGCTAACTGAAGGAAAAGGGGGAATAATCTAATAAAATCTGTTTAGACTAGTGGGCAGTACAACAAAGGAAATGCAATGCCAAGGCCCACACTGGACACCTATATTATCCCCCACCCCCAATAATGTATATAATAGAAGTGGACCATTAGTTCCTTTTGACAGTGTAATGTGTTCATTGCTTCCAGTGAAGCACCAGTAATGGACGTGTTTTGTGCAGAATGATCATCTGGCCTGATATCAAAATCAGATACACAGACTTTTCCACAAACAATCAAAAGTGTGAATCTGAGCCAGTTCAGCTGTTGTAGAACACATATATGGAAATGATAATTTCAGAATAAAGAATAGCCAAACACAGATTTCATCTTAGGTTGATCAAAACTGATTTTAACTACTTGTCTTCAGAAATAGGAATACCTGCAGTAGTACATCTCAGTTCCTTAAAACAGATAGTGTGCAAATACCATGGCTGAATTACATGTGCGTTACTGTAGTAGAATTATTGTGCGTTTCCAATGAGACAGCCCCAATGGTCAGGAGATTGTGTGTGGAAGGGATTGTGAATTTTCCATTTTTTTCCCCAAGCCTTTAGGACTCATTTTTCAGTCTTTTCTCAACTACAAGTGGTAATTTAAAAATCCCATCCAAGGAAGGGTAGTGGGATATCCAAAATCTTGATTAAGTCTATCCCAACCATATAGATGGCCCTGTAAAAATTTTTGCCCATCTAAAATGTTTCTACTTTAACAGAAGATTCAGCGAGGTAAGGCTTTAAAGGTAAAGACATCAATTATGATACTTGTGATTAAATTGCAGGAGCTGTACATGCTGACATTTTTGTTCACTTAACTGCAGCCTTTGGTGCTTTTTCTTTTTCTTCACACTGGTATGCCACTACATTGATGTGCACTGTTCTGGTCATTATAACAATACTAGGGTTCCTGGCAGAGAGAAAAGAGCTCTTTTCATCTATGAAGAAGCAGGTTCCAGTGATCTGGAGTAACCATTCATTATTTTAATTAAAAGGTAGTAAGAGAGGACAAGTTAGATTCTGCCCTTGTCTACTACACCTTGCCTCCCTGCCTATATCCAAAGGGTATAGTTTGCCATTTACAAGCACATAGTAAGTATAAAAAATATGTAGCTTGCAAATGGAAGGTTCTTTGGGTATCACCCAAACAAAGTAAGCTAAGACTACATCCTAACATGAAGCCAAGAAGAATGCACTAGTACAAAGATAAGAACATGGTATCAGAAGACATGGACACATGCAATGCTCAGACAGGTTTAAATGAGGTTTAAACTCAAAGCAGTCGAGTTTAATCTGTAATTAAATTCCAATTAAACACCACCAAAAATCGTGTCTGGGGCCTCTGCCCTGGTTATTCTCTCCCCCACTCGGTTACACTGGCAAGGAGGAATGGTCTCAAATTGCAGCAAGGAAAGTTTATGTCAGGTATCAGGAAGACCACTCTCATTATAAGAGTGATTAAGCACTGGAACCTGTTTTACATGCTGGTTGTATAAACACTTGTCTAGTAGTATAGATAGGGATAATCTTGCCTTGAGCTGGGGCTTGGACTAGGTGACCTCATGAGGTTTCTTCCAGCCTCTTTTCTATGATATGGTACAGGAATGCTGAAGCCCTGATTCTCAGCACTCCCCTTGGCTGGGGATGCTTGGTGTACACCAAGCATACCTAACCCTAATTTCTCCACCTTTTGAGTGTGGGTGACAGCTTGATATCCTGGGTGAAATACCAATATTGTAAATGGCTCTATAAGGGGCCTATTTTAGCCAACAAAATACATAGCATTTTTGACATCAAAATGCTCAGCCCTAAACATGAAAGTGCTTTTCTTTCTCTCTTCCCTGCCTCTGCCTACACTGTGTTTGGCTTAAGCCCGGCCCAAGTTTTGGGCCCTGATATGTAAGGCCTGATACTGCCCTGATACAGCCACTGAATACTAACAACTCCCTCAATTCCTGAAGCTGCCACCCTGGATTAGTGAATTAATTCTTTAATATCTGTAGTACTTTAAGCACTGCCCTGAGGGGGCTCACAACTGAAAACAGAAATCAAGGGACAGTCTCAAAATGTGAAGTCCTGGAAGAAAGGCAAAAGAGACTGGGACCAACAAATCACTTGCTGCTGGGTGTGCTGGAGCGTGTGAGGCTCCACTCCCTTTACTGAGCATCACCTCTATTCAGTCACAGTTCACCTTGATTACAGGCTTCATGGCTTAGTATTCTCATGCCTGTTTAAGGTCCACTGATTTATCTGTTATTTACTTTACCTTTAAACTTTTACGGAGGCTGTGACAGATCTTGCGGAGCAGCTTCCCTATTGGAGAAAGCACTTGGTTGTGCTTGTGGAGTTTCGCTTTTTAATTTGCTCAGATTCAGCTTGTTTGTGCAGCTGCACAGCATTTCTCAGCCAGCCTGGGCTTCAGTGGACTGAAGTCTTTCCCCCTTAGAAGAAAAATAGCTGATAGAAAGGTAAGCTTTTCCTCTATACCTGCACTTGGATTGGGGCTTTGGGAATTAAACCAAATCCAGACCACAGAGGACTGAGAAGCAAAGCCAAATTAGTTGCACAGAACTTTGGGCCCATGATATGCTACTGGGACTAGACTGCTTCCAAGACAAGTTAGCTCAGGCATTTATTTCTACCCAGTACTGCACTTGTACGCAACATGCAGCGTAAGTGTACCCCACCTCTTCTCCCTAAACCAGTGACATAACTTGTGCACTTTTTAAAATCAATTCCAAAAACTGTTTTAGGCACTAGTAATGCAGATGTTTTAGTGTCAAATGTGTGCAACAAACCGGCCAGTTGCAACCACAGCGGTGGTTAGCCGTTTTAGTCCGAATTCAGGCAGAAGGTAGGCCAAGGTGTCATCTTAGGGTGTGTACAGTTTTTTGCTACAACCAGTCTGCATTCACATGGTTTGCTTTAAGCCGCATATTCAAGCCACAGTTCACCTTGATTATGAGTGGAGTGGCATATACAGGTGCTTACCAGTCCCAGGAGCCAAGCAGGGAAACCGAAGTAACTAACTCAGGGTGGGGAGAGAAATCAGGGAGGGTAATGGGTCAGGGGAAGGCAGGGGCTAAAAAATTGTCCAGTGGGAGGGAGAGGAGGGGAAGAAAAACACAGCCCTGGGGCTGGTGGCAGCTGGGCTTTCCCATCCCCGGGGCCATGCTCTGCAAGTGTGCAGATATTCAATAGATTGGGTCAACTCACTACCCAATTTAAGTTGGGTCATCTTCTCCAGTGACCTAACTCAGGTAGAGCCTGCCATTTTTTTTGCTCAATTTAACCGCCTGAATGCATGTACAGATGGGCCTTTAGATCCACCCAACCCTGGTAATATTTATCTAAATATAATCTAAATATAATGCCTGTACATACACTTTGGCTAGGGACAGACATTCAAAAAGCCTGAGCCTGAATTTATTCACTCTTTGCAGGTTAGTTTAAGCTTATGGGCTCATCGCTGAGAAGTGTTTTCTAAGTTTCCTTTGAGGATTAGAACTGAGAGATTGGAGAGAGAGTGGTTTTCTTGTGAGAAATGTGCCCTCACTGGTAATTGGGTGTTTTTGTCTGATAGATTTCCAGTGTGCATTCATTCTGGTGTGCAGTTGTTGTTTGGTCTCTTGTATGTATTTTCCATCAGGGCATTTGGTGCACTGGATGAGATATATTACATTTCTGGAAGTGCAGCTGTAAGATCCAGGAATGGTGATGGTTCTGTTGTGGGGTGTAGTAATTGTGGGGGTGGTGATGTGTTGCCAGGTTTTGCATTTCTTGTCATAGCCTAGTGTGAATCCATTCGGTGTGTTCTAGGCCTGAGGAAGTGTGCTTATGGTGATGAGGTTAGCGAGGTTTAGTGCTTGTTTGAAGGCTAGGATGGGTGGCTCTGGGAAGATCTCTTTAAGAATAGGGTGTCTTTCTAGTATGGGTTGCAATCAAGGTTCCCGCCAAGCTGTGTGCATGCACAGCCATGCATGCTTTAAAATCATGCTGTGCACAAGCTTATTAATGCCGCGCACCCTCCCAGAGAGGCGCAGCATAAAAGCGACACTAGAAGAGACCAATGGCAGAGGCACTGGGGCCAGCATGGGGCACTTACTGGACATAAGCTCAGGCAGCAGCTCCTCCCCAAGGCCATGCGTCTCCTCACTCCCAGAGGCATGGTGAGGTGGGGTGGCACGGGCTCAGCTGGGACTGGGAAACTGCTCCGCTCCCCAGCCCTGATGCCACGTGCCTCCTCGCTCCCGGAGGCAATGCAGGGGCTGAGGCTGGGGCTGAGGGCTGGTGCGGGCTCTACCAGCACTGGGAAACTGCTCCACTCCCCAGCCCCAACACCATGTGCCTCCTTGCTCCCAGAGGCGAGGGCTAGGTCTGGGAAACCTCTCCGCTCCCGGAGGCAATGTAGGGGCTGGGGCTGGAGGCTGACACAGGCTCTGCTGGTACTGGGAAACTGCTCTGCTCCCCAGCCCTGATGCCATGTGTCTCCTTGCTCCCAGAGGCAGGGGCTGGGGGCAGCGCTAGTTTTTTAGCCATTTTTCAATCATTTAGTGGCTTGTCTTTATTGTCACTAGTTTATGCATTTGAATTTTAAAGTATTAAACAGAAAAAGAAGTTGCAAATGGTGTTGTTTTTGTTAGAAGAACTAAACTGTGTAATCTTGAGTTTGAGGGTGCTAGTTACAGCTGTGTTTAAGGGCATAGGCAGACAAGGTGCTTTGGGTGCTGTGGGGCAGACTGAAGCAGCAAGCACCGAAAGCGGGTGGCGGGACCAAAGCGGCGAGCTCATGGACTGAAGCAGCGCACTTACAGATTGCTACATCTTAGAGGGAACGTTGGTTGCAATTGTTTGAGGATTTTCTGTATGGGTTCAAGGGAGGGGTGATGTGTCATAACCTGCGGTATGCAATTCGTGGGGGGTTTTCTTCTGTACTGCAGCAATTCTTCACATGTGACAGAGGCACTGGGGCCAGCATGGGGCACTTACCAGAGGTAAGTTCAGGCAGCAGCTCTTCCCCAAGGCCATGTGTCTCCTTCCCAGCCCTGATGCCATGCGTCTTCTCACTCCTAGAGGCATGGTGAGGTGGGGTGGTGGCTTTCAAATGTGCAGTCTCTCTCTCTGGAGGAGTGTCCTTGTTGGGCGAAAGCCTTTTTAAGACTGGTGAGATGGCAATCCTGTGTGTTCCTCAGTGCAAATTTGGTGGTATCTGTGGTGCGCCCACACCTTGAATACGGTGCCTAGTTCTGGTCTCTACATCTCAGAAAGGATATAGAGGAACTAGAGAAGGTACAGAGAAGGATGATTAGTGGTATGGAGGGGCTACCATATGAGGAGCAAATAAAGAAACTAGGCCTAGTCAGTTTAGAAAAGATATGTTGGGGAGTGGGAGAGCAAACACATAATAAGAATTTACCAAATATGAAATGGCAAAAAGAAAGTAAATAGGGATTCATTATTTACTCCTTAACAATACAAGAACTAGGGGTCACAAAATGAAAGTAGAAGGTACTAAGCTTAAAACAAACAAAAGGAACTTCTTTTTCATGCAGCATGTCATTAAAGTATTAATGCCACCTGATGTTGTGGAAGATGACAATTTAGCCAACTTCAAAAAGAGATTGCATAAATCTTGGAAGAAAGGGGCATCAGTAGCTACTGAGCATGGGGATTAGCCTCTGAATCGGAACTTCCTTGATGCTAGAGGCTGCATGAGAAGAATGGCAGAAAAACCCCCGGGTCATACCCAGTTCACTCTCCCTTTCAGCATTCACCTTGTCACTGTGATACAGGATACTGGGCAAGATGGACCTATGGTCGGACCCAGTAAATGACAAGTCTCATGTTCTCTTATTTTCTTATGCTTCTTTTGTTATTTCCTCTGCAATGACCTGATTTTCATTCATATTAAAAAGATTCTCTAGTTTTCAGGTGAATAACACTATGGATTCATGGTCAGCACATAAAGGAAACAAAGTCTTAAGAAAGCAAGTAAGCAATGAGGATAATATGAGCCTATTTTAGCTTAGATAAAGCTGCAAGCACCATTTATTGGTTAACAGAATTATAGGGTTGGAAAGGGACTTCAAAGTTCATCTCACTTAAGTTCCTACAGAGATTCAGGATTCATTGTTCTTAAACCACCCAGTCAGATGGCCATCCAACCCTTTCTTCAAAAACTCCAAAGAAGGAAATTTCTCAGCTTCTCTTGGCAATGTGTTCTCATCTTGCCAGTCTTACAGTTCAAAAGGTTTCCCTGAGATTTAATCTAAACCCTCTTTACTGCTACATAAACCTATTGCCAGAGATGATGTGTAGGGAGAGTATGGGGGGGGGGGGCACGTGCCCCACCTGAGATTGGCCCTCACTGGCCAGAGTGTAGGAGTGCCTAGAGAAGCACTGATGACACTTCCCAGTTTTGCCACCAGCACTTCCAGGGTTGGCGATCAGCTGCTGGGGGACCGCCCCCCACCCTGGCTGGTGATTGACCGCTGGGGGGTGGGATGTCTGTGTTTGAGTGGAGTGGCAGCTACATTTTCTTAGCGTATGGTCTAAAGAGGAACTGTAACCCTACACAGTAGAACAGTCCTGGTGTCTTCTACTTAAGATATCTCTATTCCTCATGGCACAGTTAGTCAAAACAGCACCTCTGTGTGACATATTAAGCAGGCCTTACTGAAAAATGTACCACTTAAAGATAAACAACACATGAGCATTTTTATAGAAGTTGGGTGTTTCAATGACATGTAATAAAGCAATGAATTAAAATGAAATTTGTTCTTTTCCTTTTTCTCTGGAAATAGAAAGGGCTGGGGAGAAAAGAGCAAAACCTGAGTCAACAGTTTTTCCATATAAGAGAAATACATGCAATTCATTTTAAAAGCTTCAAATATGAGGTTTCCCATGCAAGTCTTGCATGAGTTTAGGAAGAAAACCAACTAACTAAACGAAAAACATAAAAACCCAGACCATCCACATACAAAGTACTGCGTCCAGTTTTGGGCTCCACAATTCAAAAAGGATGTGGAGAAGCTTGAGAGAGTCTAGAGGAGAGCCACGCGCATGATCAGAGGTCAGGAAAACAGATCTTATGATGACAGGCTGAGAGCCATGGGACTCTTTAGCCTGGAAA
>NW_017728949.1:18210177-18255803 GCF_001723895.1 Crocodylus porosus | reverse complement strand
GGCTGCCTGCTGGCTAGTCCTGCACTAAAGCACCCTCATTCCCCAGCCAGCCCCTTCACAGCATGTTGAGCCAGGAGGGAACAGCCCCAGACTGGCATGCTGACCCCCAGGATCCTCTGTCAGCTGGGGCTGCTCCAACCCAGCTCAACATGTTGTAGTCTCAAGCACATATTCAAATGTGACGCCTGGGAGCAATAAACTCCAACTTTAGCAAGTTGAAACAAAAAATAAGCTGACAAACATAGCAGATGTTACTGTTTGAAGGTTATTAATTAACTTTGTGATACAGTATAGTTTTTGTTTCACTTGCACATTTTAGACCAGATCCCAGACTGCCACAAATCAACCTAGCTCCATTTTAAATAGCAGTTCTATGATTCTAACAGAGTTATGCTGATTTAAGTGAGCTGAAAATCTAGACCTTGTTTTATTAAATGCAAAAGGCAGCCAAGAGCTCATTTCTTGGTACTAAAGGAAGAACACCACACAAATGCAGTAAAGCCTCAGGTTCATCCAAACATATCATAGTTTCAGGGGGCCTTTGTACATGCCACAAAATTGGTTTTTAAAGCAGGTTACATGCCCTTTTGCACTGTTTTAATGGTGCTGCTGTTTGCACATTTGGCAGTGTATTGCACATTAGATGACTTTGGATGTAGCAAAATAAAACATGTCTCTGAGGTGTTTTAGTTTGCTACCTTAGTAGCCACAGAGAAAACCAATGGGCCCTGTGCAGCTCAGGGGTGTGCAGACAGCCCAGCAGCAGTCCATGTAGGCAGGCTCCACTGAAGAAAAAAAGCAGCAATTCATTTAAAAAAATGTTTTTCACTCCCTGGAGCCTGCCTATGCTTGAGCTGCGTGGGGCCCAATGCTTCCCTCTGTGGCTGCTGTGCCCCCTGGGACCACTCAAGCTGACTTCATTTCACACACACAGCAGGGATAGAAGCCTGTCCTGGCTCCCCAGCCAGGGGCAACTCTGCGCTCCAGCTCTTGGTGAGGCCCCTGCTCACCAGCCTTCTAGTGACAAGTCACAGCTGTGCAGATGGGGGGCAGTCAGAGAAGGTTTTTAGCTTTAAGGCATGACTGCTCCAAACTCAGACTAGCACTAACACTGATCAGCATTTGAGCAGGTCAAAGTGCAGTGTGTAACAAGGCCCTAAGAGCTATCCTGCTGACAAAGGTGAACTGAAGATGGTGTCAGGTCACCAGATAGCCAATAAGCATTTAAATATAGGCAGCCCTGAACAGTCAAGAAGCATGAAAATGTGTTCCCCAAAAGCCATTGGATTTATAAACTGAAAAAGCATGAATTTGCACTTTAACTTCCTGATTTGAGCCTTCCTGGTCCACTTGGGTCAAGTTCTGAAACTTCCCTACAGCTTTGAGGTCTCAAAATCTTTAAAACAAAACCAATTCTGATCTGTAGGAGCTGGGGCTGTAATGGACAGTAAACACAATGTCTTCCCACTTAAAATATCCACAAGCAATATAGGCAGTGATTTGTAAGCGAAGCAAATAATATACTAATGAAGACTTGTATGGGCTGGGAATGTACTGATAAAGCACTGGAAAAGACAGACCCCATACAGTGTGTGCATCTCACTAGAATTTCATTGTTCAAGAATGTTAAACTTCAGTCATGATACTAATTGAAATGGAGGTAGAGGAAGAACCAAGTTGAAGCTACATCTTCCATTATATTACCTGGAAAATTAAGGCCCTGAGCCTAACTCCTCTGGATGCATGCAGATTCTCAGCTGAGGGACATCAGGCTCACTGTGAACACATTTTAAATAGGGTTTGTTTCTTTGCAGGATATGGCACAGAGAAAAATGGGGAAGGAGATGACTGTCACCTCAGATGGATATCACTCAAAGCCAACCTATGTTTACAAGGTGGTTCTCTTAGGGAGCATGGCGGTGGGAAAGTCAAGCTTAGCCTTCCGATATGCGAAGAATAGCTTCAGGGAAACAATGCCAACTGTTGGATGTAAGTAAACAGTCACAATATGAAGGATCCACCCTGCAGGAGGCTAAAAGCAGGAGACTCTCTACTGAAGTTTAGGGCACTACAGGAGTGCCTTCATTGTAGTTCAAGGGCCTCAGAGCTTTTTAGCAGTTATGGGTTCTGTTTCTACTGTAATGATCTCTTGCTTTGGCAGCAACATCACATCCAGGTAGAAAAGAAATTTGCTTTGCCCTTTCAAATATAAATTAACAATAAGATGCAGAAAATTCTGGTTGAAGCAAACTGGACACACTAGACTGTGAGACTTGCATATTTTAAAATGAGGTAGGCTTTACCTGATATTGCCTTTTATGGCTATTCAGAGAGTTACACAAGAAAGATTTTTGGAATTTAAGCAAGAGGCTTTCCCTATTACTCTCAATTCCCACAGACGTTCACTAGCAGGGAGACTTCAAATATAGCCCTGAAGAGAAATGTCTTGGAAACAGCTGAAGCAACAGAACAAGAAAGCATAAACCTGGAACAGAGCACAGGTCTTAATTGTGGCGTGAGAGTGACATCTAGTGATTGTTTTCAGGTGTTCAACACAGTGTGCAGGTTGGTGACAGTCTCAATACTGCCATTGGCAGTTTCTGTGGAACGTACCGTGAGACAGACTCTCCCCCATACAACTAATGCTTGCTCAGAATTAGACGTAAGCTTAGATTTTGCTTTTAACTTTTGAGCTAACAGCCCTCACCTCTCACAAGGGTTAAGCATATGCAAGTGGATTTGAATTCTGATGTCTCATCACACACTTTCACCACATCTCTTCAGTGAGCGCTCCAAAGATAAAAATTACTAGTGAGATAACACACAACACATTTACACCCGTGTCCCAGTGGTTTTGTACACCAGGATCTGGAGAAGAAGGATCAGTTTTTCTCAAAGTAGTAAAATGTAGGCTACTACTACAGTAGTCTACTCCTGTGTGTCAAGGGAGCAACTAATAGTTTAAGAGAAGTGTTAAACTGGTATAGTCAGCTAAAACTGACTAGAGTTCCAGGTAATACATACACCAGGGAATATAGGCACTGTGTTTTTTCATGCAGTAACTTCACACTGAAATAGCGTTTCATTTTTACATTTGTGTGTACATGTGCCTGGTGGGCTGACAATTCTGCTGAAGTTTGCTGATTTAATACGCTGGTGTTACTGGGCGTTAACTGAATTTCACTTGCATATTTTTTATTATTTCCCACATTAAAAAGACACAGGCTTTCCCAGTCTCTAGCAGCTTAATTTGCTCTCCTTCTAAAAGTAATGTCTAAAGGGTTTATTGTTCAACCTGAGCCATCTCTTCAGGCAGCTCATAGTGGACAAAGATTAACATTCAATACATGTGCACAGAGTCTTCCAAGTGAAAAGTACCGCTGCCTTGTCATTTCTTTCAGGTTCTTTCTTCAAACAGATGATACATTTAGAGACTGCCAATATTATGTTTGAGATCTGGGATACTGCCGGTCAAGAGAAGTACCATAGCATTTGTCATCTTTATTACAGGGGTGCTAGAGCTGCTCTACTGGTATATGATATTTCTAGAAAGGTAAGACTAAAATCTTGTTCATCCATCATCAGTCTCTAACTTGCCATGGTATTCTGCTTAATTCATAATAATGCAACATTACTAGTATGCCATAATCGTTATAGCAAGCAATGAACCAAGGTTCCTTTCTTATAGTGTGCTAAGAGGTAACTGTTTATACAGGTACATCATTGATGTTTTCATTAGTTTAGTTAGTAAATATAACTTATTTCAACATATATTATGGAAGACAAGTCACTACCGCACTTGATAGTGCCAACAGGAATGATAAGAGAGGTGGGTGGTGTAATGAGAAAAACTCTGTATAAAGTTCCCTATTCTAAATGACTGGCCTCCCTCTTCTACAAACAGAGGTGTATACTCAAGGCCAGACAAACAGGAGAGAAGAGCAGCAAGACTGAGTGAGGCCCTTCTCCTTTGAACTGCAGGGGATTCTCCAAACATTAAAAGTAATACTACTCAAGTCAGCATGGCCTAGTTTTATGGCTTCCCTACCTTTGGACATAGAAAGGGCTTACATTTGCAACACAACAATATAGCTAAGGACCTGGGAGCTCTTAGGTTATGTTGTTTCTGTTGACTCTTTATCTCAGAGTCTTAGACAATCTAGTCCTAAAATGGCCAAAACAATGGGCCTGTTTCTTCACTTCTACAGTCTGATAAACTGGTTTTTCAACATGCATTTATTTCCTTAAGGCCATTCTGGTACCTCTAGATAGAGCTTGACTGTTTAGATATGATGAATGCAACTGTTGACAGCTTACACAATGTATTATTTATAACAAGAAGGCACAAGGTTAATCTCCGAAAGAAAACAATGCAACAAAAAGACTGGGTTCCAAAAATCAAGCTCCTCCCTTCTTTAGTGTCTGAAAGCCCTCCAGATGTCAGGCGGTAGAAATCAAGTTTCTTGTACTTTTTCTGTAGGCTCTGTCCAGGAAAAGGACATGTGCTATATCACATTTAGGAAATGTTTGAAGCTACCCCAGAGGTGAAGAAGAAGCATGCCTTGTCCACTGACTCCTACTCAGTCCAGGCCAAAGCCTGGAAGTTAGGCAGTAAAGCTGGTTTAGCATGACCTTGAGTACCCTCAAAGGAACACACCCAAGACAGAAACCTGAGAGTAGCTTGGATCATGCATGTAGCATCAGGCTAAACCTAACTCCAGGCTTTGACATGCTGAGTGGCAGAGATCGGGTGGGATGTGCTTCTCAGGGGAAGTCCTAAGCTTCCTATAGAGTCAATTTAAACAGGCTGTTTCTGAGCCTTCTGTTTCCCGGAGCAGGGGTTGTCAATCCTTTGGCCACAGCCCAGTGTCAGTCCACAGCATGGTCAGCTACTGGACCAGAAGTAGCTGTAGACAAGCAAACTGTGGCTCACCAGAGCTGGGAAGAGAGGCTGTGGCTCCTTCTGCAGGGCCCATGGCAGTGCAGGGTTTGGCCCACTCCCTGCCCAGGGGTCGGGGTATCCTTACTTGTCTGCCAGCTGGAAACTCCAGCTGTGGTCAGCTGTGACTGCTGGGCCACGGTTTGCCGGACTGCAGCATAAAAAACTTTGAGAACCCCTGTCCCAGAGCAAGGCTGACACTAAGTTTTTCAGTAAAACAAATTCTGATTTGTGCATGGCTACTTAGGGATTTTCTACAGAGGGAACTGAACTGTGCAATGGTTATTTTGAACTATTTCCCAGTGTGGACAACCCTAAATATATGTTAATGGCACTGCACAAACAAATAGTTAATGTATTGTAGACTTTAATTACAGCTCTCTGCCATTCTGTATATACCATACTTATGTGTGAAAAACATTAACCCCTGAAAAAATCTTCATATTCAGATAAAAAATAAAGCCAGAATCAAGGCAGTCTCTGTGACATAAATGTGCATGCAGGAGGAACTGCATTATGACAGTCTGTTATGATCACATCAGTTCCATTCCTTTCCAACAAAATTCTGGACTTTTAGCATGATGATATCACAATTAGATTCATCACAATTGTCCTCCAGGTCTGTTTTGTTAGACTACTTCACACAGATATATTACATGACCTGATAGGCTAGATGACCTGTTGTTCCTTCTCAATCTCACCAAATACATCTAAGCAAAATATTGGTGCCTAAAGTCCACACTGAACTGTCTACATGTATAAGTATTACTCATACACTGGCAATTCCCTTTCAATCTAGCTGATTATCTGTGGCAGGGAAAAACAACACACACTGTTCACAGCTGGTGTCTTGCTGTGTGGTAATTTGGCTTTTCATGCACAGCACACTTACTCAACCTCCCTCAAATCTCCTTACTTTTTCTGGCATTTTGGGGGTTTTGTTACTCTTTTGATCCTAGGTTTTACTTTGGGAAAAGTATCTCGTTCGAGCCTGGGCAGAGTCATATTGATAGCAGATCTTCATTTGATGTCCCAGCCATTGTCAACTTGACTCTTTTGGAGCCGTGAACCTTGGAAACTGTATTAATGTAATTAAAGACCTGGGCAAAAACAAACAAAAAAAATCCCCTAAACTATCCCTTTACACCTCCTTTAATTTAAATCTGAATTCAGACAGACAGCAATAGAGAACAATTAAACAGGGAAGCTCAGCCACATAAAATTAATACAAATGGTTTCCCCAGTTTGCCAATGAAAATAAAATTGTGGCTATACATAAAAACACAGCCACAAAAGCACACTATTGCGACATTACCTCCACGAGGGTCAGAGGGGAGAGTCCTAAACTGCTCCAAAGTTCTAGAGACAATGTACAGTGACAGAACAAATCAAACATATAGGGGTGTGTGAAACGGGCTGTATTTGATTCGGATTCACCCCGAATCAGGGACAGTGATTCGATTAGTTTTTTCTACACATCTTGAGGTACCAGTGCAGCTTGTAAATGCTGCGATGCTGGGGTGCATGGAGTGTCCCACAGGGGTGGGGGGCCCTCCACATGCTCAACAGCAAACCTGGAAGTGGACCGGAAGTATTTCTGGTCCAATTCTGGGTTTGGCAGAGAGCACGCCGGGGGCCCCCCCGCGCCTCCCTGGCTTGGTGATCGGCCACAGTGGGACCTCAGGTGCTCCCTGATACCCAGGAGGCACCAGTCGCTGAGCCAGGGAGGTGCGGGGGAGCCCCCCAGCGCACTCCCCGGTGGACCTGGAAGTGGAGTGGAAATGTTACTGATCCACTTCTGGGTCTGCTGCCAAGCATGCTGGGGAGCCCCCCATGCTTCTGTGGGACACTCCATGCGCCCCAGCATCTCAGCACTCATGAGCCCCTGCTACCAGAGGCATGTAGAAAAAAAACATTTAAAACTGTCTTCCATGTCCAAATCGTAGCATGTTTCTGAATCTCTCCAAATCAATTAGGAGGGTTCAGAATTGATTTGTAGAGATTAAAGGATCCTCTGATTCAATTTGGATTTGGAGATTTGGCCACCAAATTGGGCCAAATCTCAGCCAAATTAAATCAGGGACCAAGGCTTTGCACAGCCCTATCCAGCAAGTATTTAAAAAGCCTGCTCCATTGTGAAAGAAACAACCTATCTCAGTCCACTATTTGTAATAGGGGCCCGCAATTCAAGTAAGTTATGCAGTGATTGTGTCATATCTTATGGACACAGGAATGCCAACCAAGGTTTTGGGAGCAGGAGGACAGAGGAGTGGTACATTTCAAGTTATTTCTATACTGAATGACCATTATCTGACCATTGCTAATTATGAAAGGCACCATACACCATTCCTTTTGATATGTTATATTAAGCTAACATGACTAAAATTCATGGAACAAATCTAGAAGACAGGTCTCAGACACCCCGGCGTTCCAGAACAGAGGAAGAGCATTTTACACTCATTTCTATATTACTTTTGGTTGCAATTAGCATAACTACATTACTACAGCACTGTTGGCAAGCTAATTACCCCAGCGTCAACATCACAAAGATGCTACTTTACTTTTCTCACTCAAGGAGGCAGCTGTAAGGCACCTCCTGAGCCAGAAACAGTGTGGCCACTTTCATCAAGCACTGTACTTGGGCAGATTACCTCTCCTTCAAGGAGACAATCCCACACAGCAGTGAGCAGGCTAATGAGCTCTGCTAAGAAGCAGAATTAGTCTACTCATAAGCTCCATATGCACGTAGGTACGAGAAACTGGTTTAGGAGGCAGCTTGTAGCTGCCTTCCAAACTGTAAGTAGTACAGCCTCATACTTCCAGTAGGTATAGCAGTACCCTGTCTAGTGTTGACCCAGAACCATTTTTTCCAATTTGCAACAAAAATCCTGTTTCAGGGGCTCCTCGACAGCACAGCCTCAAAATTCAGGATGGTTAGTCACTTTATTGTTTACCAGTCTCTTTCGGTTTACAAGAGCTCCTCTCTTCTTGTTCCAGGAAACTTTCAACAGAGCAAAGCTGTGGTTGAGGGAATTAGAGAAGGACTTTCTTCATGATGAAATAGTGATCATTTTAGTTGGCAATAAGACAGATCTTGCGACTGAACGAGAAGTCACGTCAGAGGTAAATGGTATAAATTGCATCCAGAGAGAGAACTAAACATTTGCTATTTTTAGAGGTGCAATCTGATGCCGTTCCATCAGCGCAGAGGGCGCCTTTCACATTTAATAAATTACAGATAAACACGTAAGTTAAACTGATAGTCTAATGAGTGAACAAAGAAAAGTCTTATGTACTTGTGTTGTTAGTACCTCATTAATCTTATCTTGCATGGTTTCAGTTCATAACTTTCCAAAATGTCAGACTTAGTAAATGTGGTAGATTTGATTTTCAGCCAGGGCATTTTTTTTTAATTTTTTTTTTTTTTAAGTCTGCACATGTGTTTCTATTGTGTCTTTTCACAGATTTTTATGTATATTGCAATGGTAGCTTCTGTTGTCCTAGTATACATACAACCAGGAAGTTGCTAGAACCGGTGCACTACTTTGTAGAGATTCAGTGTTAGACAGAGTGCGCCCACGGCTGACAGGCCTCAGCAGGAGATGAGCTGGCAGATGGCCTGGGTGGTGCTGTTGTGATACTCCTCCTCTGGGGGTTAGATACAAGGCTATGACAGATTAGAAAAGTGGGAAAGGGATTAAGGAAGGAAGGAAAAATGTTTTAGAAAGCAACAGAGAGAAGTCGCCTTATCACCAAGTTTCCTGGTTCATGCATCTAAAATTATAGCATACGAACAGTTCATTAACTTGTTTGTTATTTTAAGTACTCTTGCCTTTAGCTGAGGAGTATTACAGATTCTCTTTTTCATCCCTTGCTTTGAGAAGGCACAACTCTGCACAAACCAAACCATCTACAAGGAATTTTGCCCTGATGCTTATTAGTCAATGTTGTGTTTTTAGCCCAGGCAACATGAGCAAACATGTGCTTCCCTCCAGGTGCATCATAAAAGAACACAGGCATGGCATAACCAACGACAGCAGCCCATCTTCTCAACTCATGCTCCATTTTGCCTTACTATTTAGCCCTCTAGAACAAAACAGTAGCAGTCGCTGGAACATTACCAGATTCCCAAAGCTGGGGGAATAAAATCAGTGTAAAATAAGTCTACAAAGCTCCTTCTTAGCATGACTAAACAGCTTTAAAAACAACACAAACAAACAAGCCCCCCCTGCAAACAACAGCACCCCATTTCAAGTTTTGTCTGGCCTCCAGGGACAGAGTGCAGTTCTAGGGCACGTGATGAGCTCTGTTCCTTCATCATGGCTTAACTTGCAGGCTTGAGGACACGCAAAAGTAGGCGGGGCTTATTTCTCCTGAGTTCCCCCTAATGTCACCCTGTAGAGACTTTATCTTAGTAGCCCAACTGAAACTGGCAAGGTATCAGTACAGTTTAGAACATGCCTAGTCTTTTCCATTGTAACTTTCCTTCTGTACCCACCAACTAGGAGGGGAAAGAATTTGCAAGAAGCAAAGGCCTACTGCATGCAGAAACATCCGCAAAATCCAACCACCAGGTGACTGACGTTTTTATGGCCATAGGTAAGTTCAGAATAAGCAGCTGTTGTAATTAATGGCAAAGATGCTGTGGCCCATGTATGTGGTTCTTTGTCTTCTGTCCTTCAGAGAGCTGTCAGTCTCACCCCTTATGTCCAGGAATCATTGAGTTTGAATCATTTGATAGAGACTCACAACCTGGAAAGCTCAGCAATATTGTGCTCCTAGGGACAGGCATGAGGTGACCAAGTGCACTCTTGCCAGCAAAACACTGTCATCAACAGTCTGCAAGACAGACCCAACCAGCAACCTCCCTGCTTAGAACAGAGACAAGCTGCGTCACCACATATGGCAGCAGAGAAAAGTAAATTTCCAATGCTTCACTTCTAATCAGAGGATGACACTTAAAATAATTAGCTTACAACAGCACTCCTCAGATTCGAATAAGTGACAAAAGGAAGAAGTGAGAAAGCAGAATGGAACAAACAAACAAGGAATGAGGCACCTGCACCCACTTCAGAAACAACACCACAACACAACCCTCAACCCCAAGCTCCACCACTCCCAAAGCAAACACTCCTTAACTGAGAAAAGCAGAGAGGTTACTATGCAACTGCAATGATGTGAAGTATTACTTTTATTATCCATAACATGGAATCCTAAGGATATCTAGCAGTATAATTTAAAACGGGGTATGATACTCAGAAGTTTGGGAGACTCCTCAATTCTGAACTTCCAAGGTCACCAGGTAGTGTCCCAGCAGGTAGCCCTTCAGTCATAAATCAAGAGGGGACTGCCAGGCTCCTACACTCATGAGTTATAATCACTGGCCCCAACAGCTCCAGGGGCTGATTGTTTCTTCCTGCTCATCGGGTTCCACTTTAAGCCTATTTCTATCTTCACCGCTGTCAGACACTATTTCCTATTTGCATCCAAGTATAATGCAAGAGTACAAATAATCCATCTAGTTCATTTACTCCCTGAAATTAACTTTTATAGGATGTAAATTAAAGCCTTGAGCAGGTTGAGAAACACAGGGCCCCATATCCAGCTGAAGTATTATATGCTGTATCCCCTCTCTTCCTCCCCACCCTCAAACAGCTCACAGTAGTTCCATAGCTTCACTGACAAACCACTTCTACTGCAGGACAGGTAATGGCAGCTGAACAGTCTCCTCAGGACCTTTCTGCCTGGCTGAGGATGGCATATTCCAGCTACACCACAGTCCCTCCCTGGTAAGGGAAAGACATCTGGAGAATACTTACTGTTTTCACAAACAGCCAGAAAGTTGTCGTAACAATCTGAACTGGGTCCAGGGATTTGGATATAGCATCATTGCAGCTTAGCCGAGAAAGATTAACTTTTTTTTTTAATATACTTTTTCATAGCTCAGAAATTATTGCAACAGGAGCAACAGGAGACTATGCCAGTCCAGTCTCAGTCCTGGAAGAAGTCACGTGTGGATCTGAGAGCGCCAAACAGTAACCAGATTAAGAAGTGCTGCAAGAGCTAAAAGGAATGGCAGTCTGGCCTAGATTTACCATTAAAAGGGGTTTAGGGGAAAGGGGGAAGGTGAGTGTGCAAAGACAGGAAGAAGGGAGGCATTACATATTGGGCTTAGTGTCAATTTTGATAGGACAACAAAGTCCTTATGATGCAACTGGAAGATTATATATTTATTTTTTATTTTCACAGTATTAGTATTAGAATAACAAATTTTCAAATAGAAACAAGGGCAAGATATACATGAGCTCAAAAAGCACTGCCAATGACCATATTTTCTGTAAGAAATGTCTGCGTTGTATAAGAATACAATATCTAGCATCACCATAAAAAAAAAAAGACAACACTTAAGACAATGTTCTGCCCTCCCCCCGGCCTTCCAAGTTCCACAACACACAGAGACAACTTTGGAAGAAGCTACTAAATCACGTATGCAAGTAAGGCACAGAATATGAAGTATGATCAAATTAAGATTTCTCTACAAACTCTATAGCAGATGCTTTCTTGAACATATCATGATGGGGGGGGGGCGGGGAAGGGGAGAGGAGGAGTTCAGCCCGCAGCTGCTGGAATCCAAACTAAAATTCTTAAGTAATCATTTAACGGGAAATTTTTTAGCTCTGATGACTATGGAGGAAAGCACAAGAATAAGAACCAGAGCAACTTCACAGATCATCACCAAGACTCAAAGAAACAAAGGAACAATTGAAATATTAAGCTCTTTGGGGGATCCTGACTCAGGATTTGAATGTTTGAGGTTGGCAGTACTGCTGTAGCATATATTTATCGAGGTGATGTGTGTGTGTGTGAAGGGGGGGAGGAGGTGTGAGTGGGGGTGGAAGGGGAAGCAAGGGATATGATGCATTGCAACACAAAGTGGTACAATAACCCTGATGTACCCAAGAGAATCAGGCCTTTGGACAGAAAAAAGGATCTATCCTAGATGCTTCTCAGTATGGTAAAGCTGGTTAGAGGTACTGTCCCTCCCCCCAATAGTTCTACATTGGCAAAAAGCCATCTTCTACTGGATTAGATAATTTCATTTGAGGAAGTGCTGTACTGGTCAGGGCACTCTTTCCAGTGTAGGCATTTACAAAAAGAGCTCCCAGTATAGCCATTCTAGCAAATCATGTGTAGATTAGAAAGGCAGTCAAGCTACCTTGTGCATATCACATAAACAATTTACAGATTTGCTTTCAACTCATTAAGTTTGGTAACTAATCACAGAAAGCATCATGAAGTATGGGGCATATCATTCAAAGACCTACTTGCAAGCTTTCCAGCAGAAGAAAGTAACATTTTTCCCCAAAAACTGTGCGCGCCAAGTGGTGGCTTTTCTTACTTTGAAGATCATTATTAAGAAGTCTGAAGGAACTTTGCTCAACCGTTTTTTGGGGAAAAAATCTCATTCCACAGTAGACCAAGCATGAAAAGCTTGATCTGAAAGACATGGTCACAAGCTTGTGACAACAGGGATTTCTACCCGAGCCATTTTATTAGCTATAGCAGTTTCAAGTGAGTGGTGCAAGATACTAATATGCAGGGAAAGGAAGTGAGAGATGAAATACCAATGATATCATGTGATAGCAGAATCTGAGGTTCTAGGCATAAACCCATTGCTTACATGCAGGTACCCTCTAGACCTAAATACATACAGTATTTAATAAGCTATCCCAAATATTGTTGGCCACATGCTTCCTTAGGGATAGGTATGTTTTCTGGATCTTGACATACACAGAAGGTTGTCTGGAGCTGTAGTACCAGGCCTCAAAAGAGACCCCAGCATAGGTGGGGAGGAATGGTCTGTGCCCTCTGAGCACTAGAACAATCTAGGTTCATATCTCTGTAGGCTGTGCAGCAGGGCTATAAATCAACTTTAGACTTAGTCAGCATGGCTTGCAGAGGAAGCTTGGTTTCCAGCAAAGAAAACCAAACTGGGTATTGATTAGCCAGACAGAGCCAGCTGTCAAGTTTCCTGGCAGGTTTCTTTTACCCTTGGTAGCTTAAAAACAAAAAGGAAATTAAACACTTATCTGATAGACTTCTCAGAAGTGCACTCTTCTACTAGAAGTAAAGAAGCCCATCTCCTAGATAGCTTCTAAGAAGGCCAGACAGTCTCTTCCTTTTAAAAACTCTTAAGACCCTTCCTTGTCCTGCTTAAACACCTGCTCTGCTAATTAGAAAAAGCTGAGCTCTGTAATGGGCAGATTGAGCCTGATACCTGGGGATGGTGCCTAGTTCCCTTTGTAGGAAATTAACCTTTTCCCTACCTGACTTACTATGAGACATGCCCATCCCATCTCATGCAGAAGGGTGCAGACTGCAGCACCTCTAGAGCCTTATAACTATACCATCATAGGAGCCCTATGCAAGTCATTCCATTTGCTTAACAGTGTTTCTTTGCAGGAAGTGTTGCACACTTGTATGTGTACTGGATATGTACAAAATTTGCTTCCCTGTGCAACCCAATACTAGTCACAGTTTGTTGCCTGTTACCTATCTTATGACAAACTCCAGTTATCTGCATGTTAAGTGCTTGAACTGTGTAAGTGCATAGGAACTCCTAGTCCCAAATTTGTAATTGTGCTACTATAAGTGCACAATTGATGAAACTAACTAGGTACCATCAATTTCAAGGCTTCTAAAACAGCCCTGAACTGTCTAGTTCCTGTCAATTTTGAGGCTCTTATTAGAGGCATAAGCCAGTCTGGAAAACAAGACAATAAGCCTTAAATGTCTGTGAAAAACCTGCACAGGCTACTTCTCTAGTTAATGAAAATTGTATACATTAAGTTGGCGCTAAGCGTATACGCCAGGTAAGTGCATAGGCATTGTTAATTCAGCATTCAGCTGAGGGTATGCTTTTAAATGGAGTACACTGTACATCTCTTTTGCGAGTGGAAAATTTTCTTCGTTGCCTTCATTGGGATGACTCCCAAATCACACAGGTTTAAGGGAGGATAATCAGGTCTAAAACCATCCGTTAAACCTCTGTTAGACCCAATAAAGTTATTAAAATTGCAGAGGGTGGACCAAGGGCAGAAAGCAATCAAAAGTCCTTGCCTTTCCTGTACATGCCCTGACTTTGTATTATTATTACATAGGTGCTGGGTGCCATTTTTTTCACCAACACTTGTTAATGCTAGAGGGGTTCAGTTCTTCACTTTTTTCCCCTGAGCACCGGGATACTCTGGGTCCATAGGTCTGCAGGCTATGCAGTAGGGCAATATGTCAACATCAATCTGTGTCACTATAGTTCACCGAGAGGCCAGAGGAACCAGATTCTTGCTCAACTCCCCTTGACATTTTTTGCTTGCCTGAGACCTAGTCTACACTATAATATTTGCTGATAGAATTTGAAGTCCACCATCAAAGTCCCTCTATGAAAGCACAGCTCCTTTCTGCCTCTGCAAAGCAGAGTAAAAGTTCTGTGCTGTTCAGCAGAAAGGACATGCAGACACTCTCAGGGTGAATTTGGTGTCTCTTTCAGCTGCCGGTGCCTTCTTGGGATGCACTTCGCCTTCTTGCATTATAACTGCTCTGGCACCTGGGCAGTCATGGTAGCTATCTGTTATCAGAATTTCTGGGGCAGAACCAGGCAAGTGTAGACAAGGGATGTTTCAAAAAGTATTTTGGATGGTACATGGCATGCGGCAGGGGATGAGCTTCACTGATACAATTTCTCTTATCTCAGCATCTCCTGGCCATTAACATATGGGAGCAATAATTTAGTCAAGCCAGGGACACTCTCCAGCAGTAATCCTATTTATCTGGAAGTCTCCTGATGAAGGTTGGAACACCCACTACAAACTGGTTTGTTGTTTGTTTCCTCTGATTTCTTTCCTCTCCACATACAGAAGCAAAGTAAGTTTAGGTTTAGGCTATTGCTGAACATGCTGGGTCAGGGCCTTGATGTTTTTTATCTACCACATCGTATCATGGCATCCCACCTGAGTGGCTATTCTGTCATAAGCTACAGGGCAGCAATGGTGAAGTCATTAAAGACAACTCAGTGTAATCCAGCAACAGTGTATTGGTTACAAAGGCACAAGAATAAATGGGTATAAACTAGCTATAACTTAAGATTTGGTTGATTTCTAACTAATAGAGTAGTGAAGTTTTGGAACAGCTTTCCAATAGGGCTAATGGGGACACAAAAACCCCCCTATGTGGTTTTAAGACAGAACTTGGTAAATATATGAATGAAATGATATGAAGTGGCTACCTGAGGTAGCAGGGATTGGACTCATGACTGAGGAGGTTCTTTCCAGTCCTATGTTTAAAAGTATGAAGACAGCAGAACATACTAAATTGGAAGTTGGTGCAGACAGGAAGAAAGGACTATAAAGATTAAGCACCATGTTGCTTGATAGGTTTTAAGGCCAGAAAGTGCAGTCAGACCAACTACTGCCTGTGTATGTTGCAGGCAAATCTATGCACACCAGCATGGGTGACCAACTAAAATAAGTGCAAGGTAGAAAAATCAACTGCCAATTCAAGTGAGCCAGACAAATAGAGGGATTGTTATGTGGGTGGAAATGCCTAAATGCCCAACAAGACTTCAGCAGTCTGAATGGCTGCAGAGCCAGATATGTAGGATCAGTATCACTACTGAAATAATCATCCTGAATTACCAGCTTCATAAGTAATGAGCATTTCCTTATGGTGTGAGATATTTAGTCGGGAGAGTGGGGATATTTAAGGTTCTACCTGTTTTCAGATAGATTCTGAACCTAGCCTTTAACAGCAGGCTGCTTGGTCTAGTCATCCAGTCCAAAGACAATACTTATAGACATGGTATTGCAGAGAAGGGAGGCAAGCAATCTTAGGGGCAAGTGTCCTACAGCCATGAGTGTCAAGAAGAGTTATGAAAAGTCAGCTTCATCTGAATCCACAGCAAACAGGTGAAAAGCCAGGTTCTCAGATTTTATTATTGTGCTGATCTGTATAAAAGAGCCCATACTCTATGAAGATCATTAACAATAGGATTTGTATTTCTTTCCCCCACCAGTACAGCTCCAAATTGAGAATTTCTGTTATAAATCATCATGGACATAAAGCAAAAGTAAGATGAAGAGGGAGCAAGTAAAGAAAGGTGGTGGAGGATGGAGGAACAAAAACAGACCAAGGAAAATTGTCCAAACTACTGGAATTATTGACTGCTCTTTGGTTGATATAACATATAGCCACAAAAATACATTGAAATGAGACCAAGCCTTTTCATTTGCCTAGAAGAGAGGGTGGAACATGGAGAAAAGAAAGGAAAAAGGTTCTTTTATTATCATCATTTATATTCATTCTTTCTCTTAGTAATTTCATTCATCTTGGATGGATTCATTGCTTTCTTCTAGAGGGAAGCAAGCTTGCCGATGTCCATAGCCAGATTTCTGGAGGCTCTCCCCAGCAGCTCTCCTCCGGCCAAACCTTCCTACAGGTCGGATCCCACGGCCAGTGTACCAGGAAGGGTCAATGTCGGGGTCTGGAAAACAAAATTCCAGGATATAATGAGAACAGGAGGCTGAGGGAAAGGTCTGTTATACCTGCAGTGTTGTCAGTGGTAAGCAGCCTAGTCTAATGGCATGAAAAATGAAGAGGGCATAGTGGTGCTGCAGAGGAAGGACTTGGGGAGTTGGAAGTAGGCCATGAGGCCTGTCAACTTCATGACTTCAGTTCACTGCATATTTGCTAGTCTGGCTCAGCATTTGACCTACTGATCTCCAAAGTTCATAGGAGAAAGTACCTGTTTGGAGGAGAGCCAGGGCTGAGGAAACAATGTAAGTCCATGCCTGGGCCTCCTTGTCAGGTCTGGCTAGAGCCCCTACATAATGAGCTTTTCTTCCCTGCACAGTTAGCTCAGGTTGTAGCTCAAGTATTGCTACTAGCCAACTCCTGTCCATACGTAACTTGAGTGTAATGGTGTTTTTAACTGAAGCTGGTTAACTCACCAGGACATACTGGCTAAAATTAAGAGTAACATGGGGTGGGCAGGGAGAAGGAGGAGACAGGGATCATTGTTGTTTGGGATCTATGCTTGTCTTCACTAGCTCAGGAGCTGGCCTTGCTGCTGCAGTTAATGCGGGGACTTACTCCTGATTTCCATGGATCGCTCGTGGATTCGACAGTCAGTGTCAGGCAGGTCCAGGCAGACCAGCAGCAGGCACATGAAGCAGGCAGCCCACAGGTTCATTCCTTAAAGCTCTCCCAAGGCCAGTGGCTTTTGCAAGAATTTGGCAAGTCCTGATCCCAGCCTGCAGAACCAGATAGAAGGAAGAGAGTTAAACAGTTATCTCAGTGGGGAACAGGTAACCGTGAATGAACAAGTCCACTCTCTTCAGAAACATGATGGATGATCAGTATGGCCACCCGCACTTCAGGTATACAAAATATCATGAATTAGGCCCCCTTAAATCAGGAAATTGGCTTAAAATGTCCTGGACAGTCAGCTGACCTTTTTGGGTTTCTTTTTTTTCGCCACCTAGGTTCTGACACATTAAGTTGCATGCAGATTGTGTTTTCCATCTTTTTTTGTAATCATGAGGACTAGAAATCTTTAAAGAAAATTCAGGATTCTCCTGGACTCTCTCAGTCCAAAGAATTGGGGATTTAAGAGAAACTGTTGCAAGATGCATGACAGGATTATGAGAATTAGCGACACTGTGATGCTTCTTATTACTAAGAAAATACTAGCAGGTGTGCACACGTAAACACATGCACTATACAGCACACACACAATCCCACTACATACACATGATCCTAGTAGAAGTGAAATTTTCCCATTAAACTTTTCTCAGCCATGTGACTTTATAATCTCATCCCTTTTTTGTCTCTCTCCACTTGTCAGGTTGAGCTTAAAATAAGACTAAAGAACCTCGTCTGCAGACAGATAAAGACCATAAAAGAATTGTGGCCATGTGCAATCAGATGGACACCCATATAATGTCAATTTGAGTGGGTAGTTCCCTACAACTGTGACAGGAGGCCAAGTTCGGGGTGAGGTGGATGTAGGCAATGAGAGCAAGCAGTACATTTCTGTTCAGCTCTCCAGAGAGTCCTGGAGTAGCTGCTAGCCAGTGGGTTACTGCTAGGACTTGCTCCTTTTAGCAAAGGGATTCTGAATGCAGTGGCAGTGTGGTTAAGATGTCTCACTACAGCATCAGATGTGTTCATTTGAATCTTGCTCTAGACTTGTGCTGAAGGCTGCTCTGAGTTGACCCAGTTGTAAATGGGTCATTCCTTGTTACTCAAGCAGGGGAAATCAAAGGAGGTGAGATGTGTTCCTTGCCTAAAGAAATCGTTGAGCCTTAGTTGACTAGTACAATGGGCTTCTAGGCATAGGATGACCTTTGTCCTTGGTCTGCTCAGAGGTCAAGGGGGTGGGAGTGGATGCCCTGGGTCTAGTATTTGGTAGTACTCCTTCCTGGTGATAGCTGTGCTCTGCATCAAGAGAGGACACCAAGCACCAGGAAAATTCTGTTGCAATCTCTTGTTGTCCATAGACTTGATTCTATAATGTCCTCTTCTCTGAGCTTCAGGACACCCATCTGTCCTGTTGCTAGGGTACTGTCTTACTTTGTTGCTATGACCAGTTCACTTTGCCTCAATTCCCTGGTTCACTGAATTCAGTTACAGCTTGTTCTTACCAGTAGGGTCCCAGGCAGAGGCTAAGGCAGAGGTGGACAAAATATGGCCTGCAGGCCAGATCCAGCCTGCAGAAGTGTTTGTCCAGCTCACAGTGGGTCCCTCGATCCTGCCTGGCCTAAGGACCATCCAGCCATGGTGCATCCTGCTACCCCTTGGGCATGTAGTGAGGCTGGGGCTGCTCCACATCTGGACTGCCTTTCTAGGCAGCCCAGGCAGTGGCAGCTCCTTCTGGCTGCCACTGCTGCTGGCCCTAGCCCTGTGGTACCTGTGTGCATAGCCCCAACCCAGCCTGCCTCTTGCCTGCTCCAGACTCACCTGCGTTGAGCAGTGGTGGTGGCAGCAGGGCAGAAACTTTTCCTTGGTGCAGGGGAAAAGCATCCCTCCCCTTTGCTCCTGCCAGGCATTTCCTGCTGCAACCACTTGCAGCCTACAGGATGCCCTGACTCTCCACCACCATCACTGCCACCTCCAGGTTGGCCAGCAGGACAGCAGTGGTAGTGCAGAGCAGCTGTAGGACAGCCCAGTGTGGGCTCCCAGTGGCTACAGCAGGAAGCGCCTGGCAGCAGCACAGGGGAGGGACTGCTTTTCCCCCATACCGAACGACAGTTTTTACCCAACCACTGCCACTGCTCAGCACAAGCAAGTCCAGGGCAGGCACAGGTAGGCTGGGTCAGGGCTATGCACCGAGGGGCTGGGGCCAGTAGTGGTGGCAGCCAGGAGCCATCACTGCCTGGGCTGCCTAGAAAGGCAGTCCAGCTGTGGAGCTGCACCCACCTTGCTGTGTGGCAAGATGCTCCACGACTGAATGGTGCCTGGGACAGGCGGGATTGAGGGACCTGCCGTGGGCCAGATGAAGGCTGGTTTATTTGGGCACATTAACTGCACGTGTAGATGTGCCCTCAGAGTAACTTACACTAACTTAGCCTACTGGGGCTCCATATAGCTAGGGACCTTGGGCAATGGTCTTTGCTGTAATCTGCCTTCATAGCATTTTGTCTGCAACAATCCCCTGTACAGAGAAATTCCTTCCCCAGGTAGTCCTCAACTTGCAGTTACCTGCCACTTTCAGTTGCCTCCTCTAGGCTTGCTTATATGCACTGACATTTTTCAGGAAAATGTCCACTGCTAATGGCTTGGTAATGGACAGTGACCATCACTTACAGCATTTTGGTCATTTTTTTGTCTTACTATGTATTTAGAAAAGTAAGAAGATTGAACACCCTCTACCTTGTCTGTTGTCTTGCCTCCATAGACCCTTATTTTGCTTACCATGTTGATTCAGTTGCTTACTGCATCCTGTCAGTATTTCCTGGCATACATTAGGCTCCTATTCTGCAAGCTTTTGGGTGCCAGCAAAGCCACAGACTTTGTATAGCACCAGACCTCCTCATGGGCAGGGGTTATACATTTTGCTATGTGTTTGTCCAGAACCTAACACAAAGGAGCCCTATTCTGGCTGGATGCAACTGGAAGAGGAACAGAATTGGCCTAAAGAATCCAAAGTTCACTCATTAGATACAACCAGAAGCATCTCAAGACTCTCTGCTTTTGGGCTCAGTGCAACCCTCCACAACAGTGGAAATGGAGAAACATCCTGTGGGACATTCATGCCAGTATGGTCAGAGTGATTGCACCAGATGGGCACAGGGTAGAACTGTGCAAAACGGCACCACTGGTGAAACTGGCACCAAGTTATTGTTTGACAGATTAAAAAACAACACAAAGTGCCTTTTCTTTTTGTTTCATTTCATTTTGTTTAGTTTCCTTTCTTCTCATGAGTATCTCTCCAGTTGTTTTCTCAGTGAAAAAAGTCATCATTTGTCATATTGAAATGAGACAAACATTGGCAGCTTCCAACTGCTTCATTTTCAAGATAAAAACTCACCCTCCTTTTTTGTGCATCTCCTACTGCACTGTGACTCAGTAGGGTGAGATCTGGAGCAAACAAAACAGTTGCATGGTGGTCACACTTCTCTATCTTGGCATGGGTAGTACCTTATTTCATATGCTTTATGTGGAAGGTGCTGAGTTGTCTAACAGAATTGACAGGCTGGTAAGTGTGAACTCTGTGGAACCCCCATATTTGGCACAATTTTGAGGGGTTTTTATTCAAATTAAATATTTGTATCCATAAAGCCCAATGCATACTCTGAGTAAGTATTAATGACTGGGACAGTTTATTTAACAGGATATATGTTTCCTGGTGGTCCTGGGCTCAAGGCAAGTGGCCCATTCCCAACATGCAATTAATATAATTTATTTGTGAGGCACCAATAAGGAATGTTTCAGCTGATATAAAAATAGAATGTAATGAACTTTGTGATGATTTCCCAGTAACATTAATTCTTTTCCTTTGGTGTTTCACATGCTAGTCATAAAAATTAATAACTATTAATAAAATACTCCTGTCATCATTTTCCCCACAGCTTATTTTTTTTAACTTGCCTTGCTTTGTTTGGAGTTGTGGGTGAATTCCCAGTTTTTTGCCATCTTTAGTGAAAGACATAAGAAAATAATTGCTTGGAAAACTTCCTGATTTATTTTATCATTTCATTGTTGTTTTCCAATTAAGTTACCGGTCCCCTTGAGCACTAAATGTTTTAGAATTGGATGCGTGTCTTCATCACAGAAAATAAATGCCCAAGAAATCCGGCTATGTGAGGAGTCAATATAAGTTTAAGTGTTCATTGTAAGCTACGATTGCAGTGGAAAGCCTTAATGTTTTGTTAATTCTTTCCCTATTACACTAGAGATAGCATTTTAGAAACACTTTCACATTAACATTAATAAAAAGGAGGTTAAGGCCTCAGGCAAAACAGTTATAGGCAGAGACAGTACTTTCTTCTGATAAATCAGCAACTGTTAAAGGGGCAGAAAGACTCCCATTGCCTGCAGAAGACGACTTGATTATTCCTTTGGTGCAAAAGAATCCTTCTATGGAGCATTATGGTTGAGCAGTCCACATCCCGCTCACATACCAGGTGGCCCTGCTAAGTCATAAAAGTTTGGGTGGTAATATAGATCAGCAGAAGAATGGGCATTGTTGACCTGCCCAATTCTATCCTGTAGCTCACCAGTGGTGCTCAAAGGCCATTTATTTGACCTCTCATTAAAACAGAGACTCCATCTGTGTCTGTTTAATGTTAGAGCAACATGCTTTCCATCTTAATAGGACTGTGAGAAAAGGACATTTCTTCTGCCTCTTTGGATACCCTAATCAAATTTGCTCAGTTAATAAGTTAACAGGTGCTTCCTATAAAGCAAACTGTGGGCTCTTCTAAATGCGCAATCAATGCACCTGAATAAACTCCTCCCATAGCTAGATAATGCACAGTTCTTTTCTCTGAAGTTTATTGCTCCCAGGTGCAATGTTTACATGTGCGTGCAGGACCATGCCATGTTGAACCAAGGTGGAGCAGGCCCAGCTGGCAGAGGGCATGGAGGGGGGGTCAGCCTACCAGCCCAGAGCTGCTCCACCATGGCCTAACATGCTGCAGAAGGGCTGACGGGGGCATGAGGGTGCTCCAATGCAGGACTAGCTAGCTAGCAGGCAGCCCCACACTGGAGCACCTTTATATCCCAGCCAGCCCAAGTCACCAAGCAAGCAAAACGCTGGCTTGCATCCATAGATGCTTCTCAAGCAAATCCCAGGACGTCATTCTCCCCTTGTACTCAGCCTTGGTGAGGCCGCAGATGGAGTACTGCGTCCAGTTTTGGGCCCCACAATTCAAAAAGGATGTGGAGAAGCTTGAGAGAGTCCAGAGGAGAGCCACGCGCATGATCAGAGGTCAGGAAAACAGACCTTACGATGACAGGCTTAGAGCCATGGGGCAATTTAGCCTGGAAAAGCGCAGGCTCAGGGGTGATCTGATGGCCACCTATAAGTTTATCAGGGGTGACCACCAGGATCTGGGGGAACGTTTGTTCACCACAGCACCACAAAGGATGACAAGGTTGAAAGGTTATAAATTCCAGCAAGACCGTTTCAGGCTGGACATAAGGAAGAATTTCTTCACTGTCCGAGCACCCAAGGTCTGGAATAGCCTGCCACTGAAGGAGGTTCATGCACCTACATTGAATGCCTTCAAGAGCAATTTGGATGCTTATCTTGCTGGGATCCTATGACCCCAGCTGACTTCCTGCCCCTTGGGCAGGGGGCTGGACTTGATGATCTTCCAAGGTCCCTTCCAGCCCTAATGTCTATGAAATCTATGAAAACCATCTACATGTGTGTTGCAGCACACTAAATAACTCTGCTGTAGGTTAGTACCTGCCCCAGACAGTACTGTCTTACAGCGGAGTTAATTAATTTACTGCGGTCTAATAGTGCCACATGTGTAGATGGCAACATTTTACTGTGGGGCTAATGAGTCAACTCTGCCATAAAGCACACATGTGGATGCACCCTGCTAGAAGTGAAAAATCAAGCTCTGAAATAAAGGTGCTCTTTTCTACCTTTTCTATCATCGCCAGCAATAAAGATTGTGCCCTTACAAATCACTGTTTGTCAGATCTGCAAGGGACAGATTCTAGCCTCCTTTTCCAGAGCTGACAGGGAAGCAAGTATGACCACCCCACTGGGCCACAAATTTAACTGAGCATATACATTTGCAAGTGAAGAACTTTATTTACAATCATCACACTCACAAGTAAATATGCACTTGTATATTATTACTATGATTATTATTAATACTTTTACTATAGCATCCAGAAGACCCAATCAAGATCATGGCCTCTATTGTGCTGGGAAATTTATTCATGAAAAATCCATGCTCTTGGGAGGTTACAACTTAAACTATTTTCCCAGATGAAGCATGTATAGTAACTAAGGAAGCACTTTCTATATGATATTCAAACGTTACTTTACACTGGATGGAGTGTTATGCACTCTTACTTCTTGAGCTTAAAATCCCCCTGATTTGTAATAGGAAGAATATGTCTCAGGTTAGGAGAAATGCATAGGGTTCCAATTTATTCCCTTGTAGATTAACAGAATGACATCTTTTGACACTGACATCAACAGGAGCAAGAGAGTGCTCTAAAACATAAAGGTAAGATGCTGACCTGAACCAAACCACTACCCTCCTGGGTCAAATAGACCCTCCATTTGGAGAAGTTTAACTTTGGGTCCAAAATTTGTGATTAAGGCCCTAGGTCTATAAGAAATGAATTGTGCATATCATCATTTCACTCTTATCCAGCTTTCCCCTTAATTTTAACTGGATGCAAACAAGCTTCATGCATCTTAAACAACGAGGTTAATGTCTGAATGTGAACCCACAGGCTAGAAATTTAATAGGTATAATTAGCTTTTACTTTTTTTACTACTGGGTGTTCAGGAGCTAACTGAGAATATAAAACCTATAAGAGATGAGAGAGATTGTTTAATATGTACATAGCACACGTTATGGACTCAAACAAAGTCACAATTTTACTTCCTAGGACTTCTGAAAACTGGACACTTTATATTGAATCAAGCATAAATACCTCTTTTGCCATGGAAAGCAACTTGGTTGTAGTGACTACATCTCAGTAATGGGGAAAAAGCAATTTAAAACCATTTAGAAATAAGACCCGAGGGTAGGCTTTCATGTATAGACACCTGCTTTTTATTGCCCATTTTATGGAAAGTGTTGTTTGCTTAAAATTTAAACAGTGCTCACAATGATGTATAGAACACAAATATGCACATGCAGAAACAGTGACAAACACAAAGAAACCTTTAGATAGGCACATCTCCACAGCCTGCAAGAGTCACTACATGAAAGGACAGAGCAACTTCCCCAAGATAAAACATCACACAAAAAAACTTAACAATGGATGGAAAAACAATCCCAACGAATGCACTACGCTTGCAGTTAAAAATCTTTCCAGTTTACCTCTGGGCTATTTCTCTCTTTTCCCACTTTTCTTCAGCAGGATGCCTTTTTCTCAGAGGTGTGCGTGTGTATGACACACAGACCTGCTGAACTACTTACTGTGTGTCAAGCAGGAGGTCTGGAGTGTTCTGCTGCTTTTCTTCTCCAGTCACTGGACTCCACGCGAGCTGGAGATCTCCCGTTTGCCTTTTTATGCCTTGCCTTAGTGCTGATGTCACAGACACACGCAGCCCGGGACAAAGCCAGGGCATTTTAATGTCACCTCCCCTCCCCAAGACCCATTATATTCATATTTTTTATCAAATCAAGAAAGGGATTTTCATGACTCATGATGGCAATTATCTTCCTTTAGAATTATATATTTTTTCATTTACAGAAATCAGATAATTTAGGAATATGCTAATCTACCTTTTTTAGTAACATTAGTTCATGCTAAAATGTACTCATCTGTAAATCATCAACTGACACACACACACACACACATATATATATTATGCACACATTTCCAAAGAATCCCACTAAGTTTCTGCATATATGCTATAGAATTAAATTACACAGGTGTAAGTCTCAGTTCTGGTGGGTGCATCTACACATGCACATTTACTGAGCAGTAATCAAAATTACTGTTCAGTAACCAAAAATTGCTGCATAGTACAGGCAGTGCCTACACATGCACACCTGTACTGTGCAGTATATATGGCAACTTATGCTGACTTGGATGTAAATTTGATACCTACATCATGCAGTATCAGATGTACACCTGATTAATTACTCTGTGTGTAGACTGCACAGTAACACCGTGTGTGTGGACTGACTTAGGACTAACTTTAGGTCCAAGTCAGTCCACATGCAGTGTTACTGCACTTTAGTAGCTGCAGATGTAGAGACACAGTAAACCTGCTTACTGTGCAGCAAGTTTAATGCAACATAAATGCATGTGTAGATGTGCCCAGTTTGTTCTTTTTTATGAGGAGGTTGTATCAAAATAACTACATCACTATAGTTACAGTTGAATAAATTGCCTTGATAAAGACCAGCTCCTCTAGTATATGCAACCCAAACTTGGGCCTCAGTCCTGTGATTTGCAATGCTCTAGCAGACTGCAACACCTGCACAAATATTCTTTTACTTCAACAGCACCCTGACTGAGACCATCTGTGCATTACCATGTTACAAGTGGTAAGAGTGGGGCCTAAACATAAAGTAAACAAAATTACCCCTCCTCAATAATTAGAAGAGCAACTCCCTACATTCACCTGGCTTCTTAGAAGCATAACTATTGTAGACACAACAGAATAAACATGTGACAAAGATAAGAAGACAAATCTTTGGGGCCAATAATCGATTACTCTATAAATGTTAAAACTATACAATTCTATATTCTGCCCTTATATGTCCTTGTAGCACAACGTTCCCAATACAATAAGGCTGTTTTAGGACCTTCAGTGGTCCCTATCCTACCAATTTAAATAAAATACCTCTTTTAAAACTCTAGAGGAGGATTTATGATGTTGAGGATTCAAGTTCTCAGCACATCAGGGAGGTTTTGCAATATGATTAGACAAATATAACAAACTCGAGACCCCTATATTTCAGGGTATTATAATATTGGAGAGTCATTTTAGAAGAACCTCCACCCCTTTCCTTTAAAGCATTATTTCTAATGCATTTGGGTTGAGATAAATCTGAGCTTTTTCATTTACAAAAACATAGAAAATGTTTAGAATCTGGTTTGGAGAGTAAATCACCACACAGGATTGGGCTCTTCCAACTTAAAGCCTTTTCAGAAGTTGACAGGTGGGTGAAAAAAATCTCTTAAAATAACTACACGTCAGAAAATGTTCCTATTATAGCAAACATGAACTCTTAATGAACTTTTCTTTCGGTCCCTTGTGAGTTTATTGTGATGAAGTTGTGATGCTGCATTGAAGATGCTGGTAGAGACCAGCTGAACTGGGATAGTCCGTTTTTCATTAGAATTGTACTGACTTGCCATTTACATCACAACTTCATCATAATAAACTCACAAGGGACCGAAAGAAAAGTTCATTAAGAGTTCATGTTTGCTATAATAGGGTTAGTCAATGTACTGCATCATATTAGTGAAAAATTGGATCCTGCTGTTGGGATCATTAGCTGTAGAGATTTGTTATAGACTGGGCTTGTTAAAATTAGGTGGCACGGTATGTCCCTGTTTCAGCCTTTAGTTTTACTACTTGTGAGCTCACCTAAGGTCCCATAAATGGACAAAGGGCCAGGTTATAATCACAGCTTTATGTTAGCAGATTGCTTTGGCAAAATGAACTGTCCCAGGGAAATAGAAAAATGCAATCGATTTTCCCTCTCTGTTTGGACTGGAGTCCAAAGCCTTGGGAAAAAAGGTATCAATGCTCTCCTGTGTCCCCAGGGCTTACCAAGCTGAGGTGGTCTGCTTTCAAGAGAAAAGTAGTCCTGGAGGATCTGTCCTTACCTCATGGACAGATGTGGTGCACTCCTATAGAGCATCTGGCTTCTTTGAAACAGCAGCGAAAAAGAGGCTTGCCTGGGAATTTCCAGTAACAGAGCATGGTGGGAAGCAGAGGACTCTCAGACTCTATAGAAACCACGTGCTTATACACAGGTAGTCTTGATTCCAGCTGCACTAGAGGATGTGCTTGAAAAGTGTAATCTGTGGGTGTGTCTACATGTGCATTAGATCCAGAAGCAGTTTACTTGCAAGTAAACCACTCGCGAGCAAATGCTCCTGAGCAGGCATCCGCACATGAAGGAAGCACACTAATTAATGGCAGCAAACTTCTGCTTCCTGGGGCCCTGCAATGGGCGCCTGCCACCAGCGCGGGGAGCTCTAGGCTCTCGCTGGGGCTGGCAGGGAACACCAGGCTAGGAGACAGCTGTCTCCTGGCCCAGGCTGGGACACTGCACCCTGCCCTGGGGGGCTGTCTGCTGCTGGGGTGGGGACAGTATCCCCTTGCTCTGGCAGCAGGGAGCTCACGGGGCAGGGGTCTTGGAAAGAGCTGCAGTGGAGGGGTGGGTCCCAGCCCCCTTCCCTGAGCCGCCGGTGGGACATCTAGAAGCTAGCTCACTGCTACCTGCTCCACTGGTGGATTGGGGCAGGGGGATGGGACCTACCCCACCCTTGCAGCTCTTTCCAAGCCCCATGCTTCGATCATCTAGATCAGTGGTCTCCAAACTTTTTTGATTGTGCTCCCCTATCTATATACATAGAAGTTCTAATATTTTCTTCTTGCACCCCAATGGATAGTCTTGCACACCCCACTTTGGAGACCACTGACCTAGATCACTTCCTGACCAGGACAGTTCCCAGCCCCCGCTCCTAGTGCCAGCCCCGTGACTGCAATCTCAGCGTGGGGGGCTCGGAGCTCCCTGCTGTTGGGGAAGGGAGACATAGTCCCTGTCTGGGTTGTGATTGTGGAGCCCACCCCAGCAGCAGGGAGCAATCTCCTGCCCCCTGGTGGCTGGCTGACTGGTCAGGCATCTACATGAGCATTACTGCACCATTAGTAATTGAAAGTAAATTTGCTACTTGCATTTGTGGGTACCAAATTTACTTGTGATTAGTGTGGTTTAGTGCAAACTAAGCATGTGCGCATATAGACATGCATACTTACTGCACAGTAAACTAGGCTACTATGCAGTAAAACGTCTCATGTAGATGCACCCTGCGTGCAGCAGAAATTTGGGGGCAGTATCATCAATAGATAACACCCACAAAAATCGTTGCCTCTCAAATAATTCCGGGGCCATCACAGCTACAACATCCCTCCAACACTACTAAAATACATTACTCATTTAAAAACTGTTCAATTGAGTCATTTTGACTTCTTAAATCTTTTCCTCCCATGAGTCTTTCTAAGCGGCCATTTTTGGCAAATTTACTACCTGTCAAAAAATAAAACAATTCCATGGGACTGACAGCATGCTTAATCTGGTCATATTCCTCATGTTTTCTTACCTGTTTGCAGCTAACATGGCTCAGCTTTGCACTGAACAGTGGTCAGGCTCTTGAGAACACAGCCAGTAGGTATGGAAGAGAATTTGCACTGGTTGTTTAAAAGGAAGAACAATGATCAACAATCACCAGTTAGTCCATCTGTCAGCTACCTTTGATATAATTGGCATGCATACAGCCCCTGGCATACAGCTGCTCAGTTAGCTCTTTTGCATTCTCTGTTAAGGTTGTCTCAAAAGAGGGCAGTGTTGGCTAATTACTCCTATAAGGTTAGGCATGTAAGACTTAAGCACTTGACTATGATGTTCAATGGTACTGGCCCACTGGCTTTGTTGGGAGATGAATCATGCTTTGGGGGAAGATTTTTCAAAGCACAAATGAGAGTTGTGTCCTGAAGAAGATAATTCAGATTGCAAAGCAGGACAGAAAATTAACAAACAAGCCACAGTCCCTCTTGGGTTCTGTATGAAGAAATCCTTTAATATATTTCTGTATTGACTTAACAACTTGCCATTTTGAACAGATAATCAATTTAGACAACAGAATTTATGACTAAACCTGCCTGTTCTGCTAATCCCTAACTAGATCACGGCATCCAAATGAGATTACTAGGGTCCTTAGAGAGGTGTGGTCATTAAAATAAAAACATTTGTCCCTGTTACATTTTTTTGTATTTTAGAAACTATTTTCTTCATTCTATTTAGTTTTATCAAGTAATCACAAGTGCTAATGCTCTCATGTTATGGTAAGTGCCTGGGGTCTGAGATGCAATGGTATAATATGCAAGAACAGAGGTAACATGATACATCCTACATGGGACTGTACAGCATTGTGTATAATTGAACACATTTATTGTACTGCTCCTGGAAAAGCTTATGATCAATGCAAGGGGGACAAACTTATTCCTTTCTTTCCCTGCTCTCCTGCTCCTAAATACATTTGTGATCAATGCGAGGGGAACAAACTTACTGTTTTATTTCCCTATCTGACCACATCTCCCAAACTTCAGATACAGCTTCATTTCCTGTACTTTTCAATTTTTTCATTGGATGCATTTGCATTGACTGGTTAAAGCGAGGAAAGTGAACTGAGAGGAAGAAAATCAGATGCTGTGCAAAATGGATGTTTGAATCTCAACACAAAATCAGTTTTATTGAATGATTTAGGCCATATATTTATATAGAAACAGAAGAGGATGAAAGTTAAAATGCTTGGGTAACTACAGTCTAAACAATGCCTTATTTTACATTTTTGAGGTTTGGCATGAGGACTTCTCCATGGGGTTAGGATTCTGATAGACTAGTACTGGACTAAGGGTGAAAACAGGTATTGCAAAGGGTACATTTGTACTACAGCGTGGCTAGATCCTTAGCTGATATAAATCTACATCACTCTATGACTTCAGTGGAGCTACCTTATACCACATGAGGTTCTGGACCACTATGTTAATGCCTAAAGGCAGCTCACTTGTGAAATATATGCAATAGGCAATTTCATTTTATTGCAGGAAGTTGCAACGGTCCAGCTGACTGAAAGTTAGTTTCTATGCATCTAGGTGTAATAATTTTAAGTGGCCTATACTGATTAAATGGAACCATAGCTTAGTCAGAGACCATCTTTTTGAGAAATCATCTCTCAGCTTAAGTTGTATTAGTAAGAATGGAATTGGATACTATGGACTTTAAATGGGAACGTGAGATAAGACATGTCTTCTATGTGAATTGTATTACATAGGTACTTCAGGTACAAAGTCATCTGAAGTCATTTCAGCTACCACACCCAGGAAAATAAATATGCTGGACCAAAACAAGTGGCCACAACTGTTCTTTACTATGCTGTGCCTCGCTTTTTCTGGTCAGACCTGATGAAGATTGTGTGGCATTCAAAAGCTTGTCTAACTCCATCCTAACTACACAGCTGATCCAATAAAAGATATCTTCCTAAGAGATCCTTGCCACTTATTGAAAAGTGCCATTTTTGGCAAAATTAAAATGCATTAGAAAACATGCCCATTTTGACAGAGTTTTGTTTTCTCTCCCCCAAATGAAGTGTTTTGATAATATCAAAGTTTCTTATTTTTTACACTTTTAGAGTGGAACATTTAGATGTTTTCTTTCAAATAGACATTTTGAAATAAAAACCATCTGTTTACTTTAAAGAAAGACATTTTTAAACAAGTTTTAAAGGGCAAAATCAAAACAAAAGTATTTATTTTTAATGAAATAACTGACTGGAAATAAGTATTTTTCAGAATTTCAATTTACAGAAATTTCATTTTTAATTCTGTCACATTTTGGACCAAAATATTTTAAAATTGCAGAATTTCTTAGAAAAAGAATAACTTCCTTCTGTTTTCTGCTCTTTACATGACCACCTTCCGCAGTGACCACAGAACATTTATATATGTTTAGGGACTCCCAAATCACAACCAAACTCTCATACAATAGTGTGTGACTAATCTGAGGATTCACATGCTCTTTCTTTAATTATTTTATTTTAAAATACTGGGATGGCCTTAAGCCCTTCTGTTTGAGCTGCTGTGGGAGAATTCTTTTCTTACATCCGTGGGTTTGGCCTCCACCGCTTTTGCTTCAGCTTCAGGTGACACTATCTAGATTTTATGTTGTGGAGGGAAAGACTAGTTCATCCAACCAGAACTTCCCCCTCACAAGGGTAAGACTGTGCACCAAAAGATCCGGTTAGAAAATGTAGAGAGAAATCTTTTGACAAATCTCTCTTGGAAGTAACAAGATAGTAAGAGCAAATTGCACCTATAAGTTAGGGGAAGGGTGCTGTACAAGCACTTGAGACCAATGGCATTATTGGATGAAGGCAAATTAAACTCAAAGACAGGAAGGAATTTCATGTTCCAGATGGAGGGGTAAGGAGGCTATGGCACTGCCTGCCATTTTGCCTGGCATTTGTTTAGGCTAAACCGTTTTATGACAGTTACTTTTCCCAAAAGATGTCAGATCCAACATAGACTACCTAAGGGTCTGTACTTGCCTGGCAACTTGAACCCTAATTTTGAGAAGTCTCCTTAAGCAAAGTGCTTCAACACTATGGATTTTAATGGGACTTGAGTGAAATGGGAGCTTGAGTGGTCACTTCTTTAAGCAAAAATATTGAAGCCCAGTTACCCTTCTTGTCTCTGCTTTCCTAGTGAGGAAAAAAAGCTGCATAATCCCTCTGTGGGGCCTTTTTATTTGGTGTTGATAATATTTACATACTGAAGCACTTTACCGGGTTAAGTCAGCATGATAAATCACCTATTTCACTAGTGGGGGAAAATCAAGCACAGCGAAGATGACTTGTCCAAAGTGACTCAGCACCAAATCCAGGTCTAGGACCTACTGCTAACCCTTTTATTTCATGGTGCATCACAGTTGAGCAGGTAACTCACGTATCTGGCTAACAGAATTAATAGTCACTGAATATATTCTTTACCTCAACATCACCCCTTTTCCCATCCTGCTGGTTTGCAAGTTGCCAGAAGTCATAAACTTTCCTGCAGTCTGTATTTTATAGCTGGGCCTCAAGTGGTTATATTCAGCGAAGGATTGCACTGGTAAGTCAAGACACACTTCATACACAATCAACTCCTGTCTCTGTCACTGCACAATACATACCCACAGGGAAAAGATGGATAGAACATGGATTGCCTGACTTTTGCAAATATGCTGGACATTTGCAAATCAACTTTTTAGCCAGGTGATTCCCACTAAAGACAATGGGAACTATGCAGCTTAAATCTGCTGCAAAACACTTTAATGCATATGGTTCCATTCATTGAACCATCTCAATAGAAAAGCAATATTAGAGTGAAAACTCACTCTGACAAATTCTTTCCTTCTGTGAAGCCATCAGGCATGCATCAGGCACATACTTGGCCCACATTTACCAACCTTGACAATGTTTCTTTAAGCCAAACGTTCAAACAAATGTCTGTGGGTCACAGCTATCAAAACTTCTTAAAAGAGATAGCGGGGCACATGGTGCACTTCTTGGGCCTGCTTTGCCAGCTTCTGTAGCCCAGAAGACTTGCCAGTTAATAATCAGTTGGTGTCTTACTCAGAATTGGACCCACATTCTCTTGCAGTGAGGCTGAAACTCTGAGCTCTGTAAACACAACTGAACAGGATTCCCCACTGTGCAGGAGTGCTTCTTCCCTTCATCTGGCATTGCAGGTAAGGGAGCAGTAGAAGGAAAAGCAAGCATTAAGGGAAATAAAAGTGAAGCTTTGAGCTAAGGTCTTGCAGCAGTAGTAAAACATCAGGGTAGGGAGGATCTGCCTTTCTCAGGGTCGATGGGTCATCACTGGCTTCTGTCAAACACCAAAACAGGGAAATGAAAATGTTAGAGATCCATGATGTAACATGCAAGACCACCTAAGCATATGGATTTGCTTCCTGTTTACAGGATGCATTTTACTTTTCCCCTCATCATACAATCTCAACTCACGAGTGAGTTGCTCTGATTACAGCTTTCACTAGGATGGCAGATGAAGTTGCCAGCACCACTTTAGTAGAGGATGTACCCACTGTAGATCAACTCATGTTCTCCCACAATGCCTCTGGAACAGTCTGCTTACTTGGCTATCACAGGGTTAGCTCTAAGCTTGGCATGCCCATGTTACATGTGCCATGCTGAGGGTGGGCAGAATGAATCTGAGAAGCACGGGTGCTATTCTCTGAGCCCTACTGATCCCTCACAGATTTCAGTATTGTAGAGACCTATTCCCATCTGTGTATTCATTGACTTGACTGACTCACAGGCACCATGCCAATATTTAGAGGCATAAAATAATTGGTAGAGAGTTTCCCAGTTTGGGCACCATATTGTAAGAGGACTTAGCTATACTTGAAAGTTTATTTCAATTAAGGTATGGTATGAATTTAAAAGTAACATAGGTATTCCTTAGCAAGTCCATTTGTCAACAACCCTTGTGAAGAAACATTGTTTACTCAAAGTGAATTCAGCAAGCTGAGTATTTAACGGGGCTGTTGAAAGGTACTTCTCAGATTCCTCCTACTCCCAGTTTTCTGATCAGAGGGCATAATTCAATTAACACAATTCATCTTTTGCTGCTATGTCTAATTTAACATTCAGTGTTGCAGCTTTCTTGCTAATGTGTTTATTTGATTACATGTACAAACCCTTTAGAGCCTAATACCACCTTTAAGCCCCCAGGATAGGTAGAATCTTAGGCAAAAAGGAGAAAAACAGGGTGCTTCAGTGGGATCCATTCATCTCCCACTGTGGAGCAGACCTGTTGGCACTTTTTTACCATGCCCCCTCAAATCCCAGACTGAACGCAGGACAGAAAGACCAGAAAATCAGAGCCCTACTCTGATTCATTATTTTGCAGACTGACCCCCTCTAAATAGTTTTATCCAGGTAATAAGGTAGCTTCTGGAAATTTACCGCAAAGATGCGTTCTGCTCTCCTGCTCCTCCCGTTGGGGTTTCTTTGTGTCAAAGAGCCCCGGTAAAAGGACTGTCTATCAAAAGATTCATCACCTTAAAAAAAAAACAAAACACAAGATAAAATGACTTAGACTGGCAATATAGCCCTATTTCATAATTAGATGACTGGACAAATACACAGATTTTTGGAAATAGCTTTGTTAGACTACTTCTTTCTTACAGCAGTTTTCCACTAGTATAATTCCAATGGCTTCCAATTTACAATGGGATAAAATCAAAGAATTAGACCCTTTGTATTAAAGACAAACAATAGCATGCAAACCAGTTATTATTCTGTATCTGTCAGAGGCTTCAAATACTAAGCTACCCATTCTTCTAGTACCCTCATTCACAATTCATTCTGTACATTTCATGAATGGGCTAACAATTCAAACAAATAGACTGCCAGTTCATTAGGCTGCAAAGAACCAGCACCTAAGTACTCATTATTCTAGTAGTGATTCCTGTATTATATTTCTATACTTCCCTACTTTGCTATTCAGAAACACAGCATGAGCCTTCCTTAAAAATGATGAGAGAAGAATCTAAGTAGTAGCTTCACAGATGCTATATAGCAAGTCAGGAGGATGTCTCCATATCCTGAGACTGGCTTAATACTTTAATCAAAACAGATTCCTGAAATGGCAACACTGCACATGCGAGGTGCCCCACTGGTGGGCTTTACAGAATAATTATCCTGGATGCATAGGGCCCTCTTTTACCTGGCTACTTGTACAGCCATTTGCACCCAAGGCAAAGTTTCATAAAATGCTTATATTGTGATCTAGCAATCATTTCAATCCAATTTACTCAGGTGTCAATGCAGTGTACTGGCCCATAACATTCAAATTTTGTCACTTTCAGACTCTTGTTCAAAAGTTTTATAAATGGAGATTTTTCTCCCCTTTGCATTTGTCCACAACTTTCTTCTGTTTGTTAGGTGATCCTGTCATGTGGCAAGGTTGTGGTTATCACCGAAGTCAGCAAAAGCACTATTTCAGTCCAGAACCACTTAAAATGTCTGGTATAAAGGAAAAACTAAGGCCACTGCAACTGTGACTGCACGCTCAACATGCTGACTAAAAGGCGAGCTATTTGGCCTGGGTCTGCCTCGTCATTAAATACTCTGGGGCCACTGTGCAATGGGTAATACTGTTAATGCTGGCAGTGGAATAGAAGGCAGCCTGTTCTTTTGCAGCTGGGATAGTTCTCAAGTGAGGCTACTTGTATGAACCGTCCAGCTACGCCAATACTGTAGCAAGGAAGTTTGGTGCCTGGGGCAAGCCTGCAGTGGCAGCCTGCCCTCACTCCACATACAGACCTGGGGGGCACACACCCGCCATGCTTGCCCAGGAATGCACACAGCAGCTGGAGCCACCTCCCCCGACTCCACGTCCCATGTCCTCCTGGAGGAGCTGGTCACAGCTCTGTCCCATGCCCTGCCCCGGCTGGACAGTGCCCGTTGGCACCCCTTCACTTCAGCACCCAGGGCGGTCGTCCCCTTCCCCCACCCTCCCCTTGCTATGGTACTGAGCTAAGCAGACAGGACACAAAAAAGTAATGCATATAGGCCTGGCCAGCTATCTCTACAAAACCCCTTTCCTGCCCTTAATCACATAATACATTTAAGTGATCAAGGGTTTTTCTTTTAAAATCTATGAGGAAAAAAATGTGAAACAACATTCTGCGCAAAAAATTTAACAGTATGAAAACAGGGACTTGAAGCACTGCTGCATTTGTGATTCCTCCTCCCTGAATCAAAACATGCATGGCATTGAGTCTTAATGGCCTTACATGTGTCTGTTACCAGCTGAATTTGCAAATATCTCTTGGAAGGGGGAAAGGAGCTGTGCTTAATGCATTGGAGGAGTGGAGGGGCCATGGGAGCACAGTGTGCTCCAGGCATGTCACCCACGCAGATCTGTTCTGGTCCCTGCACTGAAGGGCTATGGAGGAATCCAAGTAATAGAAAATCTTCTGCTGCAGTTAGGGCATCTTAAGAGTCTGTGGACCCATCAGAGCCTCGACACAGTCCAGGGGTGTAGCCCCTAGTCTGGAGGCAGGGGGGTCAATTGACAGCATGCACGGATTAATTATTCCAGTTCATTGTTAAAGGGACAAAAAGGGCCAAAGTGAGCCCTGATGGAAGCAGGTCCCATTGCACTGACTTCTAAAGAGACTGGGCTGCTTAAAACAAAGGCTGTGCTCATCCCATTTTAATGGTGTAACACACACTGTGTCTGGAAGGTGGATTGTCCCAGCCCAGGGGCCTCTATCCACAAAAAGGCACATTAATTATTACTATTAATTTTCAAAGCAGCTTAAAGGAGCCACATGAAACAGCCCCGTTTAACTCCACTTATTGAACTCTCTGCACTGAATGGTACGGCGTGTTCTGGAAACTTCCTTGGCATACCCAACCCCTGCTGTGTGATCCTGACATCACTATCAAGCCTGACGTGTCAGGGTTACACTTCTCAACCACTAAATAATCTTCCATTCTCTTCGGCCTATTTCCAATTTTCCTAATCTCCATTTCCCCCGAGCGAGCTTGCATGTCATTGCCCTGTGGGAAGAATGGCAAGGAGATATGGCGAGATACAGAGTGGATGGAGGGATTAGACACACACCCTGACGTCCTTTTGACTTCACCATCACTTTATCTGCAAGCTCAGGGTGAAAAGCCCTGCTTATCTTGCTGCCTTTAAGGGGAAGAGCAGATGACTCTTCCTCAGAAACAAAGACAAGGGACCTCACTGTCAGCAGAACTCAGGAAACAGGCCTTGCCATTCGTTTTTAATTGGAGAAAGGCAACTGTAATTCATTTTCTGCATTAAATGATTACTTCTCTCTTTCCTATTCATTATTATCTCCAAGGAAAGCAGTTTTTTCTTCAGTTCCTCCTGTGGGCTTACAAATCAAGATAAGAAAGAAATAGAAAAGTAATTTCCTAATGGTTTTGGCCAAAGGCTGTTGGATGTAACACTGCCCAGGCCTTCATCATTGTATGGCCACTGCTGTTAACTTCCAGGTTTTCATTTTCTTTGAAATTCTTTTAGGTGCAGTAACGTAGTTTAGGCTGCGCAGGGCTAGGTGACGGCTCCTGGACAGATCAGAATTATAATGGGCCAGAAGTGGCAAGGTAACAACTGAAAAGTGGACTTGTATCAAGAATATGAGATGAGTGGCAAATACTGAGGATGAAAAGAGGTGGGAGCATTTCAGCAATGTGCATTTCCTTAGGGCTATGAGGGAAATTAGGACCCTGCTCAGACAGTCCTGGCCTTAGACTGGTGAGACAGCAGGGTGACCATATGTCCCAGTTTAATTGAGACAGTCCCAGATTTCAGAGGTCGGTCCTAGCCGACTGTTGAGAATTATAATGACGGTCCCAGAAACGCAGGGGAGAAGGGCACAGTCTGACTGGGACTTGGAGTGGTGTGGAGCACCTCGCAGGTGGGTGGGCAGGCACTGCCACCTGCCCGGCACACTGCCCCGCTCCTGCTGCCTTGTAAGAGCATAGGGTGAGGGGTGGGGAGGGAGGCAGTGTCCTGGATTTCCTTATGGTCAGTCTATGAGATAGGGACCTTTCATCACAATGACATGTATGTTGGTATATGACAGAATTAAAATCTGGTCTCAGACTCAGCTTAGCTGCTGATGGAGACTTTGTTCCCTGGCTCCCTGGCCTGGAGGCAGCACCTTTCATTTTTGTACACAGAATCTATTAGTGACGTGAATGAAACCTGTCTCTCAGATGCTACAGAACCCTTGCTTAAAACCCTGCCACTGCCCTCACTGTATATGATCCCTTCTTGAAAATAACAGATGAGGGCAGGAGAGAGGTGATCTATGACTACAAGTATGGGACATTACCTTCTGCAAGCTATGATACTGCCTTGACCACTTTCCTGGGCACAGACAGAGCACACAAGTCTTACCTGCAGTTTCAAAAGAGCTGTTAAATTTCTTCTGTAATACCTGTGGCATGGACATTACCTGTAAGAGAAAAAGAAGGACTTGTTGCCAGTTGGTGTGGCCAAACCCTTTATGCTATATAATGAGGGTGGTAGATAGACTTAAAGTTAACCTTTTTCACTGTGTTTAAGAAAAATACTAATGTCAAACCCTTCATGATACATCCACTCAGGACGAAAGAGGCCGGCTGAGCATGCACTGGCAGGAAGTCCACTTTCATTAGCTTCCTGCTCCCACAATTCTAATATAAAAAACTACGTCTGTAGTGCTTTATTTGCACTCTGATTGGCTGACAGAAACAGCCAATTAGAGTGCTCCAAGTGTGAGCCATGATTCCAAAGCTGTGCCAAGGACAGGACCAAAGGACCGGTGCTGCTGACCTTGGCTCCCCCACCCCGGTCCCTGCAAGAGGCAGAACAGCAGTAGCATGGGGCATTAGGTGGTGGCACTCCATCCCAGTCCTCTGCCCCTCTCCTCCCCCCTGTCATTCTTGATGGGCAATTGGCTAGTTCATGATAAAAACAGAAAATGAAAAGAAAAAAAATGTTTAATCCTTTTAAATAGCAAAATCCCATGTGAAAGACAACTCTCTCATCCTTCTTTGGACTAACTGTAAGGCTGTAGCGTTGTATCCCGGTTGGTACTGTCTGCTGGTATGGTCTTCACCTATGGTAGATGGTGTTTTTGACAGCCAGATGGATAATTAGAAAGGTGGGAACCATATAGAAGCCTGCATTCTCCAAAGGGCAGCATGCATTAGAGCAAATTCATAATGAAAATAACTTAGCACTCATATAAGTTACTAAACTCACGGCTCTAGGGATTCTGATGGCACATCCACATTTAAGGGTACATCACAAGATACAACTTCAGCACATGAAGACATACTTGTGTTAGCTTTGATTTAGCTAGCTCTGGTACTGATAGTGGTGCAGCCACCGTATCAAAAATATCGAGGCAAGGCTGTAAGTCTTCTCGGGGATCCTGGAGTTTCACACAGTACCTGAAATCTGTGATGCCACAGGTCTCCCACTATTGGTACTGCAACTAGTTAGATTAAAACTAGGCTGGGCATGTCTGCACATGCTATACACTTGCACCTCTTGACCAGAGTATGGATGTAACCTGGGATTTCCTCTATCAATAGTGTCAGCTCCTTTTCACTGACATTTCTCTGGCTCAGATTGCCAGAACCAATTTTTCCCTAATTCCACAATTGCATAAATTGATCCCTGTTTAGCAGTGCACCTCGGTACATGTTTCAGTAACTGGGAATGGACTGCTGAATCAGACCTTCTCTATGTACAATGGAAGTGGCTTGCTGGTCTTTCTGCCTAGACTGCCAACAAGAGTTGCTAATTATTGATGGTAATGAACATGCGATGGAGACATGTACCCACTAGGAATTGGGTCAAATTCCTATATCCATTTCACACAGGTCTTTGAAGACTCAGAGAGCAGAGGTCACAGTCAGCAAAAGTTTAGATTATATTTAAAGAGGCAACTGAGAGGATAAAGACTTTCCGTATCTTTCTAGAGCAGATTACCCAAATACTCACTTTGACATCATTTGGTGATGTTACCGATGGGGAGTTCATATTTTGATCCTCTTGACTATTTCCATGCCTGGGAGAATGAAGAGTAAACACCTAGAGACAGAAGAAATGACAAAGATTTCTATGACTTCTTCAGTGCAAAATACATAGATTCTGATGCCTGTGGGCTGACTAGAGCATCTGGGACATTTGCAGCACTGGCGCTCCATGCTGGTACAACCTCCAAGATGATTCTGAGCAAGCTGTGAGTTTATGCTGACTTAGAATCATAGGGGTGACAGGGATCTCTAGTCATCTAATCCAAGCCTCCGCACAGATGCAGTATTTACTGTTTCTAAACCATCCCAGACAGATGCCTCTCCAGCCTCTCCTTGCAAACTTCCAATGAAGGAAACTCCCGAGCTTCTTAAGCAGTTTGTCAGGGCTCAGAGTGGTGAGGCAGCTGATCTAGTAGACAGCACCTTGAAGGAGGACTCAGGAACCACGGGTTGATTTCTAGTACCCAGCTGGCTGACTTTGGGCAAGTCACTACACCTCCATCTGGCCTCCTTCCATTTGTCTTGTCTATTTAAACTACTATATGAGGTCTGTAAGGCAGGACCTATTTCTTTCTATGCATATATACAGCAACTACCGCAGGGAAGCCTTGATCTTAAGTAAGGGCTCTACGCATTATTGTAATACAAACAACAGCAAAAACCTACGTATCTTTTAAAAATATGAATTTCTACCACCCTGCATGGACTGATTCTCAGAAGGTGGCCAAGGTATCCCAATTTTAAATGGGTGGAATACTGAAATGACAGATATCGTCAGATAAATATCTTCTTTATAAGATGAAGGGGGGAAATGGAAGAGGCCGGCTGGCATTTCTCCCATACAGAAGGCAAACACAGAGGAAATAGAGAGAAAACAGTAAATCTATTCCTTAGAGATATGGAAAGGGTGGCATTCACAAAAAAGAGCAGTCCAGGACTCTGCAAATACCTGTGCTGCTTGTCCATTGTAACTGTTTGATCTACAGTGTATGGGGAAGTTTGTATCCTTGTTTGAAGGGGACCAAATCACTACAACTTCCTGTGCCTCAGCAGGGATAATGATACCAAATCACTTCTTTAAGATGCTTTGCAATTCAGGGAGGAAAAGCTCTTTACTGGAGTGAAAAATTCACCTGCCCCAAGCAACCAACTAGGTATTTTCATTTTGTGGAACTTGGCAATTAGATTTAAGAAAGGAGAAGCTTGAGTCTTATGGGCGAAGTGTTAGATGAGAGAAAAAGACTGCTTCAGAATGCTTCCCAGATAGCCCTTTCTGGTCCACAGTACTTGGGTTAAAGTCAGTGGGAGAGGTTTTTGGGTCTGGGTTACTTATAGGATCAGATAAGGTAATGATCATAAGGGTCCTCTCTGGCTTTAACATCTCTGGAGCACAGCAGAACAAGCATAGCTGCAAGCTGGGTCCTTATACCATACATCCTCTGCAACCAGAAACTCACTGGCATACTTGACTTCTTCTTTGCTTTTTCTGTGGGCTTAACAGTCATCCCAGCGGCACTCAGTGCTGCAATCCGAGTCTCTATATCCGACACCTCAGAGAGAAAAAAAAACTTATGTAATTTCCCAAGTATGTATACAGGCATGCACATACAGGTGAGCAGGTGGGCAGCATGACAATGTAAAGGAAACACTCATTCAGGGTTTGTGTTTTTACTAAGGTCACTGGAAACCAGGAAATATTCAAAGCCAAGGCACTGGGTAGCTTGGCCTCAGTGGATCAGCTATTTTTCATGATCCCAGTAGAATGCCATTTTAAGACTGTTTGCTATCTCTGTTGAGTCAATGAGATGTGTCTCCAGGCAAGAGCTATTACCTCGCTCTCTGCATGCTGCACCTGTGCAGCTGCTGATGCCACTTTGTCCTCCAGCTCAGACAATTCAGAATCAGTGGTCCCACTGTGACGGGCACGTTCCTCTACGTCCCTCAGCATTTTCTCCAGCCCGTATGTCTTCCCAGCAGTCATGTAAACCTGAAAAAAGTCACAGTGTGACTCAACCTCACAGTCAGGCATCATCTGTTACAAGGTCTACACACTCTAACCCCTGCTAGGTAGATGCAGGCTGTTCTCTTTTGCCTAGGTAGGCAGTCCTCAGGTTACCATGATCGCAGCCACAAATGGCCTCCGCAACTACTGGGGAGATCAGTACTATCTGATTTCAAACTTCGTCTTGCTGAACAGTCAGCGCAGGTTGATTATTGCAGGATTTTTTTTGCCTCTAAGACATTGGGCCATTTCCTCAGCTTGCCTGCTTTTGAGAGCAAGCATTAAGTGGGAAAAGTGGCAAAAGCTTTTTGCGCTGATCTAGTGATGTCAATGCCTGAACAAGGACTTTCATATTACACATCAAGACTAAGAGGCTGGTACTCTGAGGAACAAGTGAAGCTGCCACGGCCTGCTGTAGCACACCTGGAATGAGATGGGAAGACCAATTTACGCAATCCTTCTGCGTGTGACGAGCAGTGTTAGACTGAAGGCACTTCATCTGGCGAGGCAAAGTGTCATTAATCCGTGAGTCCCCTTCCATAGCACTCCTATGTTCTGCTAATACATTTTGGAGTACAATTTTATAGCAAGGGGCTTTATAGACCAGCCAAGGAAGAAGGAAAGTGACTTCACAGGGAGTGATGCCAGAATTTGGAGAGAAGCCACATGCAGAAAAACCCTGAACTCCCGAGAGGAGCACAATGTAGGCCCAAAGAACATATGAGGAACCTGAGGCAGGAAAATGCAAAGAGCTGTTTATTGTTTTGTCAGCATCTATGTATGTTGTAGAATAGAATAAAAACCAACTTCTGGAATCCTTCCTCTATTTTGGTGTCTGTTTGTTTCAGCTTTCATGCATTTCCAAAGAGCTGCATCATAAACCTGGAGTGTCCACAAGTTTGTAGTGCTGGGAAAAGGTATGCTTAAACTACAGAGGAGTTTGGTCTGGGGTTAACACTAGTCCTCAGGTCCTAGAACAGTTGTGCTCCAAGATCCCACATCTTGGACTGAGCATCTGAGTTTTGGGAGCATGCCTGAGAGAACATAAGAACTGCCATTTATAGGGCCAGAGCATGGGTCCGTCTTGCCCAGTATCCTATGTCACATAGGTCTCCTCCTCACTGCACTTCTCCCCACACCTTTTGTTATGTATCCCCTATCTGTGGCCCCACCAGGCCCTGGAACCCCCTGTCAACCTCCTTCTGGCTCTGGCCAACCTGGCCATCTACAAGACCAGGAAGGAGGCTGCAACTAGAGGGAACCTGGGAGAGTGTCACTTCTCCACTCACATCTCCCAGCAGAGTTTCATTGGTCAGCATCCACAGGCTCCCTCAATTTATTCAGGGGGCAGTGGGTGCTGGCTGGTGTGCTTGGCTCAGTGTCCCCCTCTGGATCCCTTGTTTTGAGCCTGTAACTCTTGCTCCCGTTCCTGTTTTCTTTATTTGTCCCAAGCAATCAGTTGTTGCATTCTCAGCAACCTCCCTTTTTAAGGGGGGTTTATAGATGTTTGTGGTGGTGTTAAGACCCACATTAACCAAATGCAACAAATAGGCCTGTGGCACACAGAGAGGGAAGAATGACAGGGCTGGAAACTACTTACACCAGGGGAAGTAAAGAGCAGACAGGCGCAGTGTGGTGGGACCAAAACTTAATACCTTGGGAGACTGGTGAATGTCTGTACCAGGGCAATGTGACAAGTTTAATTGAAGATACCTGGAAATGCCCCTTTCTAGATAAAAAGTGTTTAAAAAATATCACTACCCATTTTAACCAACAATTACTTTGAACCTAGAACCAGGGGCATTGTTAGTTCAACCCTATTCCACAGTTTCACCTGGCCTAAACTTTATGTAAATCCTTCCTTCTTCTGCACTGCATTTGAACCCCATATTTGCACACTCCATTTCTTCTGTGCTTCTACAAGATTTGAACAGACAGGATCCACAATTCTTCTCCCATGCTTCTGGTTGGCTAGAAGTTGACAAAATTTTGAGTGGGAGGAAGTAAAACACATCCTCTAGGTAAATGGATCTCAAATGCAATTTTTATGTTCAGTGGACAGGAAAGAAACAGAGAAGCAGAGAAGTCATTTGGGTATGAATCACTTTGTCATTTGTGAACTGAATTCCTTAATGACTTTCTCATTTAGAGTTCTTGCTGCCAAATGCTGTTTGCTTTTGCCTTCAGAACTCAGTGCATTAGTGAGGAGCAATTCCACTTGGAAATTATTTACACAAAGTATTATGCTCTCCTGTCTGCAGTAGAGCTGCAACAACAGCAGCAGTACCATAGGCAAGAGAGAGAGAGAAAGACAAAGAAAGCACACCTATAAATGAAGTCAGGGTGTGATGCATGGATTTGTTAGTACAGGATCACTTGGGATGCAGTTACATGAGTCTGGTGCCAGAAGAGTTTTGCAGTGGGGCAACTTTCCTCTTGCTGGATGGGGCCATGTCTGCAGCGAAGACATAACCAACATGATTGCACAAAACATGCTACTCAACCTCACGCTTCAATTGAGACTTTGGCAGCAGCTGCCTAAACTCCTACTGGGGAAGAACAGGACACCGATTGCATCCCTTTTAATTGAATATGCTATTAAACGAGCGTTTTGTCAAGAATGATAAAACAGGGCTTGCTTCAAGTTGATTGGAGTTAATAGGACCATTTCTGGTGATTTCATCTGGTTTTCCATCAGGTTTCCAAAGAGCACGCTTCAAGTGAATAGTGAATTCTGAATTCATATTCATAAACCCTCACATTCTGCATCTGACTTTAAGGGTTGTTTCTACTTTCACACTCACAAAATGTGAATCAACCACAATGTTTTATGGTGTAAGATGTTACATGAATTTGTATTCAGAAAAAAAAAAAGGAAGAGCTCCAAGGCTGAAGTTCCTATACCTGCACTAAATATTCACATAATCTTGGCACCACGAACAGTTTTTTGTTCCAACCAAACCTCACTGGTTTGTGTTCCTTGCTCACTGTGATGTCTGAAATTAGATGTCAAGAAAGGGCCTCATGAAATTCACACATACATGGGGACACTTTGAACATCTGTGGGCACAGTAAAAAAAATCAATGCAAATCTTAATGTGGGGAGCAATAATATTCCATGTGCATCATGGCTGGCTGAAAAATCAGAACACTGTTCTTTTGTAACTAACTACAATTATTCAGTTGTTACAATTATTTTGACTATGAGAACCCTGCTACATGTTACATATATTATACAATTTACTGGTTAATTGCACAATAAATTTAGATTAGTCACATGTGCAAACTAATTATCATATGATAAAAAATGATTATTCAACTATAAAAAGAGGCAACCAGCTATAAAGTTAGTACTTGAAAAGGTGCAACAACTCTATAGCTCATTTCTATCTAGCTTTAATTTGAACATGTAGCAGGGCCCTGAGAATCACAAATTGCTGATGGACACCTGAAAAATCCCAGCCCAAAAACTTTGCAAGCACCAATTCATTCTCATGACATTCCAGTGATACAGGCATGAGAGAAGAGTCTTAGCCAAAGCCACACAGAGCTACCAGGACAGGACCTCAAGAGTGCTTCCTAGTACTATCTTCTAGCCACCACCTTACTCCTTTTGCTCCTTGACAGTTTTATTGAGCCATGCTCTGCATGGTTTTAAAAAGCAAAACCAGTAATTAAAATTCACTTCTCCATCACCTGGATCCCCTGTCCTCAGGGAGGGAGGGCTAACTTCAACATCTTCATCAGTGACTTGGATGAGGGGTTAAAAAGCACCCTGTTCAAATTCACTGATGACACTAAGATGTGGGGGGACGTGGGCATGCTAGAAGGGAGGAGTAGGCTACAATTGGACCTAGACAGGTTACAGGGGTGGGTGGATGAGAATAGGATGGGATTCAACACCAACAAGGGCAAGGTGATGAACCTGGGGAGGAACAACCGGCACCATACCTACAGGCTGGGGAACTCCCCTCTTGTCAGTACAGAGGCAGAAAAGGATCTTGAAGTCATCACTGACTCTAAGATGAACATGGGCCGGCAGTGTGGGGATGCAGTCAGGAAGGCCAACCGCACTTTGGCATGCATCCACAGATGCATCTC